>NC_056740.1:56806813-56896813 GCF_019279795.1 Protopterus annectens | reverse complement strand
TCTGAGTTTTCGTTGTTTTGGGTTTTCAATGTTTTGGGTTTTCAGTGTTATGGCTTCAGTGTTTTGAGTTTTAATGTTATGACAATTCAATGTTTTGAAGTAGACCCATGTATACAAATATAAATATATATATATATATATATATATATATATATATATATATATATATATAAATATATATATATATGTTTATATATATATATATATATATATATATATAGGTTCCGTTCATAATTTCAAAATACTGAAATCCCAAATTTCAGTCTTTCGAAATGATAACACCGAAGCCTTATCTCGAAACACCAGAAGCGTGAAATTCAAAATTTCATAGTACTGAGATTTTGAATTAGTGCTTCTGGTGTTGCAGTGTGTGAATGGTTAGGTGTTAGTGCAGGTATGTATAGGTTCATAGGTTCATAGGTTCGTACTAGGCTATTTGCCCAAGGGCATTTATAAGCCTAGCCCATAGTTATTTGGCTTTCGCCACCCCTTTAGTTTGAATAAAACTATGCCTATTATTTTGCTATGCCTCTGTATGTATGTGTAAAGTGTGTTGGTTAGGGGCTTTAGTGTATGTCAGTGTGTGTTGTGACTGTGTTGTGTGTGTGTGAGGGACTGTGAAACGTGTGGGTGTGAGTTACCTTTGTGTGTCTTATTGTGTGATCTCGGAGTTAGTATATATAAGTAGGGGTTGTGAGGGGCTTGCCTTCCACATGGGTGGTGCGGGGGGCTTGCCCCCCTGCTTATATGTGGTCTAGGTTTGTCTGTGTGCTTGTGGGGGGAAGTTATGTGTACGTTTATGTGTGTGCTCTGTGTGTAGTGTAGGTTCAGGATTTTGAGTTTCGCGATTATGGGTTTTCAGGATTTGAAGGTTTCAGCTTTGTAATTTTGAAATACTGAAATTCGGGATTTCATTATTTTGAGATTTCATAGTGAACCCATATATATATATATATATATATATATATATATATATATATATATACATGCATACATATACACACACACACACACACACACACACACACACACACACACACACACACACACATATGCACACAATGTAGTGCATAAGGAATTCTAGTCAGAATACTAAATGTAGAAAGTCAGTATTAACTAAGCTACAGAGGACAAAGCTTAAGAAATGGTGCTTCTTTAGTGATGAATAGGCTTCAGCACTATGTACCTGTTATGTAGTTACAAGCAGAAGTATTAGTTTTAGCATGAGATCTTACCACAGTGTACATGCTCAGTGAGGAGGGTACTTTAATGCTTTCTAAAGTTCTGCTACACCTACCAGGGGCAGCACTGTGGCCATTTCGAATTAAACAATATATGCAAAGTAGTTTGGAGGACTCATTGAGTACTTTCGGGAGAAAATATACAAAACAGATATGCATCAGAAACCTTCTAATATATGATGCCTGAGAATGGAATTTGAAACAATTTGTACTGGTTTCATGTTAAAATAGTTGACCAACACTGTCAAAAGTAATAGGCTTTGGAACTGTTAGAACAAAAAGGCAGTATTAGATATAAATTAAAGTAATACAGAAAGTAACTTCTTCACATAAGGGAAGCTGATAAGTGGTATACTGTTAAGGTGGAAGAAAATTTGTTAAATTACAGCAATTTAGAACACATGCAGGTACATAAGGACTGTGAGTCTATTGAAAGATACATAAAGGGTACAACTGAGCCTTGGTACAAAATGGACAACAAAAGAAGGTAGTGGCTATAGTATGGACACACCAGACTCAGTGAACTGTAGTCTGTCTCCTGTGTCAACTGTGTTGTCTACTGGCTGAGGAGGAAGCAGTAGTTTAGTATACAGACAGTGCAGGCATAATTTATAGGAGGTGTATATGCCCTGAATACAAGTTATGCTATTGAACGATATCTCTCATCTGCAGTTTTAAGTAAGATTGTACTTCTTTGCATTGTTATTTTATAGAAATATAGAGATTAGTAAATGTAAACAAAGCTACAAATATCTGTTTGGCAGTAGTTGTAAGAATTTAAATAAACGGTAAAACTTTAAATGTAAAACTAAGGAGTTCAGCATACTGCAGTAACGGCATGGAACTCTTCCTGTTTACTACTTTTTTAGGTAAGTGTTTAATGCAAGAATAGAGCATGTGTCATCCTTGTGAGGGAGGCAAAAATATTGCTGCATCCTTGTTTGACGCTCAAAAATGCAAACAAGAAATTGCAACTTCTTCTTTTACATGCCCTAATCCCAGAATTGTATTAGGTCAGAAAATAAATTATTTCGTTTGTCAGTATGTCATAGAAAGTATGAATACCACTGTGGGTGTCCCCTGAAAAAAAGGACACTGACCTAATAGGACTAACCAGGTCAACAAAGATTAAATAAATGAAATACAAATCCTTTTACTCTGAGGTATAGAGTTGGTATATGCATATAGCAAGAGTATATTACTGCCTGACCCTCCCCTGCAAACAGGGACCAATCATGGTCAAGTGGGGCCTTAGGCAGGGGAACATGGTGGACCAGGCCCCTCCTGCAGGCATTCTGATGTCCTATTAATTCCCCATAACCATAAACACTGCTCAAAACTGTCAGTGTGCATACTATTTTATTGTTTACTTTTGAAATGAAGTCAGAGATATGGATTTAATTTAAAACTTAAAATTTAAATATCCTTTGTTGACCAGGTTAGTTCAACTAGGCTACTAAGTTCTTTTAAGTAGAGACTGGTGTTTTTTATAGTACTAGGGGAAATTTGCCAAGGGAATTAGGGAACTTCCCCCTACTCTTTTTGATAGCTCAGGTGGATGTAAAAGATCTCACAGTGCCTAACATTAACACAGATAGATGGGGCCTCAGTTTAACATATTATCCAAGGGATGACACACTCAGGAGTCCAACACTCAATGATTGATTATATTAGCACACAACATGATGCACAGGAGGATGCACCAGCCCTGGTGTGATGTGGGCCAACTTTATACTGTCAGGCCTATTTTTCTGTTGTTGTTCTTAAGAAATTGAAATATAAAAAGACAGACAGCATAACTTTCATCAGGGGGCTTATGCCACCTGCATGCCTCCAAAAGGACTGCAAGGCAGTTAAAACTGCGTATAGAAGGGGGTGCAGGGGGATAGCAGCCCCTTTGCTATATGTGTGTGGTTGTCTTTCCCTGACATTTACTTTGTAATGTCTGGCATTAGAGTTTCAATTTTTTTGTATTTTAACTTTAAGCTTTTTAATGTTGAAAAAACTACATAATTAGAATAACAATTAAGAAACATGAAAACACTTAACAAACAGCCCATTGTGATGTCAAACAAGTCTGCTCTGCCCATATCTGCAGCAAAGTACAATGGTGTGTCCTAATACAAACAGTCATCAAGTCTACATGGTGTAGGGGTAGAACCCACAGATTTCTACACCAAAGGCAAGTTGTGCTACTAACATTGCTTTAAAATTCCATAGCACAAACACTGATGACCATTTGTAAACAAAACAGTTGCACATTGAAAACAGACTTACTTGACATGAATTACAGTAAACTTTTCTTACATTGAATCTCACATTCCTTGAAAATGCAATGAAGCTCACATTTCTTGAAACTGCAATTAAACTTACATTCCCTGAAAATGCACTGAAGCTCACATTCCTTGAAAATGCACCCTTGTAATTTTTTTTGAAGATTTCTTTCTTTTAAGCAGTGAAACAAATTGTATGAACCAATAAAAGACAAAATTTACCCAAGTCTGGTAGTTGGTGTAGAAGATTAAGGCTCTTGTCTCCTGTAGCTAATGTACAGGATTTGAGCCTGACCAAGCTAATTAACTTACCTGTCATTCCTAACTAGGGCATTTCACACACACACACACACACACACACACACACACACACACACACACACACACACACACACACACACACACACACATCTTGTAGTACCTGCTGAAGGAATGTGCTTGTCTCACACTAGTCACTGCATTGCATGTCAAAAAGAAAGCAGAAGCAGTAGCTCTCTGGGCTGTCGGAACATCTAGTTTTGTATGCAAAAGATCCAAATCTATTAAGCAGTACCTAGAAAATGATGACACAAAAAGTTCAGATGTAATGAGTTAATAGGCTATGCAACAGGAGAAAGAAATTGCTGTTTAAGAGTAGGAAGGAATGGTCTCAAAACTGGAAACACTCCCTCCACAACTTAAACCAGCAAATAAGGCACCTAGTGAAGTCCTCCAAAGCTAACTACAAATCCAAATTAGCTTCCCTAACTAAGGATAACCACAAGGCATTTTTTAGTTACATTGGTAACCTCAATGTTAAGGCCCAGATTTGCGCTGAACTCATAGTTAATGGTAGTACATATATAGAATCTGTTGATGTAGCAAACCTGCTGGCTGACAGGTTCAGTGAAAACTTCACTCCCCTTGTCCCTGCCACATATACCCCAAAGCATCCCTAACACCTGTCCCCCACCTAGTATCTCCAAGGAGCAGATCTTAAATGCCCTCTCCAAGGCCAAAAACACAGCCTCTGTGGGACCAGACAACATCCCGGGCTGTGTTCTACATGAATTAAAACAGGAATTATCATCACCATTGGGCACATTTTTCAATCACAGCATAAGCACTGGCTTCAACAAAGCAGAATGGAAAACAGCTACCATCATCCCTTTGCATAAAGGGGGTGTATCCACAGACCCCGGGAACTATAGCCCCATTAGCATGACCAGCCTTATCTGCAAGCTCATGGAATGAATCATTGTGGACCTTATTAACAAAGATATAGGAAATCTTCAAATGCTCAAACCCACGTAGCTTGGCTTTGTTCAGGGGAGATCATGCCTGTTAAACCTGGTGGACTTCTTCGAGACAGTCACAAAAGCCCTAGATGAGGACACATCTGTGTATATGACCTACCTAGACTTAGCCAAGGCTTTTGACACAGTCCCCCACTCAGGCATCATTGATAAACTCACCCAACTGGGTATCAACCCATGTATTGTCAGGTGGGTTGCGAACTAGCTTACAGATAGAACTCATGCAGTCAAAATAGGGGACTCCACCTCTTCCAGCAGACCTGTAACCAGTGGTGTTCCACAGGGATCAGTTCTGGGACCCCTACTATTTTGAATCTACTTCTCTGAAGTACAGGCTAAAAGTAAATGACAGTAGCTGACAAAGTTTGCCGATGACTGCAAACTGGGAGCGATCATTGAAACCCCAAGCGATGTCAACATCCTGCAAGAAGGTCTTACGCAGACTAATGACTGCTACCAAAGTCATGGTCTTAAACTTAATGCAAAAAAATGTGTTATCATCCCCTTCAGTATGAGTGATGTTCCTGCAAATTACCACATCAGTCACAATACCCTAAGCACACAGTCAGTGGTGAGAGATCTGAGCACACAGGTTGACAGCAACCTTAATTTCAATCAACATGTCTCCACAGTGGTAAGAAGGGCATTTTATATTGTTCATCTCATAAGTAAGGGCATTGCCTCCAGAAAAAAAGAGGTTATAGCCCCCCCTGTACTCCTCCCTCATCAGGCCACTAATAGAGTACAATGCTCCCTTTGGTATGTTCCTTTCCGAACACTTGCAGCAATTGGAGACACCACAAAGGTTCCTTACAAAGAAAATTCAGGGTCTTCAGGATCTGTCTTATGCGGAGAGATTGAAATCATTGTCACTTTACTCTGTGTCATACAGACTACTCAGAGGCGACCTCTGCCTTGCATACAGAGCAATTTATGACCCAGCTTTAATAGAAATGGTGCACATTCACAAGTCAAATGGCACACAGGTCACTTGCTCAAAAGACCTTAACGTGGTATGTGATGTCAACAGAACCTGCTGGAAAGACAGATTTTTCTCACAGAGGTTGCCCCACTTTTGGAACGAGCTTCCTATTCATGTTAAACAAAGCTCCTTGTTAGCTCTATTTAAGAGTAATCTGGATGATTGGATGGGTAACTGGAAATTCATCCCAGGGGTTCCACCTGTGTCCCTCTTGGACAGGGGCAATAGGTGCTGATTTTAGTGCCTACTTGAACCAGACACCCTTGGGAATACATGTTGAACTTGGCTAGGCTTGTAAGGGCCCCTGGGGCCATTGACCTAGTCACCTGCTATGATCCTGTGATCCTATAAAATACTTAGGAAAGGTGAGTATCAGGCTTGCTTAATAAAACAGAATAATGTACATTTCCTTTAGCTGTCATAAAGCACTTCCATCCCACTTCTGTTTGCTGATGTCATTGCAGTAATTCCAGTATATGACATCTCATTCCCATTTCATGTAACAGTTAATGTTATATTTTTTTTCCGAGGGTTGAGCATTTAACATGCACAAGAGAAAAAGGTTCCCCAGTTCTATTCTCATCTGGGCTGCCTTATGAGTAGAGTCTGCATGTCCTTCCTGTGTTTGCATCAGTTTCCTCCAGATTATGTAGTTTCCGCCCACATTCCAAAGAAATGCAGTAGGTGGATTGGGCACCTTAAAATTGACCATAGGTGTGAGTGTGCGTGTGGTGTGGAAGAGCTACTGTGGCAGGGATAGCCACCGGGTGGTATAAACCTTGACTTTAGATGATTGTGACTGTTGAAGTGACACCCCGACCTCATGTGCAAAAATAGAAAAATGGGTTATGGATGGACTTAAGTAAAGATCAAGGAAAAAAACATTTTACAAATGCATTCTAAGTGCTGGCTCCCTTATTCTGCCATACTGGGCAACAGTAAGTCCCTTTTCAGGTTTTGGGTCAGTTATAAGACTCAGATCTAGTGGAATACATTGTGATGGAGTTGTCGTGCTTGGCAGGGGCTGTTAGAAATATTATTAGAAGATAATTGGGTGCTGTGCTATCTTTTCATTGAACGGTAGGTGTTACTTGAAGGCATCATTGGTTGTATGGCAACACTGCTTCCCATTTTGTTTCAGTAAGGAAGAACTTCTATGGGTGCATTTACTGGTAGTCATGGTAGATATATCTAATTTCTTTCCATGATCCACCTTGGTTGGAATGGTGCCCCTTGGATGCAGCCTTGCTACATAATTATAGTAACAGACTTTTTTTTGCGTGCACCCACTAGCTTGATGCACCATCGGTTTGGTCACTTTGTTTAGAGTCTTTTTCACAGTGGTAAGAGTTATTTTGATTTTACTTTTCATAATGAATTCCAGTTGGGTGATCATGAAAGTCGGTTTGTAACAAATGACAGTAACCTAAGGTTAGTCTTGTTTAAATACCCTGCTTGGAGTTAGCATTGCTTTTTAGCATGACCATTACTTGGAGGATTGTGGAAAGTAGACATAAGTAGCATGTTTAATGTCTCTGTGGCTTGCTAGCTTCTGAAACTGAATATTGGATAACTGAGGTCCATTGTGACGCACAACCTCCCTTGGGACTCTAAAGCAGGAAAAGTTGTTTTAAGGACAGGGCAACTTTGACACCTCTTGTTGAATGGTAAATGAAGTATTTAAGTAAACCACAAGAAATAGTCTGATGTAAGTAGACAGTTCTAAGTTCTGTTTATTGTGCTTACAAAGGTCTAGAGTAGTTTCCTTCAGGACTGCTAGGGGAAAAAATTAAAGGAGCATTCATGTGTCTCTCAGTTCATAGCACAAGTCTTATAACCTAGCTTCATTATTGATATCATTGTATACATCCAATGAGATCTCTGGCTAACATGCCACAACTTTAGCCTTCTCCCTGGAATTAGTTATACAATGGTGCCCTTCAGCTATCCTTTCAGGGATATAATTTCTCATGGTATGTGATGTTATGATTCTGTAGCCTCTTATGACCATCATGCTCTGACATTTCACTTTTCTAGGGTGGGAAAGCTGTTTACACATATATGCTTTTTACTGACTTGTTCTGGCTATCTGGTTCTGATATCTAATTACATAATCCTGATTAAGCTTATTAGTTACTGCAGTTAAGAAATTTAAGTATGCCAATTGGCCTATGGACTAATTGAAGTGCAACGTTACTGGACAATAGGATTTTAAATTCTGATTTTTATTTCATGAATTCAACGATCTGAAGAAGGCACATTTGCCGAAAGCGCTTATCGGAATTCATCTCATTTATTTTTAACCATAGGTTATTAAAGAGGAGATTTTAATTATTCCGTGGTGGTTACCGAAGTTCTCTTTAGTATTGGTACTTTTTCTATTTCCTCGGTACCACTGGCAGCTCAACATTATTTATTTTTACTTGGTTTTCTTTTTTTGTTGTGCTGCACATGGCGTAGACTACTACCATCAAGATGAAAAACTGCCCTTTGTCTAATTTCACGGGTGAGCTTCTCAACCCTTTACTTCAAGTCAGTTTGACCAGTGTGGGAATTACTCCTCATATTTCATCAGTAGATGTTGATTTGGTCAATCGTAGCTTCCAGGAGACGTACTGTGAAGTGGAAAATGCTGCATACCGCTTGAAGCGACTACAGTGGCAAAGATTCCGTCTTGAAGCTTGCCTACATCACAAAAATAATTCCTAGAGGTATGCGTGTAAAGTGTCTACCAAGTTATGGTAATATGTATCCAGATTTGCTTGCCAAATGGCAGCAGATCAATTTAGAGACCAGTTATCAATATATGAATTTACTGATTGATTTCTTTAAACCAGAAGAGGAACATATAACCTCACTTATAAAGGATAAACAAAGTAAATTGGAGCAACTAAATTTCCATGACACTAACTTGCGGAAACTAGAGACACTACACTTCAACCTAAATATCTATGACAATAAATTGAAGGACGAGAAAGTAAAAAAGTTAATTAGAGATTACCAGGATTTTGAAAAGGGACAGATTTTTGAATGGCCTAGGGAGGTGAATGCACCTCGAGGACGCAGCCGACCTGGTTGTGATATAAGGCAGCGTACTGTCAACTCTAACTATACGAATGATGTAGACATCCCTAATAAATTGAACTTTAGTAACCATGATATTAATACTTTTAATGAATCTAATTCAAGGGTTACTAAACCCAATAATACTTTGGAAGTTTCTACCATTGATCTATTATTGTATTATCTAGTATTGCAGCTCTAGAGACTTCTTCCTCTGAAAATCTCATAAGTGATGCAAGAGAACAAGTTACACACCCAAAAGAAGGTGTTATACATAATACCGTTAATTGGCCCTTACCGGTTTTTGTGAGACCCTCTTTCCATCAATGCACAAGAACCTTGAGTCAAGAGAGGAAACGGAAAAAACTAACAATGTAAGTTTAGTTTTAAATCGATTCACAATAAATTTAAGTCCAGAACAAGTGTCAATCCTGGAAAAGGGACTCACCTTTATTCCTTCCATTAGCTCAGACGTAAATTAATTTGTAACAGATCTGAGGTTTTTTACAAGAAATGTCATGCTTAAATGTGTGCTTGGATCGGAGAATCACTCCAATATGAACCAATATAAGAAACTGAGCAGTTATACTCCCATTAACCATCCTGCACTAGATTTGTTCTCCCAACTCTGTGAAAAAGAAGTAGGTGAGCTAAGAAGAAGATCTAATAATGTTGCAGGTTCTTTTCATAACATCTCTAAGCAAGAAAAGGAAGCACTGGACCAACTAAGATCTATGGACAATATTGTTATTAAACCTGCTGATAAAGGAGGTAGTATAGTTGTTATGGATGCAACCTGGTATAGGAACAAGATGTCAGCGAGGTTGGCAGATGATACAACATACTCACGAAAAAGGAGGTAGATTTAAAGATATCACTTGTTCATAGTGAGTTATATGAAATGCTCATGGAAAGACGCCGTACTAAAGAATTGTATGACTTCTTAGACTCCTTATATCCCACCATAACTACTATCAGTGGACTTCCGAAAATTCACAAGCATCCCACTGACCCTCTCCTTTGCCCTATCATAGCAGGCAGGGACAGGATCACGGAATCTTTGTCCATATATGTTGAGAATGATCTAAAGAAAGTTTTGCCTATGACTCCCATGGTGTTGAAAGATACAGGTAACTTTTTGCCTGATTTATATTCCAAGCTGCAAGGTGTGGATTTGTTTGAGGATATCATTTTAGTTACAATGGACATTGTTAGCCTGTTCACTGTAATTCCCAATACCTTTTGGACTGCAAGCTATTCATTCATTTATAAGAGAAGTGAACAGTGACCCTGAACCACTTTGTTCTTTACAAGAATTGGTCTTAGAGAATAGTGTCTTCCTTTATGGGGAGGAGTATTGCCTGCAAACATGGGGGTAGCCATGGGCACCCCTTGTGCTAACAGCTATTCCAATCTGGTCTTAGCATTTTGAGAGAGAGCATCATTCCTCAATGAGGATTGTGCATGGAAACATTTCTATTATTATGGCTGTTTCGTGGATGATGTTTTTATTTTATGGAAAAGTACTATTGATCAACTAAATGCATTTATTACATTTATCAATGATAGTACTGATTTTCTAGTATTTAAACTGCAATATTCAACTGATAAAATTTAGTTTTTAGATGTTGAAATCTCGTTACATCCTATTAGAGGCTTGAGTACAAAGGTTCATAGAAAACCAGCATGGAAGAACCATTATCTGCACTGTCAAAGTATGCATCCAGCACACATGTTTGACAACATCTATGATAACCAAGTGGTAAGAGCCTCAAGGTGTGTACTAGGGAAGGAGACTGACTCAGAGATCGAGAAACTTTGCACCAACTTGAAGGCTAGAGGCTATAATGGTAATAATCTTGGTCTAAAGGACGACTGTGGAATCCTGAGACAAGGTAGAGGTCGACCCTTCTTTTCTTCAAAACTGAATTGCAATGGGAGAGAAGACACCAGTCGTAGTAATGAACATGAACAGAAAGCCAACTGTACAATTACTTACAGTACGGATAACAAGCAGATCCATGCAGTGATTAAAAGATTTTGGCCAATACTTACATCTGATGATCAATTAAGAAAGATTGTAGGAGACAACCCAAGATTCACTTATAAAAACAAGAAAAACCTAAAGAGACTTTTGTGTAACAAAGATGGTTTCACTAAGAAACTTTTTCCCCAACAGAAAGGCACCTTTAAATGTCTACGTTGTAAAGCCTGTCCTTTTATCAGAAACTCTAATGTCTTTCAGCATCCCACTACAGTACAGTCTTATACTTTTCATGCTTATGCAAACTGTGATACTCAGCATCTAATTTATTTAGCTACCTGTTCCCACGGTGATGCTTTTTATTTTGGAAAAATGGAACAGTGCTTTAAAGATCGCATTTTGAGACATCTAAGAGATATTCAAAACTCTGATCCAAATAATGCTTTGGCCACTCACTGTTCAATGAATTCATCGCATAGCTTCAAATTTCAAGTCATTGAGGTTATCAATTCAACTGTAAGAGGTGGTGATATTACGAACAGGACCGAAGTTAGAGAAATAAGTTGGATTGTTAACCTACAAGCGAATCATCCACCTGGCTTAAATTTGGTGGTCCCATTTAAACCCATACTGAAGACCAGACAAATTACAGTTGGACATTAATTTCTGTGATTTTAGTCTGAAAAGATCAGAGTTTTTGTCTAAGTGTGACATTATACTAACTACGAAAACATTCAGAAAAGGAGAATTTTTGCTCCTTGCAATGGAAAGTAACTATAATGTCTTTATTGTTTATGCTTCTAATTGGTTTAGACATGAAAAGCTGACTTTGGATAGGTGCAATAGACTGAAAGATGTGATTGGCGATCTGTTCTTAAGCTTAACAAATGAGATGAAGTTTTTCCACCATTTGTTTATTGGTCACAGTACTGCAAAACCACTTTTGGTTGGACATGGTATATAAATTTGTTTTAGGAACTTGATATAGCTTTTCCGTTCTTTGTGATCAACTGGTTTTATGGATTTCTGTTGTTAACATTCATATCAAGTCTGTATGTTAGTCATTACTGGACATGATATCAAAGGTTTGATCATCTGCTGCTCTGTGTAAGAAAAGGCCCTTGACTTTAGCAAGGACAGAAGAGTTCTTCAGAACCTATAGTGATTGGTGGATGAGCCTCCTCCTTTCTCTATGATTGGTTTATCGTAATACATATTCATTTGATATTGAGCTTGAGGGGCTGGACCGTGATTGGCTGGTAACTATATACTTGCACGCGGGAGAATTTCTAGCGCTATTTTGACTGGCTTTCAGTGAAGAAATTTAAGTACCGATTGGCCTATGGACTAATTGAAGTGCAACGTGATTGGACAATAGGATTTTAAATTCTGATTTTTATTTCATGAATTCAATGATCTGAAGAAAGCATCTTTGCTGAATGTGCTTATCGGAATTCATCTCATTTATTTTTAACCATAGTTTATTAAAGAGGGGATTTTAATTATTCCGTGGTGGTTACCGAAGTTCTTTTTAGTATTGGTACTTTTTCTCTTTCCTCGGTACCTTTAGCAGCTCGACATTATTTATTTTTACTTCTCCCTGGACTTGGTTATACCATGGTGCCCATCAGCTATCCTTTCAGGGATATAAGTTCTTATGCAGTGATGTCATGATTCTGTATCCTCTTATGACCATCATGCTTTGACATTTCACTTTTCTAGGGTGGGAAAGCTGTTTGCACATAGATGCTTTTTATTGACTTGTTCTGGCTATCTGGTTCTGATATCCAATTATATAATCCTGATTAAGCTTATTAGTTACTGCAGACACTCAGACGTCATCTGTCATCTGTTGCATTCTATGTACGTCTTCATTAATATTTGCTATGTAACATTTGACATCTTTGCAAATGTCCATCTTTTTCACAGTGTTTCCCAAGGGATTCTGAGAAAGAAATCATTGATTTGCCTGTAGCATATGCTAATTTATCAGAAATAGAATGTTATCAAGTAACTCACCTGAGAAGTAGCAAAAGCAAGGTCCATTCTTTCCCAGTGTATGACACTCAACTTGAAGCCAAAGAGCAAAAAAGAAATTATCTCTTACAATTTCGTACTCCTCATCTCTCAGTTAAGGAATGCTAGGTCTGTTTCTGTACCTCTCAAGTAAAAAAAAAAAGTTTTCTACTTCAGGACCAAAAGAAAAAAAAAACAATTTCTACTATTAAAATATGTAGCAAACCACTTACTACATTTGTTGCAAGTGGCTTGTTCAACATGTAGTGCACTGTAAGTGATGAAGCAAGTGCTTCTATTCTGACCACAAAGGCAGTATTGAAATTTTTCTTACCACCATTCAGAAATATCAGTAGAGAAGTGAATGTTGGTACTGCACTATTGATCAATCACTGTATGCCAGTAGTACCCCCTAACACCTTGTGCCCAGGGTGGCTGCCTCTTCACCCCACCCTAGCTAATCCTCTGGTCTATCACCAATATGAAACTCTCCAAGTCATAGGGATACTTTTCAAATTTCTAACAGACTTATACACATATACATTAGACACTTTTTCGTAAGTCTAAGTATTTTGCGTTTCTGCCTCTGTAGGCTACCTGAAGCAATAGGCCAGCAGCACTCTTTTTGGAGATAAAGAACACCTCATATGCCTTAGCTACTAGGGAGTGATAAGACAGCAGTTTTTTACTTTATGTTACAGTAAGTGAGGACTAGTACTGATGACAATAGTTCTTTCAAATGAACTGCTGTTAAGTAGATATCTTACTGTTATGTAACAATTTTCAAAGAAGCTTCTCCTTACCAAAAGAAACTTCTATTGTATACAGATTCTACCACCAAAATGTGTCAAGGCTAAATAATCACCAATACAATAAATGACTAAAGGAGGAACAGAATGGAATGTATATCAATTGCCAAAGTGAAAAATAAAATACTTTATTCCATCATAAAACATACAAAAGTCTCTAGTACCTTGGCTAATGCCTCCAGTGTATTTATTTATTTATTTGTTATCCAGGGTATAACTCTGATCCAAACTGACTTTTTTTTCAGGCTCAGGTCAGGTCAGATAGAAAAATCACAACAAAACAGTTATCATGTTTCAACACCTAATTAATATAATCAAAGTATTATCATGTTTACGACAGACCAAAAACAGTATAGTTAAAATGTTATGGGGAGTGCTGAGTTGCTACATTACTGGTGATCAAGTTGTGTAGAGTCGAATATATATTATTTACAAATTATAACAGAGTTGGGAGAAAAACAATCAGAGGGAATTTGCCTTAATGTACTAATAAAATCAGTCACATCAATTAAAGGAAAACTAACACTTTCTGAGAATCATTTGGCAATAAAATCCCTGGCTACAGCAAAATTTTCCCAAAAATTAATTGTTTAATCTCTTGGGTTTTAAAGTGCTTAATTTCAAAATAAACATATAGTGTTTCTGTAGTAGTCTGCTCTTTCAGGATTATACATGTTTTGAAAATGGCAGGCTGTGAGAGTCTAGTGTTATTGGCGTGAGCATACAGAAAATGCTGACCTGTCGTATTTTCTATTCTGCTATTCCCAATTCCCCTAATATGTTCCTGCAACCTGATGTTAAATTATGTGCTGGTTTGATCAATGTTTACAAGGCTACAGTGCTGTCAAAGGGCATAAAACATTTTCTATAGTGCAAGCATGTCTATGTTTTACTTGTATTCTCTTATGATATATATATATATATATATATATATATGTATATATATATATATATATATATATATATATATATATATATATATATATATACATCCAAACTTTTTAACACTATTAGGACAACTGTAACATTAGCTGCAGATGAAAGTTCCTTCCTGTAGCTGATGTCACTTAGTGAAATAACAAATTATTTTATTTATTTATTTAGTTGTTTATAGTGACTTTAAACCAAAAATCTTTCAGATATTTGCCATTTTTTATGAAAGATTGTAATGGAAACTGGTAAGCAGATGTAAGGCTGGATTTATATTGGAGTCTCAGTCTGCATGTATCCGTACCTTTCATTGTGCTAGACTACATTAGGCCTTTGTAGGAGAAAAAATGGATGTAGAAGAAATTGCTGGATCAATACAGCTCAGCTGTTGAGTAAACCTAAGTGTTATAATTTACTGTTATAATGAACTTTCATTGAAAATCTACTGTTATAGTTAAGTATCCCACAGACACATTTTTAATCCTCATTACTGACCTGGAACTGCCCTAGGTAGTTTAGTTGACCATCAGGGCTGTTCAGTAATACATTGTTGCGCTGCAGTCTGCTCTAATGAGCACAATAATGCTTTACATTTCATTAAGTTTAATTGGGGTGGCCTGTATAAAAAGTTGCATTGCCTGTAGAATTAATAGGTTCAGTCATTGTGCAAGAGGCAGCCCCTTTACATTTAATTGGGGTGTCCTATATAAAAAGTTGTATTGCCCATGTCTCTTCACTTTTGTTGGTTTGCTTGTCAACCCTAGGAATTATACAGCTTCTTCTTCTAGTTCAGCAATGCCTTTCACTAATTTGCTGTGACATTGTCTTGCCAGCATGTTCATTTTATCATTTTCTACATGTAGACTTGAAACATGGAGCAGTGCTCTTTTTCATGTTGCATTTGTCCAGATCTAACAGATTTCCTTTCATATAACAAACTGTAAGGTTGTTGGAAATGTGAAGCTGATCATTAACTGGAGCTTGTGTGATAGAGCTTTATCCAAGAATTCTCCCACAGTGTGGTCACAGACACACATCTTATCTCATGCCAAAATAACAATGGTCTGAAAGCTTACAGAAAGACTCGGATGGAAGTCCCTGGCTTTTCATCATGAATAGACATTCTTTGATGAAGGCAGTTGCATACATGTATTATATTTAATTTAGAGTGGAAGTCTTCATTAAAATGCTGTAACACTACATTAGAATTGTCTTTGTAATATTCCTTCTCATGAAAATGTTTTCTGCCTCATTCCATGGTGCATAACTTAAACAAGAGACTTGCATATCTCCAGAGCTTTAATTCCTTCACCTCCATCCATAGCCGGCGTTAGGCACCCGCCAAACCCACGGCCGCGGGGAGCCGCCGATTATCTCCCCACGTATGAGGGCCCCCCATATGAAGCAGCCGCAAGTTTCAAAATCGCTTGTTCATTTGGCAGCACCGTCGCGCGATTCCGCTTTTTGTTTCCCCTGAAAGAACTTGCTTCCTTGATGGCTGCAGCCAATCAGGTCCCTTGCTTTACTTGTTAGCTGCTCTCAATCAGGTCCACTTCAGTGAAGCAAGGGACCTAATTGGCTGTAGCAATCAAGAAGATAGGATCAACTAATTATCCAGATACTGGGATAGCTAATAAATGTAGGTACAAATTAGAGTTTGATATCGACATATCATTACTGAGAGGGGATAGGCAGCCAGGTCCACTGCAGTAATAGCATCAATTTTGAAAGGAAGGTGCACATCATACAAGATATGTGTTAGGTAAGTATGCCTTGCTCTGCTTGTCTGCATTCATATGCTAGCCTATTTGGAGTGAGTACAGAAATGCACACACAAGCAGGGAAAGAAATAGCAAGCTCTCTACTCTGTAACTATGCACATTTGTCATTAAAAAGGGAGTAGGTTAAAAAAATCCATCATGAGTGCCTGGATGATGGATAAACCATGGCTGGCTACCACCAAAGTCTAAAAAAATGCATGGGTATTGCTATAGCCAATGCTAGTTAGTCAGCAGGCACAGATAAAAAATAAAATGCATAAAAACACTCTGAATTTGGAAACTCACTATTATACATTTTAAAGTGTGTAGTCAGACTTCTCATAGCAAATGCAAATAACTAACCATTTCAGTGTTTGATGCAAAAAGTGTGTTAGTTTTGCATGTCATTTTGTTGATAAGCACTACTCTTTGAAAAGTTTATTGGAACTGAAAACTCCTGACATGACATCAAGAAAGCCTGAACCCACAATGCCTCATGTCTTACATTAGTATACAAATGACATAGTTGCAGGTGATCCAGGGCCGGTGTTAGCATTTTGGGGGCCCCTAGCAGATGTCAAGTTGGGGGCCCCTGGGTACTTCAAGCCTATGTATCACCTTGTCACTGCCACCCTTCCTAAGGAACATTGTAGTTCATACTGCAAACTTTTAGGAGTATTGTACATAGACTGACCTGTAGCAATAATACTATTAACATTACAACAGGCCTGTGTAGCACATGCACGCGCGTGTACACACACACAAATGCACACACACACACACACACACACACACACACACACACACACACACACACAAACACACACGTCTTCCCCTGTTTTTCCTCCATCTTGGGCACACTACTTTTTTCTTCCTTTTCTCTCATTTTTCCTTATTATATAGCTTTTTCAAAAAGCCATAACTCCCTATATGTTCTGAAGTGCATTTTAAAGATTTTTTTCTTTTTACATAATCTTTTCATCCAATGATGACTTGGCACAGAAAAAAGACAAAAGAGTTGAGAAATATGCCTGGAGAGATGTGCACAAAACTAAATTATCAGAATCTCAACAACTGATTGGCTTCAACTTCAAAATACTGAGGGAAAGTTATTCAAGATTTTCAAGTATAAAGATTCAAGCAAATCCCCACATTGAAGTATACGTAAGTAAGATGGCCCACATTTAATCAGGGGCGGCTCGTGGCATCGGGCTGCCGGACTGCAGCCCCCTCAACATAAAAAATAGAAAGGAAAAAAATATATATATATTTTTTAAAATCCGGCAGTCCCCATAGGGGGACACATGGAGACATCTGTGCACTTTTAAAGTGCACAGACTCGCTAGGATTATGGGTCGCATCCGGACTGCAAGAGCAGCAACAGGATTCGGGAAGGAGCATTGGGATCTTGTCGGGCTTTCCTTGGGATCTCGCGGGTCTTTGAGTATTGCGCGGGAAGGATGTACGTTAGCTGGATATATTCAGGTAAGTGTATGGTGCTTTTTACCTTTATTTTACAATGTTTATTTGTGTGTGTATGGTGCTTATGCTTTACTGGAGAGAGAGTTTGTGTGTGTATGGTGCTTATGCTTTACTGGAGAGAGAGTTTGTGTGTGTATGGTGCTTTACTGGAGAGAGAGTTTGTGTGTGTATGGTGCTTATGCTTTACTGGACTGTGTGTGTATGGTGCTTATGCTTTACTGGAGTGTGTGTGTATGGTGCTTATGCTTTACTGGAGAGAGAGTTTGTGTGTGTATGGTGCTTATGCTTTACTGGACTGTGTGTGTATGGTGCTTATGCTTTACTGGAGTGTGTGTGTATGGTGCTTATGCTTTACTGGAGAGAGTTTGTGTGTGTATGGTGCTTATGCTTTACTGGAGTGTGTGTGTATGGTGCTTATGCTTTACTGGAGTGTGTGTGTATGGTGCTTATGCTTTACTGGAGTGTGTGTGTATGGTGCTTACGCTTTACTGGAGTGTGTGTGTATGGTGCTTACGCTTTACTGGAGTGTGTGTGTATGGTGCTTACGCTTTACTGGAGTGTGTGTATGGTGCTTATGCTTTACTGGAGTGTGTGTATGGTGCTTATGCTTTACTGGAGTGTGTGTATGGTGCTTATGCTTTACTGGAGTGTGTGTATGGTGCTTATGCTTTACTGGAGTGTGTGTATGGTGCTTATGCTTTACTGGAGTGTGTGTATGGTGCTTATGCTTTACTGGAGTGTGTGTATGGTGCTTATGCTTTACTGGAGTGTGTGTATGGTGCTTATGCTTTACTGGAGTGTGTGTATGGTGCTTATGCTTTACTGGAGTGTGTGTATGGTGCTTATGCTTTACTGGAGTGTGTGTATGGTGCTTATGCTTTACTGGAGTGTGTGTATGGTGCTTATGCTTTACTGGAGTGTGTGTATGGTGCTTATGCTTTACTGGAGTGTGTGTATGGTGCTTATGCTTTACTGGAGTGTGTGTATGGTGCTTATGCTTTACTGGAGTGTGTGTATGGTGCTTATGCTTTACTGGAGTGTGTGTATGGTGCTTATGCTTTACTGGAGTGTGTGTATGGTGCTTATGCTTTACTGGAGTGTGTGTATGGTGCTTATGCTTTACTGGAGTGTGTGTATGGTGCTTATGCTTTACTGGAGTGTGTGTATGGTGCTTATGCTTTACTGGAGTGTGTGTATGGTGCTTATGCTTTACTGGAGTGTGTGTATGGTGCTTATGCTTTACTGGTGTGTGTATGGTGCTTATGCTTTACTGGTGTGTGTGTGTGTGTGTGTGTGTGTGTGTGTGTGTGTGTGTGTGTGTGTGTGTGTGTGTGTGTGCGTGTGTGTGTGTGTGTGTGTGTGTGTGTGTGTGTGTGTGTGTGTGTGTGTGTGTGTGTGTGTGAAAATGCCCCAGGTGCTTATCGTGGTGTGGTAGGGAATACCTCAGGCTTGAACCCTGTACCCTGTATGCAGGTGTTAAAGACTTGAGTTCCCTACCCACCACCATTTGTAAATAAATTGCAGATTTTTGCCTCATATTCGATCTGATCTGTTCCTCATAATATCTGTGGTTTGTAAATGTTGCAATGCTTGATATTTGATGGTGTAGTAGTAGCATTGTTGCCTCACAGCTGCAGGTTCTTGGGTTTGATTCTTGCCTGGGGTTCCTTCTTTGTGGGGTCTGTATCTTCTCCCTGTGTTTGTGTGGGTTTGCTTTTGTGTCCTCCCATGTTACAAAGACATGTCTGCATTATTTCTTCCTGGGCCTCTGCTGAAAATTGTTTATTTGTTCCAAGTCAGACTGTCCTGATTAAAAAATGTTAAATAAAATTGACAGGCATTTGAATTTCAGACTTAAGGGTTTCTGAATGTTTCATTCCTTGCATATTTGATGGTGCAGTGGTAGTATTGTTGCCTCACAGCTATAGGTTTTCTGGTTTGATTCTTGGTTGGGGTGGCTTCTGTGTGGAGTCTGCATCTCCTCCATGTGTTTGTGTGGATTTGCTCTGGTGCCCTGCCATTTTACAAAGACGTGTCTGCAGTTTTAATCCCTGCTGAAAATTGGTTTTGTTCTGTCCGCAGTAAAATTGACAGGCATTTGAATTTCAGACTTCAGGTTTCTGAATGTTTAATTCCTTGCATAATTGATGGTGCGGTGGTAGTATTGTTGCCTCACAGCTATAGGTTTTCTGGTTTGATTCTTGGTTGGGGTGGCTTCTGTGTGGAGTCTGCATCTCCTGCCTGTGTTTGTGTGGATTTGCTCTGGTGCCCCGCCATTTTACAAAGATGTGTCTGCAGTTTTAATCCCTGCGTCTCTGCTGAAAATTGTTTTTGTTCTGTCCACAGTAAAATTGACAGGCATTTGAATTTCAGACTTCAGGTTTCTGAATGTTTAATTCCTTGCATAATTGATGGTGCAGTGATAGTATTGTTGCCTCACAGCTATAGGTTTTCTGGTTTGATTCTTGGTTGGGGTGGCTTCTGTCTGCATCTCCTCCCTGTATTTGTGTGGATTTGCTCTGGTGCCCTGCCATTTTACAAAGACGTGTCTGCAGTATTAATCCCTCGTCTCTGCTGAAAATTGTTTTGTTCTGTCCGCAGTAAAATTGACAGGCATTTGAATTTCAGACTTCAGGTTTCTGAATGTTTAATTCCTTGCATAATTGATGGTGCAGTGGTAGTATTGTTGCCTCACAGCTATAGGTTTTCTGGTTTGATTCTTGGTTGGGGTGGCTTCTGTGTGGAGTCTGCATCTCCTCCCTGTGTTTGTGTGGATTTTCTCTGGTGCCCTGCCATTTTACAAAGACGTGTCTGCAGTTTTAATCCCTGCGTCTCTGCTGAAAATTGTTTTTGTTCTGTCCGCAGTAAAATTGACAGGCATTTGAATTTCAGACTTCAGGTTTCTGAATGTTTAATTCCTTGCATAATTGATGGTGCAGTGGTAGTATTGTTGCCTCACAGCTATAGTTTTCTGGTTTGATTCTTGGTTGGGGTGGCTTCTGTCTGCATCTCCTTCCTGTATTTGTGTGGATTTGCTCTGGTGCCCTGCCATTTTACAAAGACGTGTCTGTAGTATTAATCCCTGCGTCTCTGCTGAAAATTGTTTTTGTTCTGTCCGCAGTAAAATTGACAGGCATTTGAATTTCAGACTTCAGGTTTCTGAATGTTTAATTCCTTGCATAATTGATGGTGCAGTGGTAGTATTGTTGCCTCACAGCTATAGGTTTTCTGGTTTGATTCTTGGTTGGGGTGGCTTCTGTCTGCATCTCTTCCCTGTATTTGTGTGGATTTGCTCTGGTGCCCTGCCATTTTACAAAGACGTGTCTGCAGTATTAATCCCTGCGTCTCTGCTGAAAATTGTTTTTGTCCTGTCCGCAGTAAAATTGACCGGCATTTGAATTTCCAACTTCATGTTCTTCAGAATACATAGTAGCACAACCTTTTTTTAGCAATTTTCTAAGTTTATAAGATGAATATTTTAAATTTGTCCCTATTTTTGGGACTGTATTCCCCCATTATTGGCTTTGTCCAGGTTTTTGTGCTAAGGTTGACATCTATGGCAAGAACTGATTTCACTGAATATGTTTGAGGGCTGTATTCCCTCATTACTGGGTTTGTCCAGGTGTTTTGTACTAAGAGGTTGACAGCTATGGTGAGAACTGAATTCACTAAATGATAGCCATTTAAGTTTCAGTCTTCCTCTCTTTTACAAAGCAGCTGATGTGGCGTAGTGGTATGTTACTTTTTGCTCAGGGACCTTGGCAGTAAAATATATGGTGGCAACACAACATTTTATTCTAGCAACTTTCCAAGATTATACAAGCAATGTTTAATGTGTCCCTGTTTTTGGGCTTTTGACCCCCCCCCCAATACATTTTGGCTTTTTCCAGTTTTCTTGAGCTGCGAAGTTGAGATGCAGTTGAGTATTGAGTAGATTTTACAAGGAACTGAGAGCTGCAGGGGAATAGAAGTTTAGTGCTTTGCCAAGTTAATAATATAGCACAACAGGTTGTGTACTTGCTTTTGATGCAGAAGGTTGTGGGCTCTACTCCCACAAGGGGTGGATGCTGCCGTACTGAGAATGTTCTCCTTGGTGAAGATACTAACTATGAGTTCGTTATCAGTTTGCCATCCATTTCCTCTTGCAATATTATTACTAGCTTATCATTTTTTTAATGTAATATAGGCAATTTATTCCTGAGGAGCAACAGACACTTTATTTTTCGATGAAACCATGAAATATAAAGGTGATTGCTAGCAGCAACCGCTTCATTAGTTACAGATTTCTTTAATGTGGAATTATTTAGATGACTGACTTCAGAGATTGTGCATATTTACTGATAATGGACTGTAGAATTGTGCATATTTACTGATAAAGGTGGACTGTAGAATTGTGCATATTTACTGATAATGGTGGACTGTGGAATTGTGCATATTTACTAATAATGGTGGACTGTAGAATTGTGTATATTTACTAATAATGGTGGACTGTGGAAGTCTGAGTAGACTTTTTTATGATAAATGTTCTCAACTGGGCAGTTTTGCCATTATGGGTGCATATGGTTTGTTTCATTGCTTACTGGAAAAAATGTTCAAAACACATTTAAAACACCCTGTAACAAGTGTACTGTATTGTACAAGGAATATAATTTTAGTACAATGAGGAAGGTGTATCAAAGAGCACATGTATGTTTCATATGCAAGGAGCCTATGATTCGAAAACAGCCCAAAATTAATCTTTATCTGCCACTGGCAAAATGTATTTTCTTTGAATGTGGGTTTCAATGCTGTTTCAATGAATGTGAGTTTCAAGGGCAGAGAAGTTTTAATGCTAAGTTTTCATTGTGAGACTGCATTGCTTTGTTTAACAGATGACTTAGTGTTTGTGCTGTAAAATACAAAATAAAACTTTCAAATGAAGTCCAACTCATCATAGAAGTAAAGCAGTATGCACATTAGTGTTTATGGTAAATGGAGTGAAATAGCCAAGTATAATGGTTCATTGGAATGGCTGCAGAGGCTCCATTCAACCATTATTTTGTCAGGGGGGAAAGGGCAGCAAACTCAGACAGGCCCAGCTGAACTATACCTCCCAACTGTCCAGATTTTCAAAGAATGAATAGATTTTTGCTTCTTATTTTTGGTTTGTTGTTCATAAAATTTGTAGTTTTAATTCCTAAATGATTTGCCAGAAGTCACTCAATAAGTTTCAGACTTCATAACCTTCAGAAAAATGCATGTTAAAGTAAGAGCTGTTCTATCAACTGTCTCAATTTATACAAGAGCAATTTTAGTACTGTTTATATGTGCCCCCAATATATTTGGCCTTGTTCAGATTTACTGCATTAACAGGTTGAGAGGTACATGCAAATAAATTGCTTTATAGAATTAGGCATAGCCAACCTCTCAACTGTCCCCAATTTTTGGCTCAAAATGTTGCTCTTCCCCTTATAATCCCTCCAAAAATAGCAATTTTGGAAGAAAACATGGAGGGTTTACAATTAAGAAATAACTGTAATAATCAAAGTTATAGAATACTTGAAATGCATGTAGATTCTTTTATATTTTGTCAGCTGCTCAAGGTAGCAGTACTAATATTAAAGTGTCCCTTCTTTGACAGGTAGCAGCTGTATTGTGTGTCTATTTTATATTTTTGCATCACATTTTTGTCCATTTTTCATAAAATTGTGTTTTTGGCAAATTAGTGACAAATCACTAAAGACTGAAGTTAGAAAATGACAGACATTTGAGTTTCAGATTTTATACCCTTCAGAAAATTCATACTAATGCAAGACCTATTTTATTATCTTTCTAAGTTTATTAGAGCAATATTTAAAAATTGTCCTTATTGTTGGGCCTTTGTCCCACTTGATTGTATGGCTTTGTCCAGATTTCTTGCTCTTGAGGTTGAGAAGTATGACAAATGTGTCAGGGCCATCACAGTCAGCCAGAGAGATTTCAAATTGTGACATGCTTGTTGCACCCCACTCCCCATGTAGTGACTCTGGATGTGTCCAAGCAAGGCAAGGAGTAGTTGTATCTACCTTGGATGGGGAGGACACACTGCATAAGTACTACAGTGGCTTTTCATCTGTCTTTGATTTTGCAGAATGGTCTGGTTTCTGTCATATTTTTGTACTGTTGATTTATGCTTATTACTCAAAGTGCCTGTTGCTCTGTGTTTTTAAGTAGCAATGCTTTAATGACCATAAGGTAAGCTTGTCTGAGATCGTAAGATGCAAGTAAGCTTTAATAAGCATACTGTTAAAGAATTGCCAACATTGAAAGCCTTTCTGTTGTTGCCATGCAGAGAATACTTGACTAGATAATGTATAAGCCTTGGGTATTAAAGGACAGGATTCCATTATTTTAAAAAGCTCATTACACTTGTTGGAGACTTCCAGTCATCTCTACAGACTTTACCCGTAAACTAAACAGAATGCCAATCATGTGTGGTCCATAACCTGTACAGTAATCCTTTAAGCAATGTATCTTGAGCTTGTTTCTTGTTTGCTTTTCATTTTTACTTTTATCATGTTTTCCCCATGAAACAAGTTGTCAGGCAGCAGGTCTTTTTGGATAAGAAACATTTTTACAAGTGGGGGCATCACATAGATTTCTACTTTCAGCATGTTACTTGGTACTTTAATAAAGCTGAATATATTATAATTAGGACTGCAGTGCAAGGAGAAGTGGTTTGAGTTGAGTGCTTCTGGTTTTTCTTATACTTGATTTTGACTGGCATTCCAGTAATGTATTTAAAAAGTAATTTATTTTTTCATGCCTCACAACCTTTTGTTTCCATCTAGATATTAAGTAAGCTGTCATGCAGCCAATGCATTGAAATATTTTTATTCTTCTACACTTATTTTTGTCTTGATTGGACTTTCATAATGATGGTTTGCCACCCAGGGCAGCGTATTTAATGAAAGTTAGTTTTTTGTGGTTTTGTGCATAGCTCATCCCCTTTCTGGTTGACCACACTCCCTCCCCTTGACCCCACCCATTCAGCTGTCTCCTGCAACCCCCCTGTGATTTGAAGTCACCAGCCGCCACTGCATTTAATGGGCATTTTACGTATTCAATGTTAATATTTTTTCTAATTAATGTCATGGTCAGCCAAAACAGCTTTTTACTTTTATCATATTTAGTAAACGTAATTAACTTAAGGTAATAAGTGACAACATTGGACTCTGCGTAACCACCGTATTCTGGATTTGCACTTATGAGAGGTCCAGTGTTCTTCATTATCACCGTGATGTCTACATTTCTTAAATATTAGTTGAGTAAGCGGTACAGTAATGAGAGGTTTACTCACAATAGAAATGTGTCCACTCCATTATCTTATTTCCAGGTTTGACTACATGACGTTGCACTATGTTTAAAATTATTTCTGTCAGCATTGTATGTAATCACAGCACTGAAAATATTAATGTTATATGTTTAACTCATTAAAAGAAAAACAGACCAAATGTTTAAAAAAAAACATACCATAAATATGGGTGAACTTTACTGCTGGAAAGCAAATGACGTGCATCAGTAAATGCGGGGTTGTATATGCGTGCCATGGTGGTCAAACTTTTAACTGAACATGAGGTATTTGCTGCCCAGATTTGTAAACCCAATCAGGAAGCTAGAACTTGCTTCTTGATTGCTACAGCCAATTAGGTCCCTTGCTTCACTGAAGTGGACCTGATTGAGAGCAGCTAACAAGTAAAGCAAGGGACCTGATTGGCTTCAGCCATCAAGGAAGCAAGTTCTTTCAGGGGTAAAAAAAAACAGAATAGTGCAATGGCGCTGCCGAATGAACAAGTGATTTTGAAACCCGTGGCTGCTTCATATGGGGGCCCTCGTACGTGGGGAGGTATCAGACCTCGCCGCTGGGTTTGGCGGGTGCCTAACGCCAGCTATGTATACATACATATATATATATATATATATATATATATACAGGTGTATAAAGGTGCAAAGGGGTAAACCCTTTTGTAAAAATGCTTAAAGATCACGTGCAGCCACTTTTTGCACATATCTGTAGTATTTCCCTCTATTCTGGGATAACAGAATGACTTCCCACTCTGCAAATCCAATCTACTGAATATTCACTTGTTTCATTTTGCTGTCATTTCCTGTTTGTAAACTTTGGCTCTCCATGAACGTCTGATGGCAGTACTTCTGTCTTTGCATCCACAAGCTTGTCTCTTTGATGATGCAAAGTTGGACTTTTCCTGCAATTCCTGCATTAGTAAGCTGGGTCTCTTTCCTGTTTTTTTTCCACAAATAAGTAAATATGTTAATGCTGCACATGGGCTGAGTACACTGTATCCATTTATAAACGAAACAGGATTTGCATTTGCATGCTTTTAACAGGCAAAATGAACTATAAACTGTGAAACTGTAATACCTAACATTATTGGCTGAATGTAGTCCTCACTGATTTATTGGAAAATTGAAAATCTTACAATGGATGGACAGGGTAAAATATAAGGCAAAATCAGGGGTGTTCTACACAAACCATGGTAAGATTCAGTGACATTAGGCAAAATCAAAGACAAGAGTTATGGACTTTATGCTGCACATGACGTGCTGATGTGACAGTGAAACAGAAGCAGCCTACACATTTGCTTTCACAGAAAAGGAATGCTGAAGGCATGGGGGTTAAAGACCAGATTGGCCAACAATGTGCAACTAAGCTAAAAATTAAAGATTAGACAAAACTACAAATAAAACTGCCTAGTTTGAATTTCTGTCTGTACACCTTTCTCCCTCTTCCTGACTGGTTAATGGACTCTACAGGCCCCATGTGATTATGTCAGCACAAGAGCAAAGAAGCAAGCTTCCTGCAAAGTAATCACTGAGGCCTGAACATGTTATGGCTATGGCGGGCATTTTTTCAACAGATCTTTCTTAAAAAAGAAAAGTGAGAATGCAAACTCATATGACAGAAGAAAGGTAGACAAGGTAGGAACCTCCTGAGGAAATGCATTTTGACTCAATTTGCACATGATCTTTAAAAGTTCATTGATACACTTCACATGGAGCTCTGTTTACAGTTCATTTCATTTCTGAATATACTCATGGTGTTAAAACTGCAAATAGTTTGAAGTAAAAACAAAGATTTTTCACATATTTTGATGCTTTAGTTTTACTATCAACATAGCTTTTTTTTTCATTATGACCACTCCCGCAAAATTACATAGACCAGCAAAGCAATCTGGGCAATCAAAAACAACACATTTCCCTAGATGACCAAATACTTATATACATTATGGTTTCAGTAATAGATAACCACATGAGATAATTAAAAATACAATGTCCCACCTGTGAGACATAGCTGACATACTGTCAAACTAGGATATAATACTTCCATGTTGCTGTACTTAGTAAGAAAACATAGTAGTTTATATAATTTACCTATGACCAATCAACAATATTCTTTCAGCTCACTGTTTATTGAAAATTAAATACTGAAAACGGTGATCCAGAAAACAAAACAACAACAAAAATATATAAAAATATTTTATTTTGCAGGGGGTGGGAAAGTCCTCTATTCTCCCTCAAAAGCTCATAAATACCATCTCCACAGCTGCACCACAGTGAAGAAAATAGTAAAAAAAAAACGAAACATCTCAGTGCCAGATTTCACATAGAATACATTGTGGTGAAACTCACTGCCACATTAAATTCTCATATTTAACCTACTCAACCAGCAGTGTAGTGATCACCTGCAACTATGTCATTTGTATACTAAAGTAAGACATGAGGCATTGTGGGTTCAGGCTTTCTTGATGTCATTTCAGGAGTTTTCAGCTCCAATAAACTTTTGAAAGAGTAGTGCTTATCAACAAAATGACATGCAAAACTAACACACGTTTCGCATAAAACTCTGAAATGGTTAGTTATTTGCATTTGCTATGAGAATTCTGACTACACACTTTAAGATGTATAATAGTGAGTTTCCAAATTCAGAATGTTTTTATGCATTTTATTTTTTCTATGTGCCTGCTGACTAACTAGTATTGGCTATAGCAATACCCATGCATTTTTTTAGACTTTGGTGGTAGCCAGCCATGGCTTATCCATCATCCAGACACTCATGATGGATTTTTTTAACCTACTCCCTTTTTAATGACAAATGTGCATACGTACAGAGTAGAGAGCTTGCTATTTCTTTCCCTGCTTGCTTGTGCATTTCTGTATTCACTCCAAATAGGCTAGCATATGAATGCAGACAAGCAGAGCAAGGCATACTTACCTAACACATATCTTGTACGATGTGGACCTTCCTTTCAAAATTGATGCTATTACTGCAGTGGAACTGGCTGCCTATCCCCTCTCAGTAATGATATGTCGATATCAAACTCTAATTTGCACCTACATTTATTAGCTATCCCAGTATCTGGATAATTACTTGATCCTAGCTTCTTGATTGCTACAGCCAATTAGGTCCCTTGCTTCACTGAAGCGGACCTGATTGAGAGCAGCTAACAAGTAAAGCAAGGGACCTGATTGGCTGCAGCCATCAAGAAGCAAGTTCTTTCAGGGGGAAAAAAAAAAGCAGAATCGCGCGACGGCGCTGCCGAATGAACAAGCGATTTTGAAACCCGTGGCTGCTTCATATGGGGGCCCTCCTACGTGGGGATATAATCGGGGGCTCCCCACGGCCGCGGGTTTGGCGGGTGCCTAACGTCGGCTATGAGGTGATCACTACACTGCTGGTTGAGTAGGTTAAATATGAGAATTTGTTGTTGCAGTGAGTTTCACCACAATGTATTGTATGTGAAATCTGGCACTGAGATGTTTCGTTGTTTTACTATTTTCTTCACTGTGGTGCAATTGTGGAGATGGTATTCATGAGTTTTTGAGGGAGAACAGAGGACTTTCCCACCCCCTGCAAAATAAAATATTTTTTATATATTTTTGTTGTTGTTTTGTTTTCTGGATCACCATTTTCAGTATTTAATTTTCAATAAACAGTGAGCTGAAAGAATATTGTTGATTGGTCATGGGTAAACCTATATAAACTGCTATGTTTTCTTACTAAGTACAGCAACATGGAAGTATTATATCCTAGTTTGACACTATGTCAGCTATGTCTCACAGGTGGGACATTGTATTTTTAATTATCTCATGTGGTTATCTATTACTGAAACCATAATGTATATAAGTATTTGGTCATCTAGGGAAATGTGTTGTTTTTGATTGCCCAGATTGCTTTGCTGGTCTATGTAATTTTGCGGGAGTGGTCATAACGAAAAAAAAAAGCTATGTTGATAGTAAAACTAAAGCATCAAAATATGTGAAAATCTTTGTTTTTGCTTCAAACTATTTGCAGTTTTAACACCATGAGTATATTCAGAAATGAAATGAACTGTAAACAGAGCTCTATGGGAAGTGTATCAATGAACTTTTAAAGATCATGTGCAAATTGAGTCAAAATGCATTTCCTCAGGAGGTTCCTACCTTGTCTACCTTTCTTCTGTCATATGAGTTTGCATTCTCACTTTTCTTTTTTAAGAAAGATCTGTTGAAAAAATGCCCGCCATAGCCATAACATGTTCAGGCCTCAGTGATTACTTTGCAGGAAGCTTGCTTCTTTGCTCTTGTGCTGACATAATCACATGGGGCCCGTAGAGTCCATTAACCAGTCAGGAAGAGGGAGAAAGGTGTACAGACAGAAATTCAAACTAGGCAGTTTTATTTGTAGTTTTGTCTAATCTTTAATTTTTAGCTTAGTTACACATTGTTGGCCAATCTGGTCTTTAACCCCCATGCCTTCAGCATTCCTTTTCTGTGGAAACAAATGTGTAGGCTGCTTCTGTTTCACTGTCACATCAGCACATCATGTGCAGCATAAAGTCCATAACTCTTGTCTTTGATTTTGCCTAATGTCACTGAATCTTACCATGGTTTGTGTAGAACACCCCTGATTTTGCCTTATATTTTACCCTGTCCATCCATTGTAAGATTTTCAATTTTCCAATAAATCAGTGAGGACTACATTCAGCCAATAATGTTAGGTATTACAGTTTCACAGTTTATAGTTCATTTTGCCTGGAAAAAGCATGCAAATGCAAATCCTGTTTCGTTTATAACTGGATACAGTGTACTCAGCCCATGTGCAGCATTAACATATTTACTTATTTGTGAAAAAAAAAACAGGAAAGAGACCCAGCTTACTAATGCAGGAATTGCAGGAAAAGTCCAACTTTGCATCATCAAAGAGACAAGCTTGTGGATGCAAAGACAGAAGTTCTGCCATCAGACGTTCATGGAGAGCCAAAGTTTACAAGCAGGAAATGACAGCAAAATGAAACAAGTGAATATTCAGTAGATTGGATTTGCAGAGTGGGAAGTCATTCTGTTATCCCAGAATAGAGGGAAATACTACAGATATGTGCAAAAAGTGGTTGCACGTGATCTTTAAGCATTTTTACAAAAGGGTTTACCCCTTTGCACCTTTATACACCTGTATATATATATATATATATATATATATATGTATACATAGCTGGCGTTAGGCACCCGCCAAACCCGCGGCCGCGGGGAGGCCCGATTATCTCCCCACGTATGAGGGCCCCCATATGAAGCAGCTGCGGGTTTCAAAATCACTTGTTCATTTGGCAGCGCCGACGTGCAATTCCGCTTTTTTTTTCCCCTGAGAGAACTTGCTTCCTTGATGGCTGCAGCCAATCAGGTCCCTTGTTTTACTTGTTAGCTGCTCTCAATCAGGTCCGCTTCAGTGAAGCAATTGACCTAATTGGCTGTAGCAATCAAGAAGCAAGTTCTAGCTTCCTGATTGTGTTTACAAATCTGGGCAGCAAATACCTCATGTTCAGTTATAAGTTTGACCACCATGGCACGCATATACGACCCCGCATTTACTGATGCACATCATTTGCTTTCCAGCAGTAAAGTTCACCCATATTTATGGCATGTTTTTTTTTTTTAAACATTTGGTCTGTTTTTCTTTTAATGAGTTAAACATATAACATTAATATTTTCAGTGCTGTGCATTACATCCAATGCTGACAGAAATCATTTTAAACATAGTGCAACGTCAAACCTGGAAGTAAGATAAAGGAGTGGACACATTTCTATTGTGAGTAAACCTCTCATTACTGTACCGGTTACTCAACTAATATTCAAGAAATGTAGACATCACGGTGATAATGAAGAACACTGGACCTCTCATAAGTGCAAATCCAGAATACGGTGGTTACGCAGAGTCCAATGTTGTCACTTATTACCTTAAGTTAATTACGTTTACTAAATACGATAAAAATAAAAAGCTGTTTTGGCTGACCATGACATTAATTAGAAAAAATATTAACATTGAATATGTAAAATGCCCATTAAATGTGGGCCATCTTACTTACATATACTACAATGTGGGTATTTGCGTTGAATCTTTATACTTGAAAATCTTGAATAACTTTCCCTCAGTATTTTGAAGTTGAAGCCAATCAGTTGTTGAAATTCTGATAATTTAGTTTTGTGCACATCTCTCCAGGCATATTTCTCAACTCTTTTGTCTTTTTTCTGTTCCAAGTCATCATTGGATGAAAAGATTATGTAAAAAGAAAAAAAATCTTTAAAATGCACTTCAGAACATATAGGGAGTTATGGCTTTTTGAAAAAGCTATATAATAAGGAAAAATGAGAGAAAAGGAAGAAAAAAGTAGTGTGCCCAAGATGGAGGAAAAACAGGGGAAGACGTGTGTGTTTTTGTGTTTGTGTGTGTGTGTGTGTGTGTGTGTGTGTGTGTGTGTGTGTGTGTATATGTGTATGTGTGTTTTTGTGTGTGTACGCGTGCGTGCATGTGCTACACAGGCCTGTTGTAATATTAATAGTATTATTGCTACAGGTCAGTCTGTGTACAATACTCCTAAAAGTTTGCAGTATGAACTAAAATGTTCCTTAGGAAGGGTGGCAGTGACAAGGTCATAGGCTTGAAGTGGCCAGGGGCCCCCAACTTGATATCTGCTGGGGGCCCCCAAAATGCTAACACCAGCCCTGCCTCCATCTGTCTACTTTGTGACTCTAAATGAGTTACCTAACCAAACGGTTATTTGGGAAAATTGGGCCAGGTTTCTTTTAGAGTCTTGAACCACATAAAACTGCTTAAAATTCAACCATTCCATTTATTTATAAAAGTGGAAATTTGTCGGTGGGTTAAATTTTGCTGTTTTCCTTTCTATTTATTTATTTTTTCTACTGCAAACTTAAATGTCAGTCTTTCATGATGTCAGAACAAACAATACATAGGAAGGTAAGCATCAGGCAGGCTTATTTAATAACACTGAACAAGTTACAGATAACATGTATTTCTTGAACTGTGCTCCACTCACCTAATATACAAACTTCCTCTGACTGCAAAAAACCCTTCATCACCACTCCCAACTGCTGACATCACTAGGCTCTTAACTTCATTTGTAGATTGTTTTCTTCTGTTGACAGATGTGTCCATAGATTAAGGAGTTTGGAGTCGTAGCTGCTTCAGCTACGCCTCCAAATGCATTTCTTTGCTGCAGCATTTATTTGTACAAAAGTCTGTTACTGTGTTTTTTTTTTTAATTATTTTCTCATTTAAAAGCAATCATTCTGCTTATCAGTACCAAAGTAAGCATTCTGGCTTTTGACCTCATACCCTGTAAAGCTTCATAGCAAGATACATTATATCTGAAAATGACCAACATGTACGTAGAGATGTTAATCATTACAATCAGTGTAGCAGGTGTCTGATAAGTTTGTAAATGAAAATGTAAGATCTTGTTAAGATTTTAGTTAATTATATACTGTATGCCATGCACTTTGCTGTCACAAAGTGCCTTCAAGTGTGTCAGTCATGGCATTGGTTTCTGAGTAGGAACCAATGGTGTAAATTATTTATGTGCATGAAATGAAATAAAGGAATTGTTACTCACTGATCACTACATTTATGTTCTGAAAGCAGTCGATGAGGCATCTTTCCTCAAATATCTTCGCAACTTTTCTGATAAAATGCCAGTGTTATGTAAATATTTGCAGCTTGCCTCACTTGTCGAATGCAGGGCTAGAGTGAGATAAGTTCATAGGTAGTCACTAGGTGTGTGGTCCAGGAGACCATTCAGAAGTCTAATCCAAATTTCCCAAAGAACTTTCTGGTTAAGTAAATTTTTTATAGTCACACAGCAGACAAAGGGAAGTGGAGGGATTAAAGCCCTGGGTTTCAAGAAGTAGGGTTAACAGGCCATAGCCATTCTCTGGACTAACTGTTATAATAAATATCTGGTGCGAGAATAGAATATTCTGATCTTCCAGTACAAAAGGCAAGTAAGTGTGCTGCATTTGGAGTCAGTGACACTGATATAGAATCAATGACCCAGGTGGCACTTGAACTCACAATCTCCAATGCAGGAGGCTGATTCCTAGCCATTAGTCTACTGCTCCCTACTGGCCTTTGCTATGGCTCAGATGACCTTTGTTCAAGTTAGCAGTTCAGGCAGTCAGTGGTACTGGCTGGGAGGACAGGAATGTTTATCCAGGGATAGGAAGGGGGCAGGTGCTGGCTGTTCCAGCCAACCTGCTGTCTGGACACAATCCCTGTCAGAGGGCAGGGATGGAGTTGTAAGGGCAGGAACCAGAGCAGGGTTGATGTGGATATTGTTACCCAAGCCAGTAATAGCCTTTGTCAGGTGCGTGCAAAGAAGCATAACGGAAACTGATACAGTGGTACAGATGGGATCCTACAGTGATGCAGATGCCCATGTTACTAATGGGAGGAGGAATTAAGCCATTTATACAAAATGCTGTCTTTGCTGGGATGCTAATGAGAGAAGCAAACATCCCAATATCTGCCTAGATGACTGTTTCTCCATATAGCTCACCCCCTAGGTGATCTGAGAAAGTTTCCCAACCTCTGTGGAATGAATGGGCTGAAGTCCAATAGGAGAGGGATTGATGGTTGGCATGGTGGGGGGACCCACAGGAAAAAGGTAAGAGCAACTTGTGCATATGAAGGGTTATTGTACTATAACATGTTGATCTGAATTACCAATAATGAAGAAGTGTTAACCCCTCCTCAAAAAAAAGACCTAAATTACCTTAAATAGTCCTGAAGTCCTCCTCCCCATATGACCTTCTTCAGCCAACCTATTGTGACCTTGCTTTGACTAACATCCCTACCAATTCAGTGTGTAGTTGCAACTGAGCTAGTGTTGTGCATTTAACACCCTATAATATGCTATACCTTCAGCCACCACCCATATGATGGTGTTGCAGCAGAAACTACCTTTCCGTTTCTGGAGATGGAAGTATAGAACAGCAATTAACTTACACTATCTTGCACAGCTAGTTTCTTCAAAGTCAGTGTCATTAATTATATCTAAAATGCCATTAGAGTAGTCAGAGTCTATCCTTCTATGCCACATAACCTAACTTAGGGTGTGAGTGTGTTGACATTAAATATTTTTATAACATAAAATATTTTTATAACATATAATATGAAATTGGTGCGCCTTGTTGCTGTAACCTAGACCTGCTGAATCTAGCTTTGTTTGTATAACTTGAGCAGTGATCCAGGCCATCTTTTTTTGGAGAAGGTTCCCCTGCACCCTAGTAGCAGGAGTGTGCAGTTAGAACTTGTCTGATTGAAGACTGCTGGAACCGGGCTCAGTTTTGACCTTTTTTTCTGGTTAATTGCGTAACTTGTTTAAATCAGTTTGTTCATTTTCTATTGTTTTATATATAAAAAAATGCATTTTATTCATCTGCTTTTACTGTATTTGTGTTTCTTCCTACTTTATTACTAGGGGCATTGACTACAACTCTGATCTGCAATATATAACAAGTATCCTTTTCTGTGCATTTAGTGTTTTTTTGATTGTATCTGCTTTATTTTCTGGAAAAAAAAACAAAAACATTTACTTGTTTCACACCTTTCTAAGCTAGTATAGTCCAGTTTTCAGGTTAGTGCTGAATTCAGGGCTGTGTTACGAATCTCTGTGTTTGCCCATACCTTACTTGGATAGGAGGAAGTTTCTCTGTTCCCCTGTGAGAGAGGGGAGCTTTGAGCAGCCTATCTGTCCCTGGAGGATTGGTTTCTGCCCAGAAATTAATAGTTTATTAGCCATTTTGGGCTAATTTCTAGCTCTTTCATTTCCCTGCTATAAATACTGAATTTGCCCGGTTTTGCGAGCCGGGCAGTGCTGGTTAGCTAGGGTATAACTATCCCCGGCTCCACAAAGTCTTCTCTTCAAATTTTCCCTTGGAACTAGACAAACTTTCAACTTGAACACTCAAGCCATTCATTTCTCAGCCCGGCACTTGCTCAAAACTCATAGCAAGCACTTATAAACCCTAGCACTAGACCCTCCTGTACTGTACAGAAGAACAAGGCTCTCTATTCGACCTTACCAGCCATCCAGTAAAACAGTTCACTGTACCTATCCAGGAATGTCCAAAGGACAGTTTCAGGTGTACTCTCCAGTCCAGCTGGTGAATTTGGGCATTTTGAGGCAATGTTGCAACTGCCTCATGTACAAAGACAACCCTCTCCTCCTACCACCAAACACTAATACATGCAAGAGATGCAATTATACAGCCAAACTGGAGGCCAAGCTCTCTCAACCCAAGACTGGATCAGACAGTCAAGAGGAGAAGGGAAATACTTACATCACACCACCAGTCTCACATAGACCCATTAAACCAGCACCAGCAAAAAACTCACATAAATACATGAAAACATACTCGGAGGCTCTATATAAAAATCTGCAAAAGCAACAGAGACTTCCAAAGCAGACATCCAAGCAACCTCCACCCCCCAACACGAACCATGAAACACATACTTCACAAAACCAGTGTGCCATGCAATCACAGCCCTTAAGGTAAAATAACATACCCAACATACTAGTAATAGGTGACTTTATAGTCAGGCAAACTGATGTCCCACTCACTAGGCTGAATAAGGAGAAGGTTACTGTTAGCTGCCTGTCAGGAGCCAGGATCCGCCACATAACACAAGCACTCAGGTCACTCCAGACCAAGTACAAATATGACTCTGTCATTGTCCATGTTGGTGTGAATGACCTGAGCCATACCGCCCTGGACTACATGAAAAGAGACATGGAAGAGCTCTCTGATCACATAGCCCAGGGCAGTATGACCCTGACCCTGAGTAGCATCCTGCCCTCACCAGGAATTATACCACGGTATAAAGAAACAATTCTCAATTTCAACAATTGGCTAATTTTCTGGTGTCATTCAAAGGGGATCCAGTGTCTGTCCACCTGGGATGACATGCTCGACAAGCCATGCTGCTTCGCTAGAGACAGCTTGCACCTGTAACCCTTAGGCTTTCGAATACTGGCCAAGGCTGTTGCTACCCCCATAGTGCCTTTTTAAGGCAAGGCTCAAAAGACAAACCCACCGCTGTAAATAGCACAAGTAACAAAAAACTGAGGGTAATGCTACTCAATACCAGAAGTCTAAACCTCAATATGCATTCACTCGAGGCACTCCTCAGTATGGATAAAATCGATATATAGGCAGTAACAGAAACCTGGTTTAAGGCTCCAGAGAGCACCCCAGCACTACCAGGCTACAACTCATACCATACATTTCGGCCACAGAACCCGAACCGAAATACAAAAAGCAGGGGTGTATCCATATTCATCAAGGATACCCGCACCTCTAGGTTAGTGGCACAGCACGATGCTTCAGAGATCATCCTTGTGCAACTAAAAACGGGCAAAACTGCAATTCAAATTGTAGCTTGCTACAAATCACCCACCATGTCCCAGGACCTCCATTCCACATTTCTGGAAACACTGGGAAACATAAAGGTCCTACCAAACACCCTAATATTGGCTGATTTCAATTACCCAAACATTAACTGGGAGAACTACTCAAGTACTAACTCCCTTGCCCAACATTTCCTAGAATTTATAAACTCAAACGCCCTGGTTCAACTGGTCAACACTCCCACCAGAGGTGACAACATATTGGACCTGGCCATCACCAACATGGGCGACCGGTGTTCCACACCAGAGGTCAACCCCTCGTTAGTTAGATCTGACCATAAATAAATCACTTTGGATATCCACTTTCCACCCCCACCCCTGGACAAGGAAACCACCATGAAAAAATTTTCAAAAGCAAACTTCACGCTTTTACTTAAGACCGAGGTGGAAAGTTTCATAGCCCCCATGCTAAAGGATAATGCTGTCCAAGCTGCAAAATCCTTTACTAATGCATTCTATGGGCACCTACAAGAATGCATGGCTTGTGCTATCCCAAGCAAAACCAAGACTCACTCCTCCAAAAAAAGGAAACCAGTCTGGTTGGCTCCTGCCATAAACAAGCTATACAGTAGAAGGAGGAATCTAGTACAGAAAAGAGTAAAATCCCAAGAAGGGAAGACATCCCTGATCAGTATCAGCAAGAAACTACGATCCCTCATAAAATCATCCAAGGCGAGCTTCAAAAGAAAAATTGCCAAGGACTCCAAAGATAACCACAAGGCATTATTTAGCTAAGTCAAGAATCTAAGTGGCAATGCTCAGATCTGCTCGGAGTTAGTGCAGAATGGCACAAAATACACTGAACAGACTGATATCGATAAATATCCTGGCAGACAGGTTCAGTCCAAACTTCACCCCCCTCTCACCCCCAAAAGGGCCCATAATCATACCAGAAGAATGTAGAGTCCCTGAAATCAGAGACACTCAGGTTAAAACAGCCCTCTCCAAAGCCAAAAACACAGCATCAATGGGACCGGACGGTGTCCCAGGCTGCATCCTACATGAGCTCAAAGACGAACTAACCCCTCACCTAAACACACTGTTCAGACTCAGCCTCTCCACAGGCTACATACCCATAGAGTAGCACACAGCAATGGTTATTCCACTCCACAAATGTGGAGCCACAACAGACCCCGGGAACTATTGCCCTATAAACCTGACTAGCTTGGTCTGCAAGGCTATGGAGCGCATCATCATGGAACTAATTAACAGAAACATTGCGAACCTCCAAACACTGGACCCTACCCAATTTGGCTTTGTTAAGGGCAGATCATGCCTCCTAAACCTGGTGGACTTCTTTGAGACAGTTACCAAGGCTATAGATGAGGGAAAGGTGGTACACACAGCCTACCTAGACCTCACAAAGGCCTTCAACACCATTCCTCTTTCTGGTATTATAGACAAGCTCACCAGCCTGAACATAAACCCCTATGTCACAAGATGGGTTGCCAACTGGCTGATGGACAGAACCCACATGGTGAGAGTTGTGGGAGCTAGGTCTGACTCTAAACCGGTTACAAGTGGATTCCCCAGTGCTCAGTCCTAGGACCCCTTCTGTTCGGCATATACTTCTCAGCGGTACAGGCAAGCACAGGAAGACTGTGGCTGACCAAGTTCGCAGACGACTGCAAACTAGGGGCTATAATTGACTCTCAGGCTGACACTGACATCCTCCAAAAGGGTCTCACTGAGACGGATACCTGGTGTCAAAATCATGGCCTCAAGCTAAATGCCAAAAAGTGCATAGTCATTTCCTTTGGAAAAAGCAAAGTACCCACAAACTACCATATAGGTGGTAGTCCCCTAAATATGGAAGACATAATAAGGGATCTGGGGACCCAAGTAGATAGTAATCTCACCTTTGATAATCACATTGCCAAAGTGGTTAGAAAATCCTTCTACGTGGCCCACCTAATCACAAAAGGGTTCACATCCAGATCAAAAGAGGTCATTGTGCCCCTCTACTCATCACTCATCAGACCCATCATAGAGTACAACTCCCCATTTGGGATGTACCTTACAAGACACCTGCAACAGCTGGAAAGACCACAGAAGTACCTCACCAAGAGAATCACTGGCCTCAAACAGATGCCCTATGCAGTTCAACTGAAGAAACTCCAGCTGTACTCGGTTGCATAACGCCTACTCAGAGGTGATCTCTGCCTAACATACAAGGCCTTGTTCAACCCAGAATTGATGGACATGCTCCACCTAAAGAAAACCTTATCCCCTCGAGCCACATGCTCTAGGGATCTAAACCTCACCACAACAATAAATAGGACATACTGGAGGGATAGATTCCTGTCCCAGAGACTTCCCATGCTTTGGAACAAGATTTCAATCTACATTAGAGAGAGCTCCTCGCTAACACTCTTCAAAAGAAACCTTGACGAGTGGATGGGAAGCAGAAAGTTTACCCCGGGAATCATTTCTGTGCCTCTGCTGGACAGAGGCACAGGGAACTAATCTAAGGGGGCGGCGAAAGCCAACACTTTCTGGCTAGGCTTATAAATGCCTTTGGGCAGATAGCCTAGTACCTACCTATGAACCTATGAACCTATGAATACATTTCAGATGCTGTAAAGAAAACCTTTCTGTCCATTGTCCAGCAGTCATTCATCCCTGCAGAGAGAGAGAAAGAGAGAGACCGAGAGAACTACTAATTAATACAGCACCCATTTGTAAAATAAATGATATACGCCCACTATAATAGGTCATACACATTATATGATAATATAGTCCAGTGATACTGACTCTACACAATAATCACTATACGTACATGCATTTTTTTAACTTTTTTAGGCAGTGGGCTAAATGTACATCATTCAATTTATATGAAATTGCCTGGTAGAAAATAACTCTTCTGCTTCACGGCAGCAAATTAAGCTGACATGCAGCAGGGACTGGAAAAAATAAAATGAGCACCATTTTTTACACTTGCAGTTTGTACACATAAAATTAAAAATAATAATAATAATAATAATATTAATAATAACAGTAATAAAGGCAAAGAAAAAATACTCAACTAGTAAAAGTAACTTCAGTTGCAGTTACAGAGGCCTGCTGTTTCACTTACGTTTTGCAAATCATGGTTTGAAAAAAGCCACCTTTAGTGAGGAGGAGGAAAAATAATGAAAAAATACAATTCAGAGACACAGAGAGAGAGAGAGAGAGAGAGAGAGAGAGTGCCTGTGTTTTTGTATGCATGTGTGTGTTAGAGTTGAGCAGGCCAGGGATTTTTAAAGAAAAGCAGAAGCAGAGCCAAGCCAAGGGACTGGCTTGGCTCATGGAACCCATTAATATCCAAATTGAAGCTGTCATTGAAAAATGGGGAAATGTAATAATGTACCATATACATAAAACTGGAAAATATCACTTTCTTAAACCAGTATTATGATTCAGATACATACCGAGTTTCAGACTAAAAATTCGGTGGTACTGGTTGCTTTTATTGAGTAAGGTACAATTTGTGCAACAATTGTACTAGTCTCACTTAACTTGGCTGCTCTTCCCCACTAATAGTACAACCATGGGGGGGAGGGGGGTGACACAACCTCCCATGGTACCCTGGGCAGATGTCACAGAATCCTCTGAGAGACGGGGGCCATTCACAAAGAGGAAGTACCCAAAATGTGTTATGCCAGGTCACTGTAAGTAACCAATGTCACCACCTTCTGTGTATCACATTGCCTTTACACTAGCCTAACCACACTCTCACATAAATATCAGGACCAGGGACAACCCCAGTGCAATCAATGAAATCCAGAAATAAACTGCCACATACTAACTGGAGATGAAACAACTACTTTGCATTTTTATAATACAGTGTCTCCTTTACTGTAGGGCACTCCACCCACCATAATGCTTTCAGTAGAAGCATATAAACCACAAGTCCATTGTACTGAGGGTTATTCTTTTCAGCTGTCTATGATTTGGTCCATCTCTTATAAAATTTTACATTTCAAGATAAATTGCTGAGGATTATAATGTAATGTCAGACATTAAGAGTTTCATATATTTTATTGTTCAGAAAGTGCATTTGGATCCAATACTTGCTGGTAAGTGAATTAGAAAAGTTGCCGCTAATATTGGGCCTTTGCCTTCCCCATCATTATTTTTGGCTTTATCTGGATTTTTTTTAGCAAATAAGTTGAGAGTTTTGCTGAGCAAGATACAGTGTTACAAATCTATTTGGTGTCTTCCTTAAAAACAAAAAAACAAACAAACAAATAAATTAAGACATTTAACAAATATCTTTGTGTTCCACCTCTGCTTACTTACAATCTGCACGATTAAATTAATGAGGAGTACAGTCACTGGAATTTTATATTTACTTTTAACTTCTCTCATCAGCATGCAAGATCTTGCACAGGAACAGGCACAAATACGTGGACAGTTCGGGGGGCTGCAGTGCTTTTTATTGTGATTTTTATCATTCATTTGATCACAATGACATGTGAGATGTATTCAATCAAGAAAGTAGTTGCAATTGCTAGAGATGTATGAGTGTGTGTCTTTGTGTGTGTGTGTGTGTGTGTGTGTGTGTGTGTGTGTGTGTGTGTGTGTGTGTGTGTGTGTGTGTGTTCCTGTATATATGTGTGTGCATCTGTATGTTTTCCTTCTGCATGTGTATCTGTGTGGCTTTCTGTTTGAGTGTGTGAGTGTGTTGACATTAAATATTTATATAACATATTTCGGATGCAAAATATTTTCTCCAACAATAATTACATATGCTATAGCAACTTTAAAACATTAGGTGTAAGAACTGTTTTACATTAACAGAAAATTAAAAAAAATTATATATTAATAAAATTGCAAACATGAAACAATTTAACAGTTAGCCCATTGTCTAAGTGCAGTAATTCCTTTCAGGGTGGGTGTTGTTTGGGAAATAACACTGTTCTAGTAGTGTAGGGTCCTCCTCCTGTGAAGTTGAGCCTCACAATAACCCTGGACTAGTGTTATTTATCCAATAATACCCACCTTGGAGGGCATTATTGTTTCCTTATTTGCACATTTAATTTAACATGTTTTTTTTTCTGTTGTTTAGCTTCTTTGTGGTTAACCTGTTAAAACTTAAGTATTTATTTTTTATTTCCTGTTATTTATCACATAATCAATCTTCATACATAGTTGTTTATTATCATTATTATTGTTATTACTTCATGTTGTATTTGTAGATTTCTGCTAGTTAGGGTTAGGAATTAGTGGTAGGCTACAACTAAGTAAAGCTTTGAAATGCTGCGAAGTTGGGATTACAAGATGAAATCAAATGGTGCACAGAATAAAACTAAAATAAAACATTTTTTTCTTCAGACATGCAGTCAATTTGTAGTAAGGTCCCTTAATATTTCATAGGTTAAGTAGAAGGAAGGCTGTTGGAACCTGTTTTCATATAACTGCATACCTAACAACGAATAACAGCAATCATATTTTGTAATCTAGTCTTTTGACCTTTTGATTGGAGATGTTCTTGAAATACTATAAATCTGCATCTTCATTCACGTTGCCTTCTAAAGACTAACATAGCCCTAATGGTCTAGATCACCGTAACCCTCAACTTAGCCTAATCCAAACCCTGACCTAAATTTTACAGAATAAGTTTTGACTTAATCGTTATCTCTGAAATAAGCCTACATCTTTACTAACACTGCATGTCTAAAAACTCTGTCAGTCCTTAGAATCCAAATAACCTTAACTCAGGCCAAAATCCCAAACTCTGAACATAATAATGAAAGATGTAGAAAAAGATAGAGGTGCGCTCAACTGGAGCTAGAGAGAAGAGCATGAGCATAAATTGCAAAACAATGTGAAACAACCATATTCTTGGTTTGGAATGTGGAATGCAGAGAAAATCAAAAGCTATTACTAAAAATATATGCTAAAATGTATATTTTAATGCACAGATTAAGACCTTTAAATTGTCCACTTTAGGGGAGTATCTTCTTTTTAATCCTTGGTTTTATTATTGCTTCTAATACCATTGAAGTCTTAACTTCATCAGTTAAGGTTTGTATGTAATAGTTAATAATGGACCATAGATAACCACTTGAATACCATTATCATTTTAACATTCTGATGAAAAACAGATGCTGCATTTCACACTGTTAATGACATTTAAATTATTCTATAGAAATAAATAAAAGTGAGCACTTGCGTGGGAAAGGAATCTAATTAGTTAACATGACTTTGGTACATAGTTCAAGTTTATCACTATTGAAAGACAGAGTATTTCAGAGTGCTCACCATTTGCCATTGCTTTGCTGTTTCTGTGCTGCATAAAAGCAGCTACTGAGAATATGAAAGCTGAGGCGATGCTGTATTATCTGATATGAATGCTGATGCGATGCTTTATTATGTGATATGAAAGCTGAGGTGATGTATTAGCTTCAGGTGAATTAAAATTAGTGTGAAAGACTACAAAGTACAGAAGAGAATGGCAAAACAATTATAAGGCAAGATTTTGTTTTCAAATAAATATCAGCATTCCATGTCCTGAGTGAAGTAATCAGAACTGTTCTTTCTCAGGGTGAATATTCTTTTTCGCAGTGAAAGTAGCACTGATGATACTGGGAGACAATATGCACGCTGAAATAAGTACTTATTTTAAGGAATCCACTCTGACCATATTAGGGATATTGTCTGTGGTGCATTAAAAGATGAAAGGTGACTAGGGTGGCATCAGACTGGATAGGATAACTAGATAAGGAGAAGTTGGAAAGCCAGATGCCATTGGCAATCTAAGAATCAGTTCCTAGTGGATGACTTTAATAAAAATAATAGTTACTAAATGAAATTATAAATGTAGACTCAAAAAAATGTAACCAATCAGAAATATATTTCCAGAGTTTTGTATGGAAACCAGTGAAGACAATTAGTTGAGGCTGTGACATTCACTGTAGAGACAAAGCTCTAGGTGATCATGAAATCAGGAGAATCAGGGGATCAGTGGTTACTTCAACTGCAGAGCTACTATGGAACAAATGACACAGGAGAGCAAGGCATTTTAAATGGAAACTGTGAGGATAACACCAGACAAAAGGAAACAAGTTCATCTGTTAGCTATGCAATAAAGACTACTGATAGTAACAAATGAAACTGTACCAGAGGATCAGTGAAAAATGAAATCCCAACCCCCTGAGAGTCAAAAACTCTTTAATATAATCCTTTAGTTTAGCACTTTCATCCAAAACATTATGACTTTGTCAAAACTGAAAGGACAGACTGCCCCTGCTCCTGTACAAAAAGTCAACATTACAGACCCTTCTCTCAGTTCTTTTGAAGTCCAAAAGATTTAGACAAAAATGCTTAACTAAATGGGTTTTGATTCATTTTAACCTGCTTCCTGGTACACTGTTTCATTTGGTTACTAATGTTCTGGTGTAACCTTGATGTCTTTGGTAATCAAAGGCTCAGGAAGAGCTTGTATTTTTTGTAGCATGTGCAGTTGGGGGAAAAAGAACATTGTTTTTTCAGTGTCTGCTTAATGCAACTGAGGAGACCTCAGTATCAGTAACTATTTATTGACAGAGGGGAATGGATTCTGGGAAGTAGCCAGTGAATATACCTACATATGATACACAGAGTAGATGAAAAGTTCCACATGCCCACCAGGTACTACATGTCAAACAACAGCTTGTTCACCTGTGAACTTGTCCAGTGATGCTTTGACTTCCACAATGGCAAATTAATTTCTTATCTCATCCATCGATACATTCTGGATGGGACTACAGTTTATGACTCATACAAGGGGAGCAATAAGTATTTTCTTTTTGGGGTCCTCAATAGACATCCCAACAGTCTGTCTGCTGAAGTTAGTCTAAATGGAGAAATGATAAGTTAACAAGCAAAGGAGAGTAGTGTAATGCCCCTGCACTGGCCCAGTAATCAAGGAGCCTCAATCCTCACCACTAGCAACAGTGAGGGATATACACATTGGGAGGATGACAAGTACACACACAGTAAAGTACAATTTCCCTTAAGAGCACACAGAGATCACAGTCAGTCTGGGGACTGGTTTCTCCCTCTTTCTCCAGATCCCCAATAAGACTCCCCACTGGCACATCTTTAGGGTTAAGATCTCAGCTAAGGGTCACGCCAAGACCTCCAGCACCCTCTCTGTCCAACCAGTGCTTTGTGTCCCTGGCAAGTACCTGACACACACACACACACACACACACACACACACACACACACACACACACACACACACACACACACACACACACACACACATACATCCACACACACACACACACACACTTTGAGATTGATTTATATACAAACACACAGGCACTCCTGGGGAAGGCTGACACAGATTTACTAGCTATGCTCCCTTCTACCCAAACTATAGGGTAGTTATCACTGCCACCAACCCCTTCTTATCAGCTACTTAAGGCCCTTACAAATGGTGACCAATCCTGCTGTGTAATGTTACTATTATCCAAATAAGTGTGACCAAGAGCAATGCTATGTAGGAGTGGCCTGTAGAATGTCACTAAACACATATGCAGCTACACTAAGAGCTTAAATATGTCTCACAAATATCAGCCACAAAGATAGGTTTAAATATATTTAATAATAAATAATAAAATAACAAGACAATATTCAATAACTCAACACAGTGACTACAGAGTTCAGAATCACAGGAAATATTTTAAAACAACATTGCAGGACAGTCTCAAATAAATACAGAAAACATCTAAACTAATCTTTACTATATTCCTATCTATATCTAAAAGAAATTACTGTACTCTAGTTACTTACTATTAGCAAGGCAAATGCAGATGAGTGGATGTTCTTGCTAGGTCCAAGACAAGATGCAAAATGCAAAGTCTGTCTCTGAGAGAGTTCTTAAATTATTATCAAACTTTACTGCTGAGTCAGCTCGGATGACATCACTCTTTGTCACATGCCTTCAGTTCCCAAGCTAAGCAGAAACTAACATCTCTGTGTCAAAAATACATATCTCTCAGATGTGCAGCTGCTAGCAAATCACAGGGCAATAAAAACACTTTACATTTTAGACATAACAATTACTTTTCTCCAAGACAATAGAAAAAACTTCTAGCACTAGACATCCTGTCTTCTTACTGCATTGAAACTTTTATAGCACATCATAAAGCACTTAATTTCCACTTATTTTCTTGAAGTTTTGCAAGTTAACTCTGTATATTCCATCTTCCGCTATTAAAACATAAATTACACAGGTATATAGTTTATATATATTTCTGTTCTTTTCCAGTAGGCTACACTGTGGTTACATTCTTGAAGCTCAGTACATAACATACAGTTCTGCACCAGTAGTTTAATATACACATAACATATAGTTCTCTTGCATTTGTAAGACAAGCATATGAATCATAATAATATTCACAAATGACATATGATTATTTACAAAATTCCAGATAGCTAGGCTGGCTTTCTATAAAAATCATATTAATATTCACAAATGACAAAGAATTATTTACAAAATTCCAGCTAGCTGGGCTTGTAGCATTTTGGTTTGTCACAAGTAGTTTTGCTGAAATTTAATTCATCCTCAAGTCTTGGTGAATACCTTCACAAGGTGCCCCTTGACCCTGTTTTTCACAAAATCTCGCCAAAATGACACTGATTTCTAGACTGTATTTTATATTACATTATATTGTATTATATTATGTAATGGACAGAAGTAGATCAAAAATAAAAAAAGATAGCTGGGTAACAAGACTCAGGATAAAAAAATGCCCAGTCCTGGTAGGTGCACTGGTGGCAGGAATGGAAAATAATGACAGTGTAGAATCCCCAAAATATGGAAACATTACTACAATAGGGCTAGGCCAGGCCCAGTGGGAGGATGGCCCCCAGCTGTAGAAGGAAATATTAGTCCACAAAAACAGACAGGCCAAAGAAGAGCCATAAAAATGATAGAGTGGACTATCGAGTATAAGAAAGAAATTATGTATTGTTACTATTATGCAAAAAGCCCAGAATTTCCTGATATAAGATATACAAAAAGAAATAAGATTAAGAGAAAAATTAGAGGAAAGAAAAATACTTCCACAAGAAAAACTGTCAGAAGCCTCAAATAAATATGTGTGTTCATTAATACAACAGATTTGTGAAAAATATTATATAGACCCAGAAACTTTGATCTGTTTGGAAAAATATAAACAACAAAACCTAGAAATTTTTGAAAAGTGTAAAAAAATATGGCCATGGGAAGAAAGAGAGATTTGATATGGTGCAATATTCATGCAAAGTCGAAAGCCAAATTAATCAATACAAAAAAAAGCAGCCCCAAAGATATTTGAAGAGAAATATAGGCAAAGGTATCCAGATATGGAAAATTTCACAATAAAAAATAATATCACAAAGAGGAGATGTAGAAAAGATTTGTAATGTAGAAGTTAAAAAAATAGAAGCTAAAGTTATGGAATACATGAGAAGTGAAGGATTTGGTAAAGAAGGTCTAACACAGGCTACATCACAACATGATGAAACGAGTCCCCAAAGTAAGAAGAAACAGGAAGATCAGGAGACATCTGAAGAAGAAATACAGATGTAGGAATGAAAAAGAGATTTACTATGGTGTAATATTTACACAAAGGAGAAAGCAAAATTAATTAGTACAAAAAAGCAGCACCAAAGATATTTGAAGAGAAATACAGGCAAAGGAACCAGGACATGGACAGCTTTACAATACAAAAAATAAGAAGATATAGAGGAAAAGTATAAAAGAAGATGAGTACTGGAGAAGTTAAAGAAATAGATACTGAGGCTATGGAGTATCTGCAAAGTGAAGGATTCAGTGTAGAAAAACTAACTCAGAAAGCACCACAGCAGGATAGAGCAATATACATCTAAATTAAGGAGAAACAAGTGGAATGGGAAGCAACTGGGCAGGTGCCATATGAAGATATTTTGGAACTTTCCACAGGAAGGCAGTATAAATGTTCACTTGAAGCTGCACAGTAAGGGAAGGAACAGGAAACTGTGGCAACTCTGATGCAGTCAATGTTGAGGAGTGATAGGCCAGTGAGTTCCCATATGACAGACCAGTAGATGACAGAGAATGAAATTACAGAAAATGTGCCACAAGAAGATGCTATAGAACTCTCAATAAAATGCCTGCAGGAAATGGAAAACAAAAAATGTGCCTTTAGTTTAGAAGAAAATGAGCTAAGAGAAGAGTTGCTTGATTTAATAGCAATAGCTAGACATATTAAGATCAATGAAAGAAATAGACTGCAGAAGGTCAGTAAAACCCAAAAGTCAGAAGTTTGATAAAGCAAATAAATGCATTAATTAGGACTCTCCTTAGAGATCCATGCGCTATAACAGAAATAAACAGCATGTATTACTGTGCAGCTAAATTAATAACAGATGAAATTGTTCCACAAGAACATAGGATAGTAAGAGAAAGGAAGGGGAGAAATCGAGTACCATCATGGAAGTATCAAATAGAGAAAACTATAAAGCAATTAAGACAAGGAGTGTCACTGTTACAAGAGTATAGAAGAGGGAACAGATAAAAAAAAATACTTCGAAAGACAGACGTGATAAAAGCAATGCACACTATTGTCACAGATCAAGATCTATCTTGCACTATTGCAAATAATAAACTATAAATCTCAGCACATGCAGAAAAACATAGAAGATACACAGATAAATGTAAAAGAAAAGTGCAAAATAAGCGATGACCCTAAAAAGTTCTATAGAGGATTGGGAAACAAGGTAAAAGGAATTGAAAGACCACCCCAAAAAAGAAGAAATGGATACATTTTGGAGAAATATCTATGAAGATCCAGTGAATATAACAAAGATGCTAAATGGATAGAAGAGGTAAAAGAAAGAATAAGAAGTTCAAAGGTACAGGATATGAAATGGGATGAAGTAATGGCCAGAGAGATTGAGATAAAGTTAAGAAAAGCCTCCAATTGGAAAACCCCAGATCCAGATGCAGTGTCTAACTTCTGGCTAAAAGTATTAACATCTTTGCACGAAGTTTAGCCATGAGTAAGAACTATTTATATGCTCACCCCAAACAGACACCAGCCTGGTTAACAACAGGAAAAACAATGCTCCTACTTAAGAGTGAACCTGCAGGTTATCCTAAAAATTATAGACCAGTAACTTGCCTTATGATGATGTATAAACTATATACTGGAATTGATGCCAACAGAGTTTGTGTTCATTTAGAAGAAAATTCAATCATGGCAATAGAACAAAAGGGTAATAAAAGAAAATCATTTGGAACAAAGGATAATCTGTTGCTAAATAAAGTCATAATGAAGAACTGTAAAAAGGGGAGTAATCTAAGTATGGCATGGATTGACCACAGAAAAGCATCTGATAGTATCCCACAGTCATGGATAAAAGATTGCTTAAAAATGTATAAGATACACCCTACACTGATCAATTACATTACAGTAACCATGAAACAGTGGCAGACCACTTTGCAATTAAGCCATGATAAAGGACAAATTATTATTCCAGGGATAAAAATACAAAGGGGGATATTCCAGGGTGACTCCCTGTCACCACTGCTATTCGGTCTTGCCCTTACCCTTTTAAGCTGGGCTGTAATTTGGTTACTAGAAAACAACAAAGTGTAAAGACCTCTCATCTTCTCTTTGTCGATGATTTAAAACTGTATAGCTCATTAGGTGAGGAACTAAAAGCACAACCACAAGTGGTCAAAACTTTTTCAGATGATATTGGTCTTGATAAATGTGCAAAAGAAACCTTTAAAGCAGGAAAGCTTCAGCACCAAGAAAACATCAGTTTGGGACAGGAATGTCATATAAAAGAACTTGAGCAAGAGGGAGTGTATAAATGTTTGGATTTTAATGAAAGATCAGCAATAAAACATGAACAAATGTGAATAAAACTTAGTAAGGATTAATCTGATGTTGTTAATCTTCTTTCCATTCATCACTGATGGGTTTGGTTCCGAGCCCTCGGAACTGAGTCGGCCTATTACCAAGCTCGCTCCAGCCAAAAAACTCTTGAGCTAAGACTCTACCCAGAATGCCCTTTTCCCTGTTACCTCAGATCTCATTTGCTGTGTAGCTGTAAAGCTGCATTTCAGCCGAACTCTCAGCTAAGTGAAATCTTTTTTGATATTTGTGTAAAAGATTTTGGATATCTTCATATTTTACTAAACCTTTAGTATTGCTAGTATCTTTTCTTCAGTCTAACCCTATTCTTTCCACTCTACCCATTGTTACCTTTGGTAAACTTCAAGTACCATTATTGGTATGAACGTTTCCCTTACCCTTGTGGTATTTCTTCAATACTATAGCTGGTATTGTTTTCTCTTGCTTAACCTGTTAGCTTTTATCTTTATTCAGCTGTTTCCATTTCTTCTCTTCATACAGTGTATTGTTATATTGGTGATTTTCTTGTGATTTTCTTGTGATTTTTTTGAATGAAGTTGACTTCATTATTGTTGGATTATACAGTTAGCTGTGGTGTCCTTTTCTACCAAGATGTCGGATAAGAAAGGTACTTCAGGCTTTAGGCATTGTACTTCTTGTAAGGGCAAGTTACCTAACAGTGATTTGCCTGATGACTGTGTATACTGTTTGGGAGTGGCCCACCTTTCAGTGCAGCCTCCATGTGATATTTGTCAAAGTTTCAGCCAACTCTTAATGCGTGCAAAAATAAACTCATTCTGAAGGGGTTACTCAAGTCTTCATTCTCAGAGGCCATTTCTGCGATGGAGGTCTCAACCCCTCCTTCTAAGGACAGAAAGAGACCCCATTCTGTTCCTTCTTCACCATCGGGTGATCAGAGCAAACCTGGGAAATCTAAGGTCCCTAAGTTATCATCGGAGCATAAATCTGCCTCTACGGCTCCACCTTCCTCGGCTCCGACCATCTCAAAATCTTCGATATTGATGCCTGTTTTGGCACACACCCTGCCTCCAGCACTGATCATAGATCTTACTTCACCTATTTCGACTTCGGCAGCTGTAGCTACTTTGGCTCAGGGCACACCTTTGACTACAACTTCAGTTTCCATTTTGGAACCGACCATTCCGGCTCTGAGTGCTACTTCGGCACTGGGTGTTGTACCGACCTCACTGGATCTGACCCCTTTGTTTCTGGTCTCAAAACTAGAGACTTCAGTGCTGACAGACCTTGCAACACAGACCCGATAATCTCCCTCCATAGACCGGTTTCTAGGCCAAGTCTATAGCCCGTTTCTCAAATGTCTTGACTCTCCATCTTGAGTATCCACAAGATCCACCAGGAGCCTTTCGGAGCATGACGTGGTGCATCTAGTGGACCAGCTGTTGGTAGCCAGGGAATTCCCTCACTTTCTAAAACACATCCACCTGCTGGACTTGGGTTGCCTTATCCACGGACTTCATCTTACACTCCTCCTTCGACCATCTCGGTTCCAAAGCCTTCTGGTCTGACATCCCTTTTGGAACCCATCACCTCAGCACCTACAGTGCATTTCACTCCAGCTCTGAGTTTGTCCCTTTGGTCTTCGGTTCCCACCGAACTGATCCTTCCTCAATCTGGGGATTGGGGGGATGGGTGCGTCGGCCTGGGGTATGGTGCCAACTTTCTCCTCAGTTCCCTCCTTGGCCCTGATGGCTGAATCCATGCTGATCCTGCTTGAGGCTCCTCCTGTGGAGATGGGTTCATCAGAGCGGGGTGTGACCCCGGTCCCGAAGTTGTCTTTTTCATTTCTGGGCTACCATCCCTCTTCTAGCAGGCCTGCCTTGTGTGAGCTCTTGCTTCTTTTAGCACTCCGTTGATGTCAGAACCCTAGTTTTCACCTCCTGAGCTACAGCTGTCACAGACCACACCCCGGGACACCAGGCAGAAAAGCAGGACACCCCTGTTCAGGGTACCCACTCTTCCGAGTCCTCCTCAGAGACCCCAACTGAGGAGCCCCCTCGAAAGAAGACATGCAAGAAGAAGCATGTGAACTCACCTGAGGAGTCCTTAATGGGAGACACGGATTACGATGTTGGTGAAGTGTCCCCACGGTCATGTCCTGATGATGTCTCCTTTGGAGACATCCTGGAGATGTTAAAGCAAAGAGCTGACTGGAAGCCCTTCAACCCTTCGTCTGAGGAGTCCATGTTCCTGCAGGATTTTTGCGCTGGCCTTCTACATCTTGGGTGACCTCGCCTGCCAACGAGCTTGTCCAACTCATTGTGCACCACATGTGGAAGAACCCTGATTCCATTGAGGTGATTCCCTGGAGTCCAGACAAAATTCTTTCCCTTCCTGTGGAGAATCCGCACTGGTCCAAAGAGTTACCAGTTGATGCTATGGTGGTGGCAGTGGCCATGAAAAAGGACTTGGCTGAGGAAAGTCCTGCTGTCCACCCACCCAGCAGGGAGTCCCGGGTGGTGGACAGACTTGGGAAGCATGTTTCTGCATCAGAGACCTTTGCTATATGCTCCCTGAATTATCTGGCACATTTTACAAGGCTCCAGAGGGAGTTGATCTCCAAGCTGTCTGGGACACTCGCAGGACAGTTGTCTGACAAGGTCTGGGACAAAGTGGCCTTGCAGCTAGCAACCCTGGAATCAATATCCAACTCATCCATGAGGTTGCTGTCACACGCAACTGGAAGGGTGGCTAGAGCAGTGGGTTCAGGCATTGTTATGAGGTGTCATGCATACATAACTTCTTTTTTTAGAAGACTAAAATTATTACTGAAAACAACATTGACATCTAGGAACAAAGTCCAAGCTATAAACCAATTTGTTGTAAGCGCTTTCGTCAAGGCAAATGCCCCAACTTCATCAGACAACTCAACAGCCATAAAAACCTCCATTTTATACTCACATTCAACATAATTAAACAATTAAACAGTTAAATCCTTGATTGAACCATTAGTTAAAACTACTTCATATTTAAAGTGCCCTTGCTTCCTGACTTGCATTTTATTGCAATGCCTTAGAAGCTATGGCAACAGTATAAAAAACTTGTTTTTACATGTTATTAAAAACCCTTAATAAATATTATAAAATCATAAAATACTTACTATTACAAAAACTTTTTGCTTGTATTTATATTCAATCTAAATATATCGAAAATTCAGAAAAATCAGACAAAATGATAGGCACCTCTAAAGGACCCTAACTATCTTTCATTATGTAAATACCATATAAATCCATGACTTGCATAAATAATTAAATATCTAAAAAATGTATCTAAAAAATGTAAGTTAGATATGATAAACATCAGTTTGTGTATAAATATAACCTATACTAATCTAATAAACTTAATAGCGAAAGTATTAGATTAAAAACATATTCTTTAAGTTAACATTTTATCTAGAAAGTGCTTTTAACTTCAATATACATTATATAGAAGCATATTCATTCAGCCCAGGGGGTGTATGTGCTGATGTCCAAACTTGCCACACAAGTTCACATTCCTCTAATCTCAATTCCCATGGTCCCCCTCTTAGATTAGGTTCAACTTTCTGAATTACTGTAAAGGCAAACTTATGTGTTGGATTCTCAGCTTAACTGAGTGGATGTACTTTCTAAGAACATTGAGGAAAGGAATTATGGAAGATTCCAAACTTCCTCTAGTACATCTGAAAATCTGTGAGCAAGCGGACAAGGCTTAACATATGCAACTGTTTCTAGTGGCTCTTTGAATCCTGGGCCGCGCCGTTCCTCACCTGGAAATAGTACACAAATTGCTATGGAGTCAGGTATGGTACCTTCTAATGGGGCTAATGTGCACAATGACCTGACTCCTAGTTTAAATGAACAACAAACTAATAATGCTCCTAACACAGTGCCTACTATGGGGAAATATATAAAAACTACCTCATTTTTTGTGATTACAACAAGTTCTAATGGTAATGCTAGCAGCTCTACAGAGTCGCCTATATTAACTCAACTTACAGAATTTGACACTAAATTGTTCAGGTGTCGTGAAATTGCAACTGGAAGTATCATACTTCTGTGAATGTATCACCAAGCGTATTGTTCCTAAAGGGTTGCACCAATGGCGTTATCCAGTTGGCCTTATAAAAAAATCTCCTGCTCACTGTGGCTTGATTCAGCTTTTTGATCACCATGGATTTGAGTTTTTACAGCTGTTAATTAAACAATATACAGTTCAAATTGATGCACTAAAAACCAAACTCAAATTTTTAGAGCACAATAGTACTACTAACCCAGAGTTTGTACGCTATAAATATGACTATGCTTGTATTTATACTAGCATTGATTCTAGTATAAATAAAGCAATAGAGATAAAAAAGAAGAAAATTTTCCGTGACATCATTGAATATTCCAAAGGAATAGCTTACCCCTCACCCTCTGATGTGAATAAACCAATCAGTAGTTTGACCGAGGGGGAACGACAACACATATTGGACAATGGAGCTAATGGGGAGGGGCTTGAAGTGACACAAGGTGATTTAAACAATCAACCACAAACAACAACTTTGCGCCGAAGCGAAAGAATAAGAGATGGCAGCCAGCAACGAGCAAGTATGCAAGGTAATGACCAAGGGAATGATGGTAACAACAGAAATAATCAGGATTTTCGGGGATGCCAGCAGAACCAACAAGGCCAGTGGAGGAGCAACAGCAGGAACTGGGGAACGCAACGGAGATGCCAGAATTATCGCAAAAGATGACAAGGGATGAACAAAGTTTGAAGATACATGTGAGTTCTTTGCAAGATTTTAAAATATTTAATTACACTGTTCTGGATATTGATGTAAATATGGTGGATACTTTTGCTAAGGGGCTTTTCTTTGTCTCTGATAGAAAAGCTGATCTTGCAAAGACTGTAAGGAAATTGAATCTAACAGCTTTGATGGGGCCCAATTCTTCACTGAATAGTAGTTTTAGGATTTCAAGTTTATTTAACCCACCCCTCCATGAGTCTCTTGCTTTCTTTGAACGTGCTTGTGAAATGGATTTAAGGGCTATGTTTGACAGCAAAAATAATATGTCACTGTATAAACATAAAACACAAAGAAATTTTACACAAGAAGAACTTGACTTTTTGCAGTTGTTACAATTGTGTCACATTAGGGCTATGAAACCAGACAAGGGAGGAGGGTTGGTGTTTATGAATCAAGATATGTATATTAATAAAATGCTTGAACATTTAAGAAGTGAAACTTATGAACATGTCAGCTTAAATGAACTTAATGGGGCATATAAAATAATTCACAATGTTCTAAATTATCTGTTTTTGGAAGCAAGTATTACTATTGACATCCTAAAATATTTGAATATGCCAGCACCAGTTATACCAACTCTATTTGGGTCTCCTAAGATACATACAAATTTAAATGATCCACCTCTCAGGCCCATAGTAGATGGGAGGGGGTCGATTACATACGCATGTGCAAAATACATATACAACAATTTGAAGCCCTATCTAAGAACTGAAACACAAATTTCTTCTGATTCATGGGGATTTTTAGAAGGCATTAATAATTTAGAATATAATAATGAGTTTGCCTTCTTAACTGTGGATATAAAGGACCTCTATACTGTAATTCCACAAATGCTTGGAATACAATGGGTTAGGGAGTTCCTACATTTAAAAGGAGCTAGAAATTTGGACATCTATGTGATTGAAACATTACTAGAACTAGTGTTATCAAATAATTTCATGTACTTTAATGGAGACCTTTATTTGCAGAAAACAGGGGTGGCCATGGGCTCACCCTGTAGCAGCAGTTTTGCCAATTGCGTAATGGCATTTTGGGAAAGACATTTCCTTTTTAGTAATAACATCTACAAGGATAATGTAGCATGGTACACAAGGTACCAAGATGACATTTTTTGTGTGGAAGGGCCAAACAAGCATGGTAGATGAATTTATTACAAAAATGACCGAGTTTACCAACTTCTTAGAATTCACATACCAGGTGGAAATGGATTCTATCAGTTTTTTAGACATTCGGATAACTAAGGATAAAAGTAATAATAGGTATAGAACAACCATTTTTAGAAAGCCCACGTACTCAAATGCCTTTTTGCACATTATAAGCTATCACCCATATTTTCAAAAAAAGCTGTTGTAAAGGGCCAAATAGTAAGGGCAGCCAGAATGGTTTCTGCAGATAGTGATTACATATTGGAATGTGCAAATTTGAAAGACATGTTTCTTAAAAGGGGTACCCAGAACCTTTCCTTACACATATTATAGATGAAGTTAACTTTAAAAGAACGTTCGGCCATTTTAGACCCATAGTACAGAATGGCTACCAAGGTAACTATAGGGGTGATGATATACAAAATCCTGTTGAAACAGAACACATGGGTACTCAACCAAGAACAGTTAGTAATGTAACAGCTAGTCTATTGATTACATATTCCTTAGACGTTAGTTACATTAAGGACATCATACTGAAGAATTGGACTATAATCCTGGAAGATAACAGAATTAATAAAGTGTTGGCATCACGACCACATTTCACATATAGAAGAGGACCAAATTTGAAAAGCCTTTTAGAAAGACAGAGCCACGAGCATACAATTAGAAATGGTATGGGTAAATGTGGACACTGTCAGCAGTGCAAGTTCATAAGATTAGGAAAGCAGTACACCATTAGAGATAGACAATATGTAATAAGAGGAAAGTATATTTGTGATTCCCAGGGAGTAGTCTATGTGGCATTATGTGAATTTTGCCCATCATTTTATATAGGCAAAACAGAAAGAAAACTGAAGCAAAGAATTTATGAGCACCAATATAATATTCAAAAGGGAATTCTGACAAACGCCCTGGCTAAGCACATAGCCGAGAATTCAACATATAAGTTTGCCTTTACAGTAATTCAGAAAGTTGAACCTAATTTAAGAGGGGGACCATGGGAATTAAGATTAGAGGAATGTAAATTTATGTGGCAAATTTGGACATCAGCACATACACCCCCTGGGCTGAATGAATATGCTTCTATAAAATGTATATTGAAGTTAAAAGTACTTTCTAGATAAAATGTTAACTTAAAGAATATGTTTTTAATCTAATACTTTTGCTATTAAGTTTATTAGATTAGTATAGGTTATATTTATGCACAAACTGATGTTTATCATATCTAACTTAGATTTTTTATATACATTTTTTAGATATTTAATTATTTATGCAAGTCATGGATTTATATGGTATTTATATAATGAAAGATAGTTAGGGTCCTTTAGAGGTGCCTATCATTTTGTCTGATTTTTCCGAATTTTCGATATTTAGATTGAATATAAATACAAACAAAAAGTTTTTGTAATAGTATTTTATGATTTTATAATATATAGTAGGTGTTTTTAATAACATGTAAAAACAAGTTTTTTATACTGTTGCCATAGCTTCTAAGGCATTGCAATAAATTGTAAGTCAGGAAGCAAGGGCACTTTAAATATTAAGTAGTTTTAACTAATGGTTCAATCAAGGATTTAACTGTTTAATTGTTTAATTATGTTGAATGTGAGTATAAAATGGAGGTTTTTATGGCTGTTGAGTTGTCTGATGAAGTTGGGGCATTTGCCTCGATGAAAGCGCTTACAATAAATTGATCTTTGTGAAGTTTAAAGCAGGTAACTTGCTTTTTTGTTGTTTTTTTTTTTACCAAGTTAGTAAAGTGCACAGTTTATAAACCAATTTGCTCTTCCTGTCCTAACTTAGTTTTGGAGTGATTGACTGGCCCCAAAGTGTGTTGGATAGATTAGACAGGAAAACAAGAAGGATGCTTCATGCTCACCAAATTCCTTATAAAAATCAGTACATACCAAGGTTATATATTCCCCATTCCGAAGGAGGTATGGGCCTTTTTGAAATTGATTACATGTATAGGTCTGCAATAGTGGGACTGCACATATATCTGCTGACCTCACAAGACCCAAACATAGTGAACGTTTTGAAACATGAGGAGAATAAATCTAAGATGACTTCCCTGCTTAGTCTAGCAGAAGCATATCAGCGTCAAGGAGGAATGGAAATCAAACCAGAAGAAGATAAAAATCAGGCAGCAAATGAATGTGCCAAAAAACAAAAGAAAGAATATAGGGTGAATGATCAGATGAGAAGGCAAGAAATGTGGAAAATGCATAAGTATAGTTGCAAGTATAGAAAATTTCTGGAAGAACCTCATGTTGATCAGGATCGAACACAGGAATGGTTAAAGAGAGGCGAATTCAAAAGAAGAGATGAAAGGTTAGTATTGGCAGCCCAAAATAGTGGACTATGTACACATTGGTTTACAAAGTCCATTGAACATGTGGGAGAAACCGAAAAATGTAGGTTTTGTAAAACAGAATTGGAAACAGTCACACACCTTGTTGCTGGTTGTGACAGACTAATGGCAGAAGGATTGTATACTGAAAGGCATAATAATGTGGCAAGACTGTTGCATTGGGGATGATGCAAACATTATGGTATTGAAGTGGCTGAAAAACATTGGAAACATGAGCCACAAAGCATCATAGAAAATGATGAAGTTTATATCACATGGGATCACCCATTACCAACAGATCAAAAGATAGATATGAGAAAACCAGATGTAGTGGTCCATGAAAAGAAGACAGAAGTAGCATTAATCATTGAAATCACTACACCCAGTGACTACAGTGTCTTGCGTACAGAGAGACACAAAGTCATAAAATATCAAGATTTTCTGGCAGAAATGAGAGCAATGTGGAAGAAAGATACCCAGACAATTCCAGTAGTAGTAGGAGCAACGGTTCTTATAAAAAAGAATTTACAGTCGTACTTAGATATGTTACTGATACATGTAACTCCATACGAATTGCAGAAGGAGTCATTACTGGGCACATTGTGGGTGCTGCAAAGAGCACTTCTGGCTGACATTAAAGATTGAAACAATACTAATTTCATGAGCTTTAATTGTACTTTGACTTAGGAATGGGGTCGATTCCAGTCATGGTAGTAGAAACCCAAAAGATTTTGAGAAATGAAAAGGGCTGAAGTTATTACTTTTTTTAGTGGTTGAAATTTAAGTTTAGAATCTATAGGTATATTCAGGTCATTGGATAATTCCATGAAATCCAAGTTGTTGAACACCCCATTAGTAAATGGAGTTACTTTTCCTGATTTCATTGCTATTAACTTGTCAGTTGTTCCTTAGAGACCAGCCTGCATTTGTTATGTAAGCACCAAACTTGATTTCATCTGCAAACTTGAACCTGGTTGTTTTAGGTTGTAATGTGTAAGTGTTGGCCAAAAATTAGTTTTTGGGACTCCACGTGCCATTTCCTGCCAGGAGTAATAATCATTACCACTTCAACTTTCCACTGATACTCATGTACCCAAGCTCTTATACAGTACACCTAAATATGATTTTATTCCAGTTTGCTGATGTTTAGCTAGTAATGTACCATGGTCAAATGAATCAAGAATCCACATGTAACTAGGGAAATATAGTCTACCAGTTTGGCACTTGCGAACGGCTTCAGATGTAAAGACTTTAAAAATTCTAGATATTCTATAGTTGTAGAGGTTCTGCACTCATGTTTGTTTTAATGAAGATCAAACACATCAGTATCTATTTCCTCAGATCACTTTAGTACCTTTTTCCTCTTTTTCATACACCGAGTTTTCATTTTTATGATTATTGTAGCACTTATTGTCTGTGATAAAGCATGACGTTTTTACCCCATGTTCCAACACCCATTCTCAGCTTCAGATCACATCCCCTGCACAATATGTAGTTCAGCCATCATATACCAATACAATGGCATACTAAGACTTTTGAATATAAAAAGCCATTGAGGTTATTATACTGTGCTTTCTACTAAACTGTATAAATACTGACTGAGCAATGAATATTTAAAGTCAAATGTGCTACATGGTATATCAGATGTATTAATCACCTTGTACTTTTTGTTGATGTGTTTGTATACTAAGTTGTTTTAAATTATTGGTGAATATCTGTAATTTGTACAGCTTCTGTATTTCATACTTTGGCTGTGGACCTTCCCTTCCCAAGCTTACACTGAACATTCACCACAACCCAAATGGATAACTTAGTAATAAAAATAAATGCATAGATGTGTACATGCATGCATTCATTCATAAACACATATATACTTACATATGTGCATACATACATGCATTCATAATTGTGTGGCAAGTGTGATGGGCTGATGTAAATATACGTTCAAATTGATTTTGTTAGATTTTGACTTTATTATGATAAATATTTTGTGTCAAATAGTTTTGGGTCCAGTGTTTTTATTTTTACGTTCTCTTAATGTCTAAAGGCAAGTATGCAGTATAGTTAAGAGGGAATGAAGCAAACTGTATCTGGTTTGGTTTATAACATTTTTAGATCAGAACCCACATTTGTGTTCAGGAAAGTTTGAATTTTAAACAAACGTTAGATACAGCTCCATCCATAATGACCAAAGTTAAAATGTGTAAATGTGGCAGGTGTAGCCAATGTAGATTTATTCCTGATTTTAGTTCACCACCGTTAAAATTATGAGAGGGTGATTTCATGCCCAGGTAAATATGATATGTCAAATCTGTGGTTTGCCTTACTCAGTGTATCACCTGTGATGTGTATACCTCTCAACCTCTATCACAAAAAATCTGGAAAAAAACACAAAATAATTGGAAGATAAAGGCACAAAAATAGGGAAACATTTTAAATGTTGCTTTTATAAACATAGAAAGTTGCTAGAATAAAAGTTGTTAGCATGCATTTTCTGAGGAATATGAAGTTGTAAGTGTAAATATCTGACATTACTTTGTAACTTCAGTCCTTACTGATTTGCCAGAAAAACAAAAACTTTATGAATAACAAACCAAAAATATGAGGGAAAAATCTGGACATTCTGTAAAAATCTCGACATTAAGAGGTATGTAGGCAAAGGATCTATGAGGATAATGTTGACATTAAAAAGAAACATTCAAATAGTGCTTTTTAAAACGTACATGTGTTTGTACTAATTTTAATATGTTTGCATTTTTTTGTATTTTCAAAAGTCGACATGTCTGAAAGAATTGGCCCTTAGAAAATTAAAGTAGAAAAAGAAGAAGTGAATTAGCAGTTAAAAATTGGGTGCATTTACTTTTCCAGATGTTACTAATTATGTTTCTTTCTTGCCAATTTTAAGAATGAAATCTTTTCAAATTGTTGCTTTTTTTACAGTATTTTAAAAATAATGTTTTTTTCAATGTAACAAATTGTATTTGAGATCCATTAACAGTGATCAGTGCATTTAAGGTACCATGTGACTTTTTAGGGTTTAAAAGTATTGAATGGTTCGAGTAAGCTATTTTAATAAAGTCCAATGTTTATTTTAAAGATGAAAGTGCTCAACTCCATTTGCTTTTATTTTATTAAATAAATTTCTGCTGAAGCCATTGGTTTCCTTTGCATAGTTACATTTCAGATGGATTCCATCCCTTCAAGGCTCACCACTATTCCCTTCCTTCCTCATTCTAAAACATTTCATAGAGCACTTTACTAGAGTTATTTTTTTTCATTGCACAGAATTTATCCAATTACATTTAAGTACTTTTGTGTTAATTGGTTGAAAATGGAAGAAAGGAATTTTAAAAATATTTATAGTGTGGGTTCGAGACATGATTAGAGGCACACAAAACAAAGTTGAATGTGATTAGTTTTGTGTGAAGGGATAGGCTGCAATATGGTATTATAGTTACACAACATAAAGATAAGAGATTCTTCCACTCTGCACTATTTATCAGTGATTGTGTGTTGCCTGCTACTAGAAGAAGTCACGTTAATAGCAGTTCATTTGAATAAAGTTATACAGGCATATGCACTGCTTTCCTGAATTAATTCTATTTACATCTTTGTATTGTCTTTTTATCATATCTTCTTCTGCATTCCCTCTGCTGGCAGCCATCAGTTCCTCATCCCTAAGTGACTTATGGTGTTATTATGCTTCTGTCCTACCTACAATGAAGCCAGATTGAGAACTGGCCACTGGAAAGTCATTCTTCTAGCAGTTTGGAGACTAATTTGTATGTGCTAAACCCCTGTTAAGACTACGTTTTCGATCCTGTGATGCATGATGCCTCACACTGGCTCTAGCTGCAGTGCTTCCCAGCTGCTCAAAATGCCGCAGTGGTCTCTGCTGCTTTATCAGCAGGCTTGACCATCAGCTTCTTCTGGTATGTGTGAGACAGCATGTATTGCTCACTGTCATACCTCACTGCTTGCTCCTCTGGCATCCAGAATTGGTACCTGAAGCTTACCAGAGCTGCAGTCATGGCTCCTTCTGCTACAACATGGAGTCAGCTTTAGTCTGCTATTCAGTAACCACACTTCAGACTTCTGCGTATCATAGGCTTTACTCTTCTCTCAGCTGATGCCTAAACTTTATTTACTACACTACGTTGAATAGCTGTAAGGTAGCTTACTTAGAATAACTAAGAGGTATGTCTGGTACACCTATTAAATGCAAAGCAGTCTGATTCCCAGCACAGCAGACTAGAACTTAAAATATGTACATTATGTGTGTGAGAACTAGGACCTGGTGGATGACTGGAAGCCAGGGGTTTTTCATATTTTCATAGAACTCTGTCTTGGGGGGGGCAGACCATCATATTCATACATAGCTTAAAGTATATGCAGTAAAACTCTATTTAGTCTACCATCACTGAATCTCATAAATATTTTCCCTCATAAATGCATTTAGTTCCCTCCAAAAAGTGGTATACTTTCCAAACCTTGACTACCCTCTTACTGAACTAGTTGTTTCTCTTCTTAAGTCCCTATAGTAGTTGTGTGCTTCTACCCCTAATAGTGACTCGATCAGAACTTAATTTTAGTCCAGTCCAGTCCCTGTAGTAGTTGTGTGCTTCTACCCCTAATAGTGACTCGATCAGAACTTAATTTTAGTTCAGTCCAGTCCCTGTAGTAGTTGTGTGCTTCTACCCCTAATAGTGACTCGATCAGAACTTAATTTTAGTCCAGTCCAGTCCCTGTAGTAGTTGTGTGCTTCTCCACGTCACACTGACTCCATGAGAACTTAATTTCAATATATTAAGTTATTTTTTTGTTAATTTTCTTCCCCCCATGCCATCTGATCATCTGGGTCATCGTCATAATCCTTGCCCAACTGTTCTTCAACTAGTCAAGACCAATCATGGCATTGCTGTCAGGTGGGCAGTCATTAGGGGAATTTTAGTAATCACTCAAAAAATACAAGAGAAACACAACAATTTTATTTTGTATAAGTGCTTTCATTTTATATAGAATACAACTTCATCAGATATATCATAAAATGAATAACTTGAATTTAAATAGACATAGTAAAACATCATATGACCCAAAACATAAAAGATATCATGTGATCTCATTCATAAAAAGAATCATGTGATCTCATTCCAAAAACGAAAACATAAGAGAACCCTGCCCTTAAGTGTTACATCTTAACATATTAAAATCTACAATTTATTATTTTATTTATAACATAACCACAACTTGAAAAAGAGAAAAGGAAAAGAAAAAGAAAATAGCATATTACAAAAATTGTACCTACATCCAGTAACATACTTAACATACCTATAAAAACATTTGTCCAAAAAATACACATTACACATTAGCATAAAATAATACGGGAGTTCTAGTATCGGGTGCCAAGCGTATTTGTTGTCGTTTTTAGTTTGTCACTTATTTGCATTGTTTTTTGAGTTTGTGGCTACACTATGGCTTCTGATTTATTGGCTTCATTATAACAAGTATTATCTGGGGTCTCTGGAGTTGATTTTAACAGAAAATGTATTGAATTACAAAGTATTGTTGGGAACCTACCCTTCTTGTTCAGCAGTTATCTCAACATATGGAGGACATTTTTCAGCAAAGAGTGGCAAGTGGTTCACCTTCTGTGCTGGGTAATCACAATTTAAGTAATGGACATGGCCTGAATAATTTGATGGTAGATGTGACTGGGCAGGCTGCTAATAAATTAGTGGGAGTGACAAACTTGAGCCCACAATTTAGGTTGGATGACATACCCAACTTATATGAATGGTTAGCAGCTGGTACAGGTTTTGAGCATGAACTGCCTAGCCATAGGAGAGACAGTTTATATTCCAAATTAAGTCAACTGGATTATAGGCTGTTAAAATTAAAGAAATTGCAGTTGGGCTTGATAAGGACTTACCTCTCCATAGTGAACACATAGCCCTTTTTGATAGACATGGCTGTGAGTTCATGGAGGTGGTGTTGAAGCATATTTCTAAACTAATAGAGAAAAATCACTGCTGAAGTAACTATATTAAATAAGAGCATTATAAAGAATATTCGATACCCTGAATATAAGGGGGGGGACATGGATATATTTTTTACAGTATTGAACAGCAAATAAATCACCTTAGGGGTTGCAAATTGAGGAAACTGGAATGGGACAGAATTAATTATATGACTGGGACTGCATGTCTACAGTCTCCAGAGTCAGAAGTATGGGGAAGGCGTGAATTTGAATGTAACGCTTCCTATTTTGCTTCGGAAAGTGGAAATCAAACCAATAATAATATGAGTGATGAAGGAAAAGGTGGAGACAGTTGAGTGGCTACGTATCATGATGAAGAATTGGATGAGGGGCAGGATTTTCCTCAACTCGCGTGTTCAGAGTGAATCAAAAATTGGCAGTGGGGGAACCAATTCAACTCGAATCACCAGTGGAAATACAACAAGAGGAACCAAGGGACTATTTATTAACCCAACACTCCCCCACATTTCAGTCATACACAAGGGGGGGGGGGACATGATTGTTGATGATCTTAGGATAATTACCGGTCATGGAGGAGGAAGAGTATCTACCTGTGGGATTGAATTGTATTGTGGAGCAACAGGAGAATAATGCGGTTACTATTGTTTATAATTCAAGGGTGATCACTTGGATTCCTCCTATGCCATTTTGTTTGCTATGGGGACTAATTTTGTACCTGCTTATCCAACCAAAATTGTGGCTTTATTAATGGACTTAAAAATATTTGTACGGAAATTGAATTTTGAGATTTTATTTAAAGATATGCCAGTGGATAATGATACCCTTAGAGTTACAAGTTTATATAATCCCCCCTGCCATCCGGTTTTAGCTTTATTTGAAAAAATTATGTGAATTGGATTTCCAGGTAAGCCTGGTTAAAAACAACAGGGCTTTAAGTAGATTTGTTGAACAAGCTGACATGGATAAAATAACATTTATTAAAAAATCATGAACTTAGAACACTAAAAACAGATAAAGGTGGAGGAATGGTAATTATGCATAAACATAATGAATGTATTTTTGATATTTTAGAAGGGAGAGCATATGAGGTACCTAGCAGGTCTGAATTAAACACAGTGTATAATAAAATACCTGATCAGTTTAGGGATATGTTTATTGAGGGTCAGTTAACCCTGGGAGAATTTAATTATTTGACAATTACCTCGCCTGTAATGCCTACAATGTTTGAGGTCCCTAAAATACACAAATCGGTGGAAAACCCTCCCATGAGACCTATTGCTGATGGGAGGGGATCTGTTACAGTGGCATGTGCTCAATTTTTGGATTATAATTTGAAATATCCTCTTAGAGATGAGCACTATATATGCAGGGATTTGTGGGATTTCCTTCAAAAGGTTAATGATTTAGTTTATAGTGAAACCAGTTTGTTGGTTACTATAGACATGCAAGATTTGTACATGGCAATCCCACATTCCACTGGACTTGAATGATTTGGGGCCTATTTAGAAAGAAGAGGTATAGAACAAGGACAAATAAATAACTTTATAGAATTATTGGAGATTATTTTACAAAATAATTTTACATACTTTGAGGGTAAAATATATAGACAGAGGGAAGGTGTAGCGATTGGCTCACCAGTGGGATCTTTATTAGCTAATGCTGTGATGTTGTATTGGGAATTCCTATTTGTTTTTGATCAACCTTTTAGTCATCCTGTTAGATTATATTTGCAATGTTTGGATGATATATTTATGGTATGGAAGGATGATGAAGAGAGTTTATTACAATTATGGATTATTTTAATAGTACTACCAAATTTTTATCTTTCATATATTCTTTCCACAAGGATAGGATGCCCTTTCTTGATGTTATGATAGAAGAAAATATCAACTGGGTAAATACACCTCATGGGTTTACAGAAAGCCCACCTATTTGAATATGTTATTGCATTTTACAAGTTCCCATCCATATTGGCAGAAGAGGGCAGTAGTTAAGGGACAACTGGTGAGGGCTGCCCGTATGACTACTCTAGAGGAAAATTTCCCAAATGAATATCGGAATTTGTTGGGGATGTTTTGTAAAAAGGGATACCTTGGATATTTTATTACCTTGGAAACTTAGGATAGGTTTTTGGTACAGGAACTGGCTGAAGACATGTCTATAAAAATGGAAATAGGACATTTTATCCCTATTTTAAATGTGGATGATATTGTAAGAGTGATTATGTTGGGAAACAATGAAAGGAGAAAGGAAAGTAATATTTTTTCTCATGCCCTCATCACTACGTTTAATTTAGAGTTACATGATTAGATGGATTTTGAACAAAAATTGGGGGATATTACATGAAGACAATGAGGTTTTCTAAAGGTTGGGTGATAAACCCATTATAGTATATAGAAAGGGTCATAATTTGAAAGATTTATTGGAAAGTAGAAATAAATTGACTGTCAGTAGTCCCATTATGTACAAGTGTGGTAGGTGTAATATGTGTAGATTTATTTTTGTTTAGAGTGACTATTAATGGCACAGTTGTATCTATTCGAGGCAAATATAATTGCAAGAGAGTGGGAGTTGTTTATGGTACCTTATGCCAGTTATGTAACTGTTTTTATATAGGGAAAATGGAATATAAGTGCCGTAATGGAATATACAAACATTTTTATGATATAAAAAAAGACAAGACTACAAACGCTTTGTTTAGGCACATTAGTAAACATAGAGACCACTGGTTTAAGTTTATAATTTTGGAAAAAGTTGAAAAGAACCCACGGGGGGGGGGGGTTCCTTGGTCTACATTATTAGAAAAACAGGAGGTGGTCTGGCAACTGATGCTGAATTCTAATAAATGGTCGGGCTTGAATAATAGGGTGACCATTGCCTCCTCTTAAATTAAAAGTCATTAATTAGATAGAATGGGGATTATTTTATGCTAATATGTATTTTTTGGACAAATGTTTTATAGGTATGTTAAATATATGTTGCTGGATGTAGGTACAATTTTTGTAATATGCTATTTTCTTTTTCTTTTCTCTTTTTCTTTGTCAAGTTGTGATTATGTTATAAATAAAATAAATTATAGATTTTATTATGTTAAGATGTAACAGTTAAGGGTAGTGTTCTCTTACGTTTTAGTTTTTGGAATGAGATCACATGATTGTTTTTATGAAGGAAATCACATGATGTCTTTTATGTTTTGGGTCATATGATGTTTTACTATGTCCATTTAAATTCAAGTTATTTGTTTAATGATGTATTTGAAGTTTTATTATATATAAAATAAAAGTGCTTATACGAGATAAATTGTTGTATTTCTCTTGTATTTTTTGAGTGATTACTATGGGAGTTCTAGTATCAGGTTACAAGCGTATTTGTTGTCGTTTTTTAGTTTGCCACTTGTTTGCATTGTTTTTTGCATTAGGGGAATTTTGCCTGGGTGCAATAGTCTTCTGTGTGTAACAAGACCCTATTCTTCATGGCTTTGCATACCTTCTCTCTGGTTTAATTTCCCCAAAAGCTTAAGATTCTTTAGTATCATGTCATAAGTATACCTCATTCTTAAATCAGGCATATTTAAAGGTTCCTGAAATCTGTGTTGCTTCAGTGTTCAGTATTTGACAAGAGTACTCAGGATGGCTTCCTTCTGCAGTTAATAGGGGATTACCTGTACTGGTAAGATATTTAAATGTCTCTATTTTATTAATCTGTTCATTTCATGAATACTGGAACTGTCTGGGTGTCCTTGTTCTGAACTGCTGCTTCTGCTCACTTGCCTCGATATTTTGGAATGTTATGTATCTCAGTATGCAGGATGCTGTAATTATGAGGCATGGCAATTTCAGTCTGCAATGCTGCTTCTGTCATTTTTATTTATTTGCATTCTCTAGCTTCCACATGTCTACTTTTATTATATGTTTTTTTTCTGCTGGAGGATCCAGTGGCCCAAACTGAGCAGTTATGTAAATCATGTTGGGCAGTAAAAAATATCTCCAGTAGCTCCTTTCATTCCATTACAGATGCCATTACTTACTGGACCACTACACGCAATTTTTTATTGCTTGTTGACCCTGATCTAGGTTGGACTGGCCTTCTCTATACAATTCTCACACATCTGCCATCATAATTTGGCCTCAGTCAGTTACTCCAAACTCCTACACATCTAACTCACAAAAAAATATTTGACCAGTGCAAATTTAGTAGTGTGTTACCAAACACACTTGGTCATCTCATCCACAGTTTTTCATGCTGGTCCTTTATATACACAAAAGTCCCAGCAATAGTAAAAGGCCATTCTTTCCCCCGAGAAAGACATTCTTTTTCCTTTATGAGCACTTTACTTGTACAAATTTGGGTATCCATTTTAACACACTGATAATACCGATCTACATTTGTTCACTGTCCTTGTACGTCCCATAAAATAGTGATGACACAGAGACAACAAATGCACCTGTCTGTCATGTGAACTCCTGTAATATGTACGGAAACAGTAGAAAAGTGCAAACCCATCTAGTGATCTGTAATGCATCAGTAACTGACATCTAGCCAGAGCAGCTGTAAAAGAAATTAAACTGTCCTATTAGAAAAATAGACAAGCCTTCTTAAGCAATCCAAATAATACTGGGTTGAACTTTAGAGCATCCTTTGCAAAACAACCTGTTCAGCAGTAACACCTCTAACTCTGTTATGAAATCTTTCCCATCAATTGAAACAATACCCTAAAAGGCCACTTTGTAGCTCTTTTGCTCTTTCCATGCCTTCCACTTTATTTCCCACACATGCAAACTAATGAAATTGAAAGGTATGAGGATCTGCCCGAGTTCCTTTTTAGAACCATTTCTGCTGAAGCAGTCCATAAACTCCTTGAAAAACTACAAACCAGCCCACACCTCATAATGATTGGACGACACTCACCATGTTTCTGAAAAAGCTTACTCTTATATATTTAAATCCCTTACCTACAGTATAGGTTCACAGGTTCGTAGGTACCTACTACACTATTAATCCATGAGGATCATATGAAGCTGAGTCTTCCAGGTTCACAGGTACTTACTAGGGTATTGATCCATGAGGATTATATGAAGCCTATCCTAGCATTGCCCATGGTAGTTTTTAACACTTATGTTTTTTCATATCAATAATCCAGAACAAGGATATATTGGGATAGTTGCATGTTTCATTATGCATGAAAGAAAGGGGTGCTAAACTGGGGTGATTGTGTAGTTACCCTTTCATTCATCCAAATTATGTCTGAAAAGAGCAAAATAAGTACTTTGCTTTGTGTGATGTGGAAGACAGTACCATAGAAGTGGTATTCTATGTGATACACACCTCTCCCTCCAACATGTTCTGTTTATTTTGCAGAAGAGACTGAGATTCCTTGAGCAGGTGTTTATGATACCAGTGGACTTGCTAATGTCTTAAGAAGTCTGAAAGAATAGGGTCTGTTGAAGCTCTATAAATGACTCAGAGGTCACCTATGTGTAGCCTGTAAGATATTGAGAAAAGGGCAAGGCTTTGAGATGGTATGCATAGTCTTTACAATTTAGCCTCTTGATTTTTTTTTTTTTTTTAGTGGGAAAGTGCTGTGGTCGTTCCAGTTGTCACGAGTTTGGACAGGTACCTACCAAAATAGGCCATATATTCAATGACTGGCCAAATGAATACTGAGTACAGTGGAAAAACTCCATCCCTGGACTGGTACACAATACCTTTAAGTAACTGTTGTGCCTTATCCTTCACCCTCCTGCCCCCTTAAACTTCCATCAGCCACAGCCCATTTTCTTAGCTATCATTATTTATTCAATTTGTTCCTCTGCTCCCCCAGAATAGACAACAGACAAAATTTGCTTGTCCCAAAAGGTAGTCATTTACCATCTACAGAACATTTTTGTCCAAAAGCTAACCTACTCCCACTTATCAAATTTCTGGAGAATTTGGTCTACAAGCAAATTGTCACTTTTGTTGTTGACCACCACCTGGTAAACAATTTGTAACATGGATTCAGTTTCCCATTTAATAATATTACCACATTGTTCTAGTGCTCTAGGCAGGGCGGCCACGGTGGTGCAGTGGTTAGCATTGCCGCCTCACAGCAAGAGGTTCTCCGGTTCGATCCTCGGCTGGGGTGCCTTCTGTGTGGAGTCTGCATGTCCTCCCTGTGGTCACGTGGGTTTCCTCCGGGTGCTCCGGTTTCCTCCCACATCCCAAAGACATGCTGCAGGTGGATTGGACACTCTAAATTGGCCCTAGGTGTGCGTGTGAGTGTGCCTTCTGTGGAAGGTTGGGCGCCGGGCTGGCAACTCGACACCGTAAAACTCCACTGCCATTCAATGTGCGGACAGGTGATCCGCTGTGGCGACCCCTAACCAGGATAAAGCCGAAAGAAGAAGAAGAAGAAGAAGAAGTTCTAGTGCTCTAGGCCACAGACCACATTACAGTCTCAGAAGCTCAACAGATGGCAACACTTTCCTATGGTTCAGAAGGCTGTGGGCAGTATTCCCACACCAGGTAGTTGGACTCATTTTCCAATGCTGCCTGAGTTGATGTTAGCTCGGGTAGATGTAAAAGATCCTACTTACAAAAAAGTAGGGGAGGTTTAACACTACCATCACTAAATTTCCCCTAGAAGTGTAAACACCACCTTGGGTCTTCCCTGAAAACAGGCAATTAGCCTAGTGGGACTAACCTGATCAACAAAGTGTACGTAAGTAAAATAAATAGATTTTCTCAAACTTTTACAAAGGTTTGCCATCTCAGCACTCTTTATAGACATTAAAACAGCATTTGATCAAGATAGCCTTTCATTACTTGTTTGTTAGGCTTGATAACATCTCTTTTTCAGAGAATATCCCCCATGGTTCCAGAATGACCTGTCCAACAAAGGCACTCAATTTTACTGTGCTAATGCTGTTTCTGCTTTTGGAGCCCCTTCATCCAGATTGCCCCAAGAATCAGCACTTGATCCAATAATGTTTTCATTGCAAACCAGTGGTCTTCCCTCAAACCTGTCCACTTTGACTTTATTCTTTATGCAGATGGCTTGTACAGCAAGAGGTAATATTTCCAGTAATATCCAGTCGGCCTTATAGACTTTGCCTGATTTAGTAATAATGATCTTCCAGTTAATGTTTCTAAAGCTAATTCCAAGCTATTTGACACTGAGTATAAACTAGCAAAATGCCCTCCCATGCAAATTACAGCCTCTTGCCACAATGCTGTTACCCAAATATAAACACAAAATATCTGTGCCTTACCCCCCCCCCCCCGCAACTTCTATCATCATATTTTCTTAACTGTCAGCAAAGTAAGTCCTCAATTAAGGCATACTTGTAAGATAATCACACTTTTTATCTGTAACACTTAGACATTGATAGCAAACATGTACTTGTACTGAAGCTCAAGTATGTTGTTCCTCTTGATGCATTGATATTCAACTCACAAGAAACCCTTATGCTGCAAACAACCTCCCCAAATGATATGCGCATGTATCACCTTATTGAATATTTTTACCTATCTCCATTTACTTTTAAGCACCACCAACATACTTAAAGGACTACCCTGTTGTTCTGCACTACCATCTATAAGTTATTCAGTTGTAATTTCTGTTCTCCTCTGCTTGTCAGATTTCAACCTCTAGTCCCAACATACTCTTTTAGATCTTAGACCACTGCTGTTTGAATTCTTTACTCTTTATTGCCTCACTTCAGCCATACTATCTCCTTTTTTAGGCTTACATCAACTGCCTGGAATTCATTTCCTTGAAAATTAGCAGGTCCATCACCTCAATCCTAACTTTATAAGTCCTCTGTATGTAATCACAGTTCAAACAATTCTAAATGCAAACGCTTTGAAAACTGATAATAGGACCTTCCGTAATGTCTAAATTGCTGTGTACTTTCTAATTTCTCTGCTGCAGCTTACTTACATTTTCACTCTACAAGACGCCCCTTGTCTTCACCATCTTTTGCTTGATACATCCATTCAGCCTACCAAAACTTCCTTGATTAACATTTCCTTAGGATTTGTATATTACAATGATGCCTGTGAAGCTTCTATATTTCACTTGTTACATAGGCAGCCTAATGCTATATCAACAGCCTAGCCATTTATTTTTATGACAACTTACTAGATCTGCATTTTTTCTGTGTTATTTTTGCCTTTGTACCTGCTGACCATCAAGCCTTTCCTCTAGGTTGTGAACTGATTTCTGATATCTGACTGAGTACCTACTGTTCAACAGACAACTGGCTGATTGACAAAGCAAAAGTACACATATAAAAAATTATCAGCATACATCCCCTGTATTGGCTGACCATAGAAAATATACAGCATGGATGGCTGGAAGATGACAGGAAGAAAGCATTTTGGGTCAGGTCCCTACTGCACCAGAGAAGACAGGACAGACAGTGTGAAGGGTGCATCATCTTAAGGCACTCCTGAACAGCAAGGGTGAATTCACAGAACTCCTAGAATCTATGTGAGCTATTTCTCATTAACAGAAAATGTAGAGAAAACATGACATAGTACTGCAGAAATACTGCAGTCTACTTAGTGCTAATACAGTTGACCATAACTCTTTACGACATACCATAGCCCCTGCTTCTGTTGCAGAGGTGCATCATTTTGGTCCCTATGGTGCCAAACATGTCCTTCAACCAGATTCCCATGGCATTTCTAGTTTAGCGGTAATTCCACCCCTAGTGATTGGCATAATAACTTGCATCAATACATGGCCTCATACACTCTCCGTGTGTGCGTGTGTGCATGTGTGTGTGTGTGTGTGTGTGTGTGTGTGTGTGTGTGTGTGTGTGTGTGTGTGTGTGTGTGTATGTGTGTGTGTGTGTGTGTGTGTGTGTGTGTGTGTATGTATGAGACCTATTACTTTCCATGATGAGGGCTACATTAACTGCTTCAGTACACAAAGCCCACATCTCCAGTTCTAGCTCGTCACAAGACTCCACTTACTTGGAGGAGTCATCCAAATGGAATCATTATTTTCTCCTTCAGAATGGGCTAGCCAGGTCACACTAATGCTTCCCAACCACTCATTTCTATCACCTAAGCCACTACTTTAACTTGGGTCGTGTGACTTATTGTCAGGGCATCAACCCAAAACATCACAGATCTGATATTTTAATTCCACATTTAATAAAAATATTTACCAGTTATTTGTTTACTGTATGACAATCAATTTATGTTGCTTAGCACTTTATACAATGATGTGTATTGCTCATTATGTAGAAGATTAAGACTGGGTCACCTGTTATTACCTGTCTGTTTTGTGTTCAAGAAATGGACTTCAAGAAATTGACCTTGATAATGAAGTTCAAAAGATGAATTTGGACTTTATTTTGAGAGCACACAACAAACTGAAGTTATGATCACAAAGCCTATCACAATTCTATGTAATACATGAGCAACTTTAGCTACCCTAATGTATTACCCATTAAAAGGTGTCCCAGTGTAAACCGCCTGACAGCTTTGAGCTATAACACACACCTCACCTAGCACTGCCACACAAATGGATAAAACCAGTGAGCCCCTCTATAATCAACCATCAGCTTTAAAACTGGTACATTACTGTGCTACACTTTTATAAGTTCATAGGTAGTTACTTGGCTAATGACCACTAGGGCTCTTTACAAGCTTAGCTGTGGACACCAAACCCATTTGGATCCCAAATGTCATGAGTATCCATACAGGGAGTGGGAGGTTAGTAGGGAGGTAGCTAAGGGATTTGTTGGGGAGGTATTAATTAAGATTATACTTTCCTTATTGACGGCATCTATCCTTAAGGGACATAGGGGCCAGACCAGAAGTAAATTTACTCTTTCCCACCCAGTTGCTGTTTTCTTTGAATAGGAGTAGGGATGAACTCTGTTTTACACAGATGAGGAGTGTTTTATATAGCATGGAGATCCTTTGTGACACATGTCTGTCTCTCCAGAATGTTCTGTTTATGACACAAGTGAAGTGCAGATCCCTGGATCTAGTGTTTCTGGTGGTTTGTTTTGCACATGTGCAACAGATCCATCAGGTCTTGGTCTGTGGAAGTCCTGTAAGCCAGGTGAAGATCCCCTCTCAGCAGTCTGTAGGAGACAATACACAGACAGAGCCTTTAGGTGATTAGTGTAGGATAGGGTAGTCATACTCTGAATTCTCCTGGTGAGAAACCTTTGTGGTCATTCCAGTTATTGCAGGTATCTGGTTAAGTACATGCCAAAGGGAACATTATACTCAATGATGGATCTGATAAGGTCCAAGTAGAATAGTACTGTAACTTCCTTGGACCTGGATGCCATACCCTTACTTATAAACTTTTGTTGTTGTTGTTGTTGTTGTTGTTGTTTGTGTGGAAGTACAATGTATGCTAAAGCTTTCAAGCCATCAGATGTTCTGTAGTCCTATCTCGCCTTCATTCTTATATATGGGTCCAGAGCCGATCCTCGGCTCCAACTCGGCCGATTACAAAGCTTGAACTCTCTAAGGTGGCTCATGGCAAGGTAGGTATCCCATAATGCACTAGTAACAATCCCCAGATCTCGTTTGCTGCTCTACGAGTTTAGAAGTGTTCTCTTTCTTGGCTGTGGCTAAGTTTGAATATTGTTTTCTTCAAATATTGATAGCGTTCTTTTTTGACTGTAAACTTAGTGTAGTATTAATAGCTTACTGTTGTTAATTTGTGAGTAGTTAATTAGTGTGTGTTTCTGAAGTTTTATTGCAAATTGTTTCTTTGTAAATTGTTGTTGCTAATTGTTGGCCGTCGCTTCCGCAGGCCTTCCTTAGTGGTATCCCTTCGTTTTCTCTTGTGCTAGTTATTGTTAAACTTTCTTAGGTCCATTTTTTAGTTAGGACCTACTTTTGCCTTCCTGTTGCTTGTTGTTGTCTATCTCGCCTACCCCTCTGTTCAGGGCTAGGCCCGTTTAAGTTAGAGGACCTAATCCTCTATTGCCTTTCTCCCTTGTGTGTTGTTTCTTGAGCAGGGCTAGGCCTGTTTAAGTTAGAGGACCTTGTCCTCTCTTCTTATTGTTTGTCTATGTTTGTAGTCGTTTGTGGTATTAGTTATGTCTAAGGAAACTAAAAACCATAAAGCTTCAGGTTTTAAGAAGTGCTTAAAATGTTCACAAAAAATGTCCCTTAGTGACGGGCGTAGTATTTGTGTGTGTTGTTTGGTTGCCATACATCTACAGGAGACATGTACTTTTTGCCATTCTTTTAGTTCCCAGGTTCTCCAAGAAAGGAAGAACAAACTGATTTTGAAAGGTCTCCTTAAACCTTCCTGTGAAGAGAATTTAGCTAGTTCTTCCTCTTCTCACTCCAGGTCTCCCTTTTCTAAAAAAGAGAAGGTTAAGTCAGTGAAAAGACATTCTCCTACACCAACTACTAAATCAGGACCTCCAGGGAAAGTTGCCAAAATTGACAAACCTTCTACCTCTTTGGCTCCTCTACCTTTGGAGCCAGTTGAGGTTATTGATATAGACCTCCCAGTTTTGGCCCCAAGTTTTTCGGAGCCTATAACTGGATCCATACCTCAGAGCTGGTCAAAACACTTATTACCAGTATCCCTGACTCTCAGATCTCCAGTTTTGCATAGATCTCAATCCCCTACCTTGTCTTCCAGATCCTCCAGGAGTCTTTCTAAGGAGGATGTCGAGAGGGTAGTGCTTAGACTTTTGAAGTCATCGGTGCTAGCAAATTTGTTGTCGGCTCCAACCCAATCGGTTTTGGAGCCGTCTAAAGCCATATTTCCTGCTTCTGTTTCTCCACTGAGCCATACCAGTCTTTTGGAGCCAGATCTATTGGTGCTGTTTGTTGTGGAACCTTTGGTTTCAGCACCCCAAGTGGCTTTCTCAGAGCTGAGTTCCACTCCAACACTATCAGTGCGGTCCCTGGAGTCTAGGAGCTGAAGCTCACCAGTCGGCCCTGATGGGGACGCTCGGACCCGAACTTCTTTGGTTCCGAGCTTACCTCTCGGTGCATTGGCTAGGCTGAGCTTGGGTCCTACATCTGTCTCGGAGCCGATCGCTTTAGAGCCGGGGGCTACTTCTGCTTCTTTGGAACCGGTGGTGTCCTTGGAGCCCGAGGGATCTGCCTTCGAGATGATGAGGAGCGTGCTGTCTAGCTCTTCAGCTCTACAAAAGCGTACTGATGTTCTTCCCCCCTCAAGCTCCAACCTCTGTCTTAGCACCATCCCTCTCTCATGACAGCAGAGACCCACAGCCTCAGGAGCCCTCCTTTGGTGGCCCCCAGTTTTCCGAGACCTCCCCAGAATATCCTTCTGAGGAGCCTCCTCAGAAGAAAACTTGCAAGAGGAAGCATGTAGACTCCCGTGATGAGTCCATCACCTCTGACACTGACCCCGATGAGTCAGAAGGGTCCCCTGGGTCATCCTCTGATGACATCTCCTTCGTAGATATCCTAGAGATCCTGAAACAGAGATGCGGCTGGCCCACCGTCACCCTTTCTGATGAGGAGTCAGTGTACCTGAAGGCTTTCGTGTCTCAACCTTCAGCCTTTTGCGTGTCTCCACCTTTCGATGAGCTGTTAGACTTGGCCAGTCGAATGGAGCGGGAAACTTCTGACACCGTGGAACCAGTCCCCAGAAGGCCGAACAAATTCCTTTCAGCTCCTAAGGAAAAAGAGTTTCTGACCAAAGGTGTGCCTGTAGATGCCATGGTGATGGCAGCAGCCACAAAGAAGGAATTAGCAGAGACTTCCTCATCTGTCCACCCACCGAACAAAGAGTCTCGAATGATGGGCAGATACGGGAAGCGTATTTTTTCTTTAGAGGTTTTTACACTCAGATCGCTGAATTACCTCACCCTTTTCACTAAGGTTCAAAGAGATCTCCTAAAAGAGCTAGGAGATACTCTCCAAGGTACTTTAACTGAAGGTGTCCCTGAGAAGGTTACTGCTCAGTTGTCCACCTTAAACTCTATTGTTAACTCCTCCATGAGGCTGATATCTTATGCAGCAGATGGAGCGAGCAGGGCAGCGGGTTCTGGAGTTTCCTTAGGAGACACTCCTGGATGCGTTTAGGTAACTTTGCGGAGCCCTTCAAATCTGCATTTACCAATGCCGCCTTTGATGGTTCCTCTCTGTTTGGACCTAAGGTAAAAGACACACTCACCAGATGTGAGCAGGAAGGGAAGACTCTCTCTGCCGTGGGAGTACGTTTTTTCATCCCTTCTAGACCATACCCTAAAGGTCAGAGAGGGGGAAAAATGTGGTTTAAAAAATCTCAGGGATTTTTCCCAGACGCACAAGGTGATTCCTTCTCCAGAGGCAGAGGAGGAGGGAATAGTGGTAGACGTTGCCCTAGAGGCGGGGGTCTGCAAAACTAGGGTGACCGCAATTCCTTTCGTGGATGTCCCTATCAGCACTCCTGAAGTGAGGCCCAGCTGCACTTTTCTGGAGCCAGTCGGGGGTCGCTTATCTTTGTACCCAGGAGCATGGCACAACATCACACAAGTGGGTACAAAGAATAATTTCCAGTGGATGCTCCATTCCCTTCTCTTTTTCACCTCATCTAACCAAGAGAATCCCAGATGTTCCACCCAATCACAGGGATCAAGCAACTATAGAAGTCCAAAAGTTGCTTCAAAAGAGAGTCATCCAAACCGTCCCCGCAGACCAGATAGGATTCAGAACTTACTTCAGATTCTTTTTAGTGCCAAAACAAACAGGGGACTGATGACTCATCTTGGATCTCAGCAAGTTAACAAATCAGTGAAGAAGTCCAAGTTCCGAATGGTAACACTGCAGTCTATACTCCCTGTGTTAGGGAAAGACAATTGGATATGCTCCATAGACTTCCAAGATGTGTACTACCACATAAAAATGGACAGAGCATCAAGGAGTCATTTATGCTTCCGGCTGGGAGCCAGTCATTACCAATTTTGTGCTCTGCCCTTTGGTCTCATCACAGCCCACAGGGTGTTCACCAAATTAATGGTGGGAGTAATGGCTCACTTGAGACGTCTTGGATTCCAAGTGTTTCCATACCTGGATGACTGGCTCCTGACTGCCACCACCAGGCACCTACTTCTACAAGCCAGGGATTCAACCATCCAAGTCTGCACTCAGCTAGGCATCACTATAAATTGGGAAATGTTTGTCTTGTCGCCCTCTCAATTTGTGACTTTTATAGGCGCAGAAATAGACACAGTCACAATGATGGCTCGCATTCCTTCAGACAGAATGCAAAGTCTAAGACAACAAATATACAGCCTGCTTCCCCAACACAAGGTCAAAGCAAAGACATTGCTCAAACTTCTGGGAATCATGGCCTTTACTATAACTCTAGTTTCGCTAGCCAGACTACATATGAGAATTCTACAATGGCTACTCTTTTCCCAGTGGTCTCTTCAGCAACTCCCTCTGTCTCATCCCATTTTAATAATGGAATCTTGCAAAAAGGGCCTTTGTTGGTGGGTCCAGTCTAATCAACTAATGATAGGGAGACCATTCATTCCTCGCCATCCTGTTGCTACTGTGACCACGGATGGCTCCCAGATTGGGTGGGGGGGCATTATCTAGGAAGGACAGTCCAAGGCACGTGGCAAGAACACTAGGCTCACTTGCATATCAGTGTTCTAGAGATGAGAGCAGTGCTACCATTGTTGCAAACACTTCACAACTTTCTTCCTCTAGGGACAATAGCAATCCAATCAGATGATATGTCAGTGGTTTGTTTGTTTGTCTTTTCGGCTTTTCCCGGTTAGGGGTCACCACAGTGGAACTCTGGTCCGCTAATGATTGGCAGTCAGTTTTTATGGTTCCGAGTTGCCAGCCCGACAACCATCCTTCAGTGAAGGCACGCCCTTTCAACGCATGTCTTTCAGAGTATGGTATATAAACAAACAAGGAGGAACCAGATCCTACCCCCTATGTTGAGAGGCTCTACGTGTTTGGCAGTGGCCGATATCCTCCCAACACTTTCTAGTTGCGACGCATATCCCGGGGAGAACCAATGTGATAGCTGACAAGATCAGCAGGGCAATCTTGATGCCTCACGAGTGGTCTCTGAATCAGAAAGTTGCGGAACGGATTTTCCACAAATGGGGACAGTCTTGCTGCGATCTGTTTGCCACCTCAATGAACACGAGAGATGCACTTGTCCACAATTGGCCCTCGGGGCTTCTTTATGCTTTTCCTCCCTTTCTGCTAATATCTAAAGTTATCCAGAAAGCAAAGACTTTGGGAAGCAGAATGATTCTCATCACTCCTTACTGGCCTCATCAGATTTGGTTCCCCTTTCTCAGGCCTCACCTTCTGGATGACCCATGGACTCTGGACGCAGTACCAGACCTTCTGACACATATGTCAGGCATGTTCCATCCCTGTCTCCACACCCTCAACTTGACAGTGTGGCTGCTCCACTTCCATCCCTAGTCAGGCTTCATGATTTCCCCCCACGGTTACTCATATCCTGACCTCTTCTCATAAACCTTCTATGAGAAAATTGTATGCTAGCAAGTGGAAAAGATTTTCTCTCTGGGCACAAGCTAGGAACATAGATCCATACACAGCCTCCATTCCCTTTGTGTTAGAATTTCTAACTGAAATATTTCATCAGGGATCGGCTGCTGCTACAATCAAAGTTCAATTAGCAGCTATCTCCAATTTTCATTTGGGGCAACATGAACCTAATCTTATGGCTCACAGATTGTGTAAATCATTTTTAAAAAAAGACTACCTTACTAAGACCTCCTTTTCAAGAACCTATATCTCCCTGGGATCTAAATTTTGTTCTTTCATAACTTACCTCACCACCCTTTGAACCTTCACATACATGTGATTTAAAGATCCTTTCATGGGAGACCATTTTTCTGGTAGCCATTACATCCACCAGAAGAGTGTCAGAGCTGGAAGCACTCTCAGTCAAACCTCCTTACTTGATATTTCATAGAGACAGAGTTTCCCTTCGCACTAACCCTTCCTTCGTCCCCAAGATTTGTTCACAATCAAACATTAATCAAACTATTGAACTGCCAGTCTTTTTTACAAATCATACAAACAAAGCGGAATATAAGTTTCATCAGCTTGATGTACACAAACAGTTAAGGTTCTCTCTACATAGAATCAAAGAGTTTAAGAGATCAGACCAATTATTTATATCTTTTTCAGAGACGAGAAAAGGATTGCCAGTCTCCAAGATAACGTTATCAAACTGGATTTCAAATTGCATATCTTTTATTTACTCTTCTAATGGTAAAGAACTCCCATTTAAAATTAAAGCTCATTCCACCAGATCTATATCCGCATCTGCTGCTTTTCAAGCCAGAATTCCAATGAACAGTATATGTGCAGCAGCAACTTGGGCTACACCTCATACCTTTATTACTCATTACAAATTGTACTTGGCCTCCAAGGGTAGAGCCTCCTTTGGTTCCATGGTTCTTAGGAGTATATTCCCATGAGCCACCTGAGAAAAAGGTGCTAGGGACACTGTACCAATTGTAAGAATGAAGGCAAGATAGGACTACAGAACATAAAGAAGTTATGTACTCACCATAACTTTCCAGTCTTATGAACCCACCCACTTACCCTTGTCCATGTATCCTTGGAGGATCTGGAGACAAGATAATGTCTATCTTTCTTAGAGTTGGAGACATTTCATCTTTGTTTTTCCTTGGGAAATACCTTTATATCTCTATTATAGACAGCAGCAAACAAGATCTGGGGATTGTTACTAGTGCATTGTGGGATACCTAACTTGCCACGAGCCAACTTAGAGACTTCGAGCTTTATAATCGGCCAGGTCAGAGCCAAGTCTCGACTCTGAACCCATATGTAAGAATGAAGGGCGAGATGGAATACAAACATGGAATGTTATGGTGAGTACATAACTTCTTTTTTAGAGTTGTTAATAACAGCAATGTTTGTACATAAGCCCCATGCTATAACAACAAAGTGACTTTGGCCCTGTGCCACCGAGGGATGAAACCCTGAATGTACACAAGATGGCCCATGTTTGACTAATGGTGTGGGTGCTGGAGGGTCATGACAGGTGAAGATAGGACTGAGGTGGCAATGGCAGCTTGTACATCCTGGAGTGGGGGAGGGGGGGCAGTTTTGGTTACTGCATTGCCAGCACATGCAGAAAAGCAGGTGTACCACCACAACATGAAGAGTCTCACATGCCAGTGCTGTATGCAGTATGCTGCTTCATTATGAGGTTGTTCATGTGCAAGCTCCCTAACACCAAAATGTCACCTGCACTGCAAAACAAATGTGCCAGAGGTTTCTCACCCAGAAGGAGATCAAATGGATCAATTACGTAGAGGAAGGAGAACCACTGAGTGATCCTCTAGACAAAAAAAAAGTTTATAGGAGCAATATTTAAATTCTGTCCCTGTTTTTAGTCCTTTTTCCCCTCATTCTTTCTGGCTTTGTCCAGATTTCTTACATTGAGAGGTTGAAAGGTATGCCTCCATCTCCTGAATTGTGCCAGTTTTCCAGACTTAAACTTTATCAGAATGAATGCATGAGCAGAGAAGAGAGGCAAACTGGATGTATATCCATATTTTCAACTAAATATCAATGGTTTCGTGTTATTTCCCTGGACTGGTTCGTAAAGGAACAAAGCCTGTCTACAAGCCCACAAACAAGTTCTCCAATAGTCCTAAAGCCTTTTGAATATCAATCAAGGTCACATTTCTACAACATATGGCAAAATATTTATGAGACAGTAGCACCTTGACTCTTCCTGTTCCTGCTTGAACATCTCGACTGTCCATTACCAAATTCCATTACACTGTAAATAACATGACCCCCTCTTAAAACTCTATTAAGTTACTCATAATCATTGGCAGGTGAGTATATGTGTCACCTGGAGGACTATAGCTATAGTAGCCTCAGTCAGCCTTGTACCTCCTAAAATCATACAACCATACCTGTAAAGGTTTTTGCTCAAGAGTTCTAGACAAAGCCAAAAATAATAGCGGACAAAGACCCAACATCAGTAATAATTTGTAGATGTTACTCTGATTCACTTGAAAGTTACTAAAGCAACAGGTTTTAACTCAACATAGATTTCCTGAACAATAAGCAGCATGGCAGTCTAATTTCTGACATTACATACTGATTCTGGTCGAATTGCCAGAAAATTAAACAATTTTGCAAGGGACAGGGAAAAAATATGAGGCAAAATTAGGGATGTTCTGCAAAATCATGGATAGCTGAGGGGTATAGATACAGCATGTCTTCTTGCTTATCTATCATATAAGCCTGTCTTAAACTGACAGCCTTGAGATACCAATGTGCAGGTTCCACATTACACTGCTCAGGATAAGAGAAGTATCTTCCCTTAACCCATCTTCAACAATTAGCATCATCTGATAGTATCTCTTGCAAACAGATCAAATGGGTAGATATATTTAAAACAAGTGAAAATATGCACAATCTTGATAGGACAATTTGAAAGACTGACACTGCAGGAAAACGCTATCAATGACATGAGTGCATCATGTCACTCTCAGGCCCCAAAATACACACATTAGTATGTCGTGCATCAACCACTCCAGTAAAACTTCACACTAACATACTCCTCTCCACAATGGTACTCAGTCAAACACTGATCCCAAAATGTGAATCAAATCTCAAACTTTGAATAATTAATATCTTTATGAAAGAATGACAGGGCCCATAATGGATGGAGACTTACAAAATATTCCAAAATTGTAATAACCAGCAAACTAAGAAGAGGGCAACTTACCTCTTTAGAAATAAGAAGCTTGGTACCTGTGTGCCATGATGGAAGAGGCACACTATCAGCAGAACCTCAGTGTACCATAAACAAGCATACTAACAGCTCCCCTTCCAAATTATTGCCTTTACACCACAGATACCCTAATGCTCAGATCCAGGGAAATCCGTAACATCATAGTACTTTGTGCTATAGATTGCCACCTAAGGGAACAATGCTAAGCCTCCAGTGGGCATCCACACTACCCAGTTTTTGTCAAGGTGGAAATTGTCTTCTGTTTAGACAGACCAAAGAATCAAGTGCATTTCCTTTCGCTTCCATACCTAGGTTTGCATGTCATGTGGCCCATTCACATACGAGACCCCTGTCATTTATGAACCAAGGCAATTATAGCTCCACCAGATCCACAGAATTATACCTGTAGAACCAGTAAGAAGAAAAACTGTAAAGGTAGCACACTGATCAGCTGAACACAAAATTAGTCACACATTGATAAGACTACTCTTCTTGCGTCCATTTGTTGCGATAGGCATGATATGCCCATAAGGATAATTACAGGATCCATATCATTAAGATCCTGGTATAGTTACTCTCTCCATTTTTTCAGTCTCTCGGGTTCCCTCAAGGCTGAATGACAATGTCTAAAGGTCATGCTTAGTCAGTATCGTACATACTTATGGAAATCCCAACCTCATAGCTTCTATGGCAGTGCCAAATATTTATCTGTCATGAACAGAAACTTACTTGGCAGAATGGCTTCTCTCCCTAAACCCATAAGAGGTATATAACCAGATAAACATATTAGCATTAGTGAAAAGGTACAGCAAAAATTCTCATAGACTGTCAGCCTAAGAGTAAAATCATACTGTCCCAGTTGTTTGGAAAAATTTGCCTCTCCTTCAGCTCCAGTCTTCCCTTGAACAACATGAATGACCCATTATAACACCCCTGATCTTGAATTGCTTACCTTTATTGTCCTGATGCTATGAAGCACCTAGACGTCAATCTATGCTCCAGCTCTGCAAGTAATCAGTTGTCTTTTTGTGGTACTATATAAGTCTGAGTCTCAATCAGAGTATAACAGCTCACATTTGGTTTTACACAGTCAGCAAAGTCAAAACACAGGAATAAAATATTTATCATTTTACAATTCTGTATTGTGAAATCTGTTCACAAATTACTTCTGATATCTTTTGAGAGCAACCATGACTGATTTTACCAGAGTAGAAGAAATCCAGGAGCTTTTGCATTAAGAAACTGCACCAAAATGAATGGTGTATCCCTTCAGTCATCAGTCTGTCCTCTGTTATGCCAGTCCATTCATGTAGTAGGTCTAAACTACACATAGCTTCTGGTTTTCCTGTTGTCAGGAACCCTGAACAAATGGATATTTCCCATCTCTCCCAGTCTTCCACCTCTCCCTGTTTAGTTTCCAGTCTGTCAGCTTTTTTTCCCCACTTCAAATATATCACCACAAATCTCTTGGTCTGATCAAATGGCATGTCAAAATGCCTTTCCCTCCTTGACTTTTTTTCTGGCAATTTATTCATAAAATTTGCAATTTGCCATTTATTTTCACTGGCGCTCCCCTAATGTTGCAGGTTTGACCATAGCTGATGGCTCATTTTTTGTCTCACCGTTTTCTATACAGATTGTAAGCATATATTCAGGATATTAAACCATTACCCTTTGCACTAGTGGCACTTGTTGGACTACAATGTTTCTATTTTTGCAATGTTATTATTCTTTCTGTGGCTTTCTGGAATTAAAAATACTGAAGCCATGTCTACATCAGTTTGGTTATACCTTTAGTGGTGACACTTTTTGATCTCACTGCCAAAAAAAAAATAGGAGGCAGAGATACAGTCTCACTCTCTTCCTCTTTGCATTTCAACCTGAAATGTGTGTTTCCTTTAAATTATAACTTTCTTCTTAATGTACTACTTAAATGTTAGCACGTTTCTCTGTTGTTGCCAGCATTTCGCCATCTTGTATATTTTTTTTCAGAAGCCAGACATGTGTATGAAGGCAGTTTCAGCAAATGCCAATACCACAAACCAGTTTCACTGAAAAACACTTTCAGCATAAATTGAGTTGGCACTTTTCCCCATTATTGTCTGACTGTGGAGCTGGAGAGTTGTTCAGTATTGTTAATATTGTGATTTATGCAGATTGTAATGCTTCTTGCTTTTCTGAAACTATCTTAAAAAGCCGCATCCAAAAAAAGATTTGCTTGGGGTCATATGACAGCTTACATCTTGCAGAACAAAAATGCTGCCTGTATACCCCTGTTTATCTTGTACATCTACAGTTTACAGTACATGGAAGGCAGTTTATAAAAAAAAAAAAAATAGAAAAATACAAGTCTGGGATTTTTCAATGTAGTATAGCACTGATCAAAATCATTTTTTATTAGAATAACTATTGTTGTAAAGAGCAGTAACTGTTTTAGTAACATTTACTGATCACAAGATGTTTGAGTGATTTAGTTTATTCTTTTTAACTTGATTATTTCAGGATTCTAAGATGTATGTAGGCTGTTTGGTATGAATGAGTCAATGCAGTTCTTGCAGTTCTTTCCGGCAGTGTTAGTCAGGCAACTCATTTCTCTTACTTCCAGAGTTAGCAGTTTCCTACAGATAGAGGCTTCTTTATTCAACCAGTTGCACTGTAATCTGTACCGCTCCAATCTGATCAATTGGAAGAATTTATGGCCAGCCTCTATCAGATGTGGTGGCATTTAGTAGTTATGCACCCTATCAATTATACTAATTTCAAGTACTAATATGCCTAAAGGGTCTTTTCCCGTACTTGAGCTAGTTCTTTATGATATGGGACAGAGTGTAGTATGTCTTAAAATTATCAAACAAATCCCGAGTCACACACATCAGATTATTTTATTTGTCCTATCTCAGTTTCTTTTTGAGATGTTTAGGTCTCTATCACTATGATTTTACTTAGTTTGATGCAGACAAGAATTTTCTTAAGTTCAAAGCGAGATTATGGTTTTGGAACTTGCACATGGTAACCAGAATAAACTTGCTCCTCTGGACCTTATAGCTCAAGGACAGAGGTTTCTGTCCACTCATAAACCATAATCCAAGCCACACTCCTGTAACCAAGACTGAAAGTTAAAACATGGCCTGACTTATTGACATTAAATTTTCCTACTTGTGCAGGATCTTTAATATACTTCATTTTGTTTGCTGACATTTCATTTGTTATACACAGCTGCCTTCATTTCAGTTCCTGTTCTGTTCTACTAAGCTGCTGATTACAAAATATTTTTGAGACCAGTAGACACCAAGGCTTTTGTTAGAGGAGACTGAATAACTCAAATCTGCTCTGTGCTATAGCAGAGTTAAAGCAAGTTACACATGTTATTATTGTGGTTGATAGAGTTGATACAGATTTGTTTTTATTTAGTTAAGAAGCTTTTGATTAATTGTATTTATTCTGCACAGTAGTTTTGCTGTTGCAGTGCTTTCAAATAATGCATTTGTTGCTGTTCCTAGAGGCCAGATCATATTTTATTTATATTGGCGTGTTTTGTTTGCATATGCACCTAAAATCCTTATGACACAAATATTTTTGAACATTATTTATACTGATTGTTTAAAACATAAGCTGTCATCCATTGTGTCATCTTCATTTTCTTTGAGGAACCTGCAGAACAGGCCTGAGGACACTGGTGTGCTTATTGCTGCTGTACACTGCATGCTTTTACTTGAGAAACCTGTTTATTTCTTCACGAGCTGGCACGGGGTTGTTAAGCAGTTAGGTTTTATATTTCACTGGTTGTCGCATGAAACATACTGCTGTGGTGCTTCATATGAGCCATGTTTGCCTTGGTGAAGAGTGCATATTTTTCTTTTTGATTCTAAAAGTAGAACTTGATGTATATAATGAAGTCTGAAGTCGTAGCTTCAATTATGCTGATACATTTGTGTGTTTTTGAAGATACCTTTGGATACTGATGTTTACAGATTGACTAAGAAAGTATATCATGTTTCATCCCTTGTATGTTAATGCAGGGGGTGTAGACAGAAATTTACATTTTGTACTCAAACTTAATGTTATTGCCCCACCATCCAACTATCATTTAAAAAAATGTACTCAACCCTCAAAGTGCTACCCTCAGACGTATAGGAAAGGGACACCTCATTTTCAGTTACCACCATTTATACCCATAAAAACTATTTTTAGAGGTTTATTCCTTTCAATAACCATTCTTTTTATGACTTTATACTGTAAACATTCATTTACACAGCTCTAAACTTTCTGCGTTTTTGAGTGTTGAAGTTTCCAAAAAATGCACAGAAAAAAATGTACTAATTTCAGCGCACTGAGTATGCCTAGCTACACCCTTGTTAATGCACATCATAATGAGATCTGAAAAAACCCTTAAAGAGCAAGCCTAGCATGATAGTGGTCTACAAAGATATGGAACAAAAAAAAAATTTTTTTAGGAAAATAGACTGTCATTTTTTTATAGCATTCTGACAGCTCATCCTGTTTAAAACCGTGGGCTTCATTTTCTGTAACTTGCATTTCTTCTCATAATTGCACTTGACCTGAAAGGCTAAGGCCTGAGAGTTTCAGCATAAGTATTGTCAGTTAACTCATGCTAAATTTTCTGACTCAGGCTACTTATTTATTTCTTGTCAGAAATGTACTATAATGCATTTTGGGCTTGTAAAGAGATGTTTTTTCAAAATTGTTCAAAACTGTTGACTTTCATTTTACTTTTAATTTTTTACAGTTTTAAACCAACACAGCTGATTTAGAAGATTGTTGTTAAGTGACTGTTGTAGAAATCAAGGTCTGTAGTTTGTCTGTAGTATGTTTGTCTATCTGTTTTTCTATTATCTAGCTAAAGGTTAATTATACATTGCATTGATTATTTTCTATTATACAATGATGGGCCAAGTTGTAAATCGAGCATATAACAATGGAAAAAAGTCCTATAACTTGTCTTCACCATTAAAAAAAATAAAATAAAATTAGAAATCCGTAAAAAACACCAGCAAAAAAATGGAACCGGAACTCTGTCTTAAACTGTATAACCACACTACTAGCTCCATAGCTCCAAAGTGGGACTGCGAAGCAGATTATAGCCGTAAAAATAAATATGTGCAAGTTAAAATAATTAAAACTTGAACTTTAATATAGAACCACAAGAGACCAACTGCATTAGTTAAACCCTTTCATTTGAGCTAAACAGGGACGTCATCATAACTTGCATGTCGATTTATTTTTATGACTATTATCTGCTTCTCAGTTCAACTCTGGAGCTAGCAGTGTGGTTATAAAATTAGAAATCCGGATAGTCCAGAGGTACAAGAGAGACAGTACGGAGAAAATACTAGGAAATCAGTTACATTATTCAAAACTAAAGAAACATATGTGATTTTCCTTGTATTTTCTCCATCCTGGCTCTCTCATACCTCTGAGTGTCCGAATTCCAACCTTTATTAAAAAATAAATAAATAAAAAAGGAGCAACGTAGATCTTCTTTTCTCCGTTGCTTTCTTTACACAGCATTGATGCATGGGAACTTAAGTCCTATACTGATGCACAGTACATCAAGAAAGCCCAGGATACCAGTGAAAAATGTGGAAGAGCAGCATGTTGCTCTTATACAAGGACATTACTTAAGAAAAGTAAGTAACTTTTTTCTTAAATATTGTCATTGTATAATAGCGATAATCCATGGCTGGGGGTGGGTGATGCTGGATTTACCCACGATTGTCTTTGTTTTGTCACCGAGTAACCAAACAAAGCCAACCATGGATAAATCCAGCATCACTCACACCCTGCCTTGGGTTATTGCTATAATACCCTCTTTATCCTGTTCTAGGTTATGGGATGCCGCCATCTATCCCAACAACTAATTGGCATAAAGCAGGTAATCTACATCTGACTGGGATACCATTTCATCACATTTATACCTTGCAGCTATAGCCTAGCACTACTCCATAAATACCAGTTAAGAGAACAGATGCCATCTCTGGCGACATTAACCACAGACCTTCCCATATGTTAAAAGTCATACAAACATTATTTGTGTGACTGATTCTGGGTATCTAAAGATTGCTTCAGCAACAAGCCACTTTTTCTTTTCTGTCTCTCTTATATATGTATATATATATATATTTTTTTTTTTTTTTTTTTTTTGTATAACGCCTGATACAGTGTGTACTTGTTTTAACGTGTTTGGAATGTAATTCTAAATATGGGGCCCCCTAATTGAAAAAAATCGCTGGATGAACATCTTGAAAGATGTATAGATTAACACAAACCCAGTAGTGGAAAACAGGAAATCTGAAATGTAGTAAAGCACCCGACTCCATGGCAATAAATTGACCCTTTATTCATTATTTGTGAATAAAGGGTCAATTTATTGCCGTGGAGTCGGGTGCTTTACTACATTTCAGATTTCCTGTTTTCCACTGCTGGGTATGTATAGATTAATACAACCAGCTAGACTTGATGTATGATGCTTGGGCAATATTTTTAATTTTAGCAATGTTTGCAATGTCAGTTATTGCTTTAAGGTAATTAGTTTATAGATCAGCATGTATATTTGAAATTTGACATCAAAACATATTGGGAACAGGTTAGACTGAGCAAGTGTTATGTAGTGGTATTGGTATTGTGACAAATGTGCAAAACACCTACAGATTTTATTTTGGACTGATTGTAGCCTCCTCATCTTTTTGCCATATGTGTATGATAAACTAGGTAAAGCAAGCATCTTTAAGTATAGGAACCATGACCCCTTTGGCTACTGCCTCTTCTGTCTCTCTGGTTAGAAGAGTCAAAGGTTCATTATCAAGGTGTCATGGCTATTGTACCAATAGATGCGAAGATGTCAAATGGCAAAATTAATTTATACCTTTTCTCTCTATATAAGTTGGTGTCCCCACAGGATTAATCCTTGCACCTATACTTTTTAACATCTTTAGCAATGACCATCCCGCAGTGAATAACAACACTTTAATCAGACAATATACAAATGATTTTACCCTTATTCTGTCCATAATCTTGAAACTCTGAAAAAAACTCAGGAATCCTACATAGGTTCATATGCTTGTATTTTTTTGTTTGTTCCTCTTTAAGATTTGTGCTTTTCTGACAAATCATTGAAAATTGAAGTCAGCAAATTATGATGGACATTTGAGTTTCAGATTTCATACTCTTCAGTAAATTCACGCTGATGCAAAACTTGTTATTCTATCAACTTTCTAAGTTTCTAAGAGCAATATTGAAAAGTTGTCCCTGTTTCTGGGCCTTTGTTCTCCCATTATTTTTGGCTTTGTCAAGGTTTCTTGCACTAAAAGGTGGAGACGTACGCGTTCATAACTGTTTTAGAACTGCAGTAAATCTGACCAGTTATTACTTGACATGATCAAGGCTTGATATAACTTACAGATTAGCTGAGTGTTCATATAACTGTGCAGAGAGAGCTTGTGTTGAAATGTAACATGGTAGCTGAATCATATTCCTTC
>NC_056740.1:56531813-56801813 GCF_019279795.1 Protopterus annectens | reverse complement strand
GGGTTTACATGTGCCCTTTCTGTGCATACATTGTCTGTAGTTCATTTAGAGGGGATTTACATGTGCCCTTTCTGTGCCCCCTTGTCAGTTACCAGCCAAGCTGTTATGCACCAAGGCCAGGAAGGTTCCTATTCAGAGATCTGTGCCAACTGCTCTTGTGTTGGTGGGTGCATCACGGGGGGCATACCCAGCCACCCATAGATCTTGTGATTGACCTGGATTGCAGTTGGGAACTGAACAGATAATGTGATGCAATTTCCCACCTGTACATTAGGTGTTTGTTTCTGAATTTTTGATTTGGTGCTTGTACATACCAGGAAATGTTACTGAATGGTTGTTTCGGGGAAATCTTTCATTCTGGTGCCTGTGCATACATTATATTGAAGGGCTCGCTTGGGTGAATGCTTCATTTTGGTGGTTGTACATACTAGGAAGCATTACAGATGTTTCGTTTGGGGAAGTGTTTTAATTTTGGACATTATGCATACCGCAACATTCTACTGAAGGGGTTTCTTGGGTGAAGTGTTCATGCTGGTGGTTGCACATACTAGGAAATGTTACTGAAGGCTTGTTTGTGGAAACGTTTCATTTGGGTGCATGTATACCTGGAGATAATTACGAGGATGTTGCTTGGGGAAATAATTCATTGTGCATCAGGCGTATTTTATTTGTATGCATGCATCTGTTTAGAATCAAGGATGTCTGGTACTCGCAATTTTCATTGTGTAATATTAGTTTGCAGATACCGAGTCTGAACCAAATAGTAAGAGGTACTTGAGTCTTTGACGGGTTACTTTGTTGTCATATTAATAAATACATACACGCACCTTTTGTTGTCATCTTAGTATAACCACCATAATAATGTTCAGTAAACATAACTAAGTAGATTAAATGCATTATTCCCTATGCCTTCAGTAGTTTTTTCTGGTGATATAACAATGTAGTAAATGCTACCGTATCGCATTGCTGGGCAACACGTGCACCACCACAACACACTAGATATCGTTGCTTACCAAATCTATGCAGCAAAGGGTTTAAAATGTTGGTCTGTTAATCTGTGAAGGGCAAAAAGAATCAAATCAGGTAATAAGGTAATTCAGAGAATTATGGCAATGTGAGTAATCAGTAAGTTCAGACCTTTGTCATAGCCTACAGGTTTGGCCTCTGCTTGGGTTGCATCAATTTAACAGAAAATGCTACACCAGGTTCAACATTTGACTGAGCAGGCATTTTGAAGAACATCAGCTACTGTCCAGTAATAGTTGCACTAGGTGTTTGTTTTTTGAGGAATGATCTTGTTTTTAGAATGAAATGTTTATAATTTGTCAGTTTGCAATTGTTTGCTGGAAGATGGTTCCAGTTTGCAAAATTCTTTTCTCCAGGAGCTTGGATGATGGAGGTCTCGAAAAGGCTAGTGTACCATCATTTGAGACATCAATAATTATGGGGATGTTCTGTGTTCAGTTTATTTTTGAGAGAAAGGCTGCAACTGTTACATATTAGTTTGTGAGGAAAGGTTGAGAACAGTAGTTTAGATCTGACTGTGACAGGAAAACAACTAGCGTTGGTCAGGGTTGGGCAATAATGTTCAGGCCTCTGTGAGCCTGGTTTCCTGTATTTTGCATATGCCATTCCTGAATTTGTAAAAGGCCATTTGATTTACTAGAATTATATGTTTATTGTCTGGGTGACTGGAGAAGTCCTGCTGGGCAGAGCCCACTTACATTAAATTCCCAGAGAAAAAACGCTCTAAGAGGGATGTTAAATATGTAAAAATGAAGAAAACAGAGGCGATGTTAGTACAACTGAAATATTTCACTTGGCTTGTAGTACATTCTACATATGACACTGATACTGTAAATCATTATGATAATTATTAGTTGGGTTTATAAAAGAACACATTGTGAACATAGCATTTACAGTACTTTGGCCTGAATATTTGTTAGAAGTTTAGCCATTGAGATATGCTTGAACCTTTACGAGTTCATAAAAATCATGTCATTGGTTTAGTTGTAGGTTAAAGACAGTATAGTGAAGATGATGGCAGTTTCTGAGGAGTGGTATTAGCAAGCAAGAGGTATAGTGGAAATAAACATGTAAAAATATGGGATATAGGTAGAATATATTTGTAGAGAAAGGCTTCCCCCATGCCCTGGAGCTTGCATTGTTTTTTTATTGTTCTGTTTTGCATCATCTGTAATTTTATTTTTCATTTCCATGCATGACTTCAGTCCCTTTTACATGAAACTTTTAATTGTCCCCTTATTGAGCCCAACTGTGGGTTTTGTACTGTACAACCATGAGGAGATGCGATGAATACACCTATGAGGCTGCAGAGTGTTTGTGCTTAGGTTACAAAGTAATGGTGTGGTAGGGGGTCTGGGAAAAGGAGGAGGGGGTTGCTGTAGGCATGAGAAGAGAGATGAACTGGTGTATACAGGCTCACCACAGAAGGAGACAGAACAATTGTGAACCCATGGTGTAGAAATTGGTGAGGGCTAGGTAGTGCTATATGGATTTGGAGAAGTTTGGTGATGAAGTTAGGAGAAGATGAAAGGATAAACAGGTTAGCTTATTAGACGGATCAGCCAGATAAGTCTGACATTTTTGCTTGTCTTATTGCATTTCTGATTATACTCAGTAGTTCCCAGAGTGAGATAAAGATTATTACTTGCTGACTACTACCAGCATGGGGGTACCATATATTTTGGGTATTTTTCTTGGTTTTGTCAGTCATGTAGAATTTAGGTGGGAGAAAGGGCTCAGTAATACCTAAGTGTTATACTACTTTACTGAATTACTCAGGTCTTCTCCTTACTGGTGATACTGAGTCTGTGTTACATAACAGCTGCACAAGGTAATACAATGAATGCCTATTCAACAGGTTCTGTGGAGCAATTATCACCTGTGTCTGAGCATGCTAAGCTATGCAGTATTGAAATGCACGTCATTAGCACATTACCAATAAGTGCAGTTACAATATATCACTGAGTCATTATCACTTTTCAGGCCAAACTCTCAGCAGCTGTCACTGTTATTCACATTAGTAGAAGTCGTTATCACGTGGATGAATGCACAAGCCAACTTTGGGTTTTTCTCCACTTGGAGTCATTGCAAGCCACCACCACACCAGTTTATTTCTTTCATTTTACAATTTCAAGACATGTAAGAAATATATGAGGCAAAATCTGGACACAGATATTGTTCTTTAGTTACTCAAATAGCAGGATTTGTACTAGAATACATTTTATGGGTATGAATAGATATGGTATTATTTATTGACTTACATCCTCTGTGATTTGCCAGAAAACCACAAATGTTATGAGAAACAAACCACAACTATGAAGCTAAATCTGGACAGTTGAGAGTAATGCAACTTCCTACATTCTCACACATAGCAACACACTCACATTGGAGTAGTAACTACTACTTATGCATAATTCACAATCTTTCATGTATTTTTCCAGTCCATCAGGGTAGATAACAAGTACTGTTTTATAGTTTACAGTGAAATATTTTTTACAGAAATTGTGAGTAGATTGTAGACTTGTTACAGCTGAGATGAAATAACACACCATTTGCAATGTTAGTCTCTAGATTTACTATTCAATCCCATCATACCTCGGCTTTTTGGGGCATTTCAGTATATCATGACTGTACAACCTAATGAAGCACCCTTTTAGGGCAGATCCTCATATGTTATTATTGTTGTGTATTATGATTATTATTATTATGACTACTTTTTGTATGTTATGCATTTTTTCCTTTCATTGAGAATGGAGTGTCTATGTAATACCTCATTTCGAAGACTGTATTGCTGGTTCCAACATGGTAAAAGAATTGTGCCTGTATGTTATACACATGTGCAGATATCAAAGTTTGTTTCAGACTTAGGTTATGGAAATTATGATGTTTTTTCATATTTTGGGAAATAACTTTGCAAGGGAGCATCTGAATATGCCAAGTAATACCCCATTTCGAAGACAGTATTGCTGGTTCCAACATGGTAAAAGAATGGTGCCGGTATGTTTTACACATGTGCAGATATCAAAGTTTGTTTCGGACTTAGGTTATGGAAATTATGATTTTTTTCATATTTTGCTAAATAACTTTGCAAGGAAGCATCTGAATGTGCCAAGTAATATCTCATTTTGAAGACAGTATTGCTGGTTCCAACATGGTAAAATAATTGTGCCTGTATGTTTGACACCTGTGCAGATATCAAAGTTTGTTTGGTACTTATGGTTATGGAAATTATGATTTTTTTTCATCTTTCGGTAAATAACTTTGCATGGAAGCATCTGAATGTGCCAAGTAATATCTCATTTTGAAGACAGTATTGCTGGTTCTACCATGGTAAAATAATTGTGCCTGTATGTTTGACACATGTGCAGATATCAGTTTGTTTCGGACTTAGGTTATGGAAATTATGATTTTTTTTCATATTTTGGTAAATAACTTTGCAAGGGAGCATCTGAATGTGCTAAGTAATACCTCAGTTTGAAGACAGTACTGATAGTTATAACATGGTAAAAGAATGGTGCCTGTATGTTGTACTCATGTGCAGATATCAAACTTTGTTTCGGACTTAGGTTATGGAAATTATGATTTTTGTTTCATATTTTGGTAAATAACTTTGCAAGGGAGCATCTGAATGTGCTAAGTAATATCTCATTTTGAAAAGATTATTTACAGTTCTAACATGGTAAAAGAATTGAGCCTGTATGTTGTACTCATGTGCAGATATCAAAGTTTGTTTCGGACTTAGGTTATGGAAATTATGATTTTTTTTCATATTTTGGTAAATAGCTTTGCAAGGGAGCATCTGAATGTGCTAAGTAATATCTCATTTTGAAAAGATTATTTATAGTTCTAAGATGGTAAAATAATGGTGCCTGTATGTTGTACTCATAGGCAGATATCAAAGTTTGTTTGGAATTAGGTTATGGAAATTATGAATTTTTTTCATATTTTGGTAAATAACTTTGCAAGGGTGCATGTCAGTGTGCCAAGTAATACCTTATTTTGAAGACAGTGTTGCTCCTTACAACATGGTAAAAGAACTATGTCTGTGCACTCTACACATGTACAGATATCACAGTTTGTTTAGTCTTGTACGATTATGAAAATTGTACATTTACAATACTTTTCATTATTATGCCCATATCTTTGCAAGGGAGCTTGGTGATCACGCAAATGATGCATCATTTTGAAGCTGACATTCAGATGCACAACTTCTACACTGATATGTAAGCTCTGTCTGTTACAGGTGATGAGATATTATGCTTTGTTTATTAATCAAATATGAAAAATAATATATTAATCATATTTATGTGAATATCTACAGAAAGGAATATCACACAGTAATGGTTAAGGTATCATTTTAAAGCTGACATTCATATTAGCAAATTACATTCAAATTGTATGGGTCTGCATGGGACATTGACCAAGATATTGTGCTTTGTTTTTCCAAAAAGGTAAAAATATGCACAATATCAGCATTCCTTGCCAAATATTTAATAATGACTTTGATATACACTGTCAACATTTACACTGTTGAAAAGGTCAGTGTCTGCTGAACAACTTTCGCGTTTACATTTTTAGTCTAGCTCTTACAGTTAAAGAGTTATGAACATTTGTTTTCTGTATGGATTTACAAATGGATTTTCTGAAAATGAGATCAGGCTGCACTGTTATTCCTATGGTGGAATTAAGCAGGCATCCTTTCCTGAGCTGCTCCGGAGTGAATGAGTTAAATCCAGGAGATTGCATCTGCTAAATTTCATTGTCTTTGACCCTTTGAATAATCTTAGTTCAGGTTAGGCATATAATGCAAGTGTTATATCCTTCTCCAAAACCATGCCACTGTTGATAGTAACTCATAGGACCAGAGATGTTTACTGGTCTAACAACCACAAGGGCCTTTTTAAGCATAGCCATGCATCCCAAATCTCTAACAAGTTTGGGTACCCTTGATAAGTGTAAATAGGGGCTTGGGAGATGAAACATTTACAAGCAGGGGCCTAGGAAATTAACCATTTATAGGCTGCCTGTCCATTAGAGACTTAGGTGCCAAACCAGGGATGAATTTCCTGTTTTCCATCCAGTTGTCCAGGTTACCCTTGAATTGGGTTAGGGAGGAACTCCTTCACATGGATATGGAGCCTGTTCCAGAGAAGAGGTAGTCTCTGGGATACATACCAGTTTCTCCAGCAGGTCCTATTTATGTCACAGGCAAGATTTAAGTCTTTAGAATGGGTCATTCTGGTGCTGTTTGTTTTGCAGATATACAGGAGGTCCACCAGGGTGGGGTCTGACAATGTCTTGTATGCCAGCATAGATCCCCCCTTCAACAGTCTGTAAGAGACATAATACAGGGATGGGGCCTTCAGGCAGTCAGCATGGATTATGTTACTTGTTTACACCCTTTATTCTTTTAGTGAGGAACCTCTGTGGATGTTCCAGTTGTTGGATATGCCTGGTTATGTACATGCCAGAGGGGGCATTGTACTTCATTTTAGGTCTGATGAATGCTAAATACAGTGCAAAAAGGACTTCCTTGGACGTAAATGCCATACCTTTGTTTATAAGTTGCACAGCATAGAATGATTTCTTCACTACTGTTGACATGTGATGGTCAAAGGCTAGATTGTTGTTTACGTGTGTCCCTAAGTCCCTGACTACTGAGTCAAGTCTTAGGAGTGAGTTTTCAATATGATAAGTACCAAAGATGGATGACTTCTCAAAGGGTACTATAGGGAAGAATATACTCATGGGACTGCACGTGGCTTTTGATTGCTGCTGTAGGTTTCTCTAAGATTTTGGGAGTGGTGATAGGATGTATGTGTCTCTACTGGCCAATGTATGTCTGCCATAAAGCCCAGCAGCCATGAGTCACTAATGGTGTCCAGTTGCCCTGCTTGGGTTACCTGGGAAAACTGGACATAAAACCAGCCATCCTGCCAAACATGAACTAAGAATTGTTATTGTAAATTATAAGCATTATATGCTTCAGTTTAGAAGTGAATAGCATAATGGTAAGGAGGAGATTGAATATCATGTCTATCCAGAAGGCAAATTAGAGGGCCAGTGCAATAAAGCCCCTTGGTTTGATATCCAGAATGCACTATTCAGAGGGAGGATAGACTAGAAATCATGTATGAATTGTGGTGAGGAAGACTCTTCTGAAGACTGTGAGAGATTTCATCAGAATTAGTGAGAAACTAATGGCAATTAGATATCAGTACAGAGATACTGCAGTATTCATAATCTTAGCCTGTGCCACCACAGCAAGGTTGTGATGGTGAAAAAAGAGTGCATTAAGACAGCAGTTGTAGGACCTGCTAAATAAAGCAGGATAACACAAGCTGGTGTTGATAATGGGGGACCTGAATGCTGATAATGGGGCAGACAGAACAGGATATGAAGATTGTCTTGGTCAACATGGGTGAGGCAATAGGAGTAAAAAAGGAGAATCCATAGACTTCTGTCTGGAAAATGGTTTGATGGTGGCCAACACATGGCTCAGCAAGAGAGACAGTCACATCGATCCATCCATCCATCCTCAACCCCTTTTTCCCATTTTTGCACATGGGGTGGGGGTGTCACTTCAACAGTAGCAATCATTTAGAGCCAAGGTTTACACTGCCGAGTCTCTAGTCCTGGCATGGTAGTTCTTCCATGCCACACACTCACACACAAGTGCATATCTATGGTCATTTTAGAGTTTCCAATCCACTTACTGCACATGTGGGAAGAAACCAGTGTACTCAGAGGAAACCCACATGAAGACAGGAAGGACATGCACATCCCGCATAGATGGCACCCGAGACAAGACTCAAACCGGTTAACCTCTTGCTGTGAGGTGACAGCACTATCTGCTGTGGCACTGTGCCATCTAGAGACAGTCGCATGATCATGTACAAAACTGGTTAACACGCAACTTGAGAAGACTTCCTTCTGGTAAGGAAAGAGCATTGGAGCAGAATCAGAGATTGCCAAGTCATTCACAGTGAAACAGTTGGTCCACAGCATAATCCACTAGTCTCCAGGATCGGCTGCAAACAGTAGCCATAGAAGGCTTTAAGTTTAAGAGAAATGAGACAGAAGAAATGGAAGCTGACTTTAGCAAAAGCACACTAGTTTGAGGAAATCCTCAGGGTTCTAGCACCTTAGGAAGATAAAGACAGAGTTTCAAAACAGCATGCGTAAAGATTATAGACTAGATATATGGCTTTGCAGGATTTGGAAGTAAAGTACATCAAGAGAGTTGGTCGTAGAATGTAGAAATCCAGGAAGTTATCAAAAGTGGTTTGATAAAGAGGCTAAGAGACCAGTCACAATAGCAAAGAAGAATGCATCAGACCTTTCTTCAGTTGTAAATACACAAAATATGATACTTCTCTTATTAAAGTAATGAGTATTGCCAGCACTGGAGGCATAGGGAAATGAAGTCCTAACCTCTTCCAGGTTGCACAACTTTGATTAGCAGCTCAGGCAATTGATGGCACTGGTAAGGGAGGATGGGCATGTCCATTCTTGGGGAAAAGTTGGGCAGAGCCAGGTGCATCCTGCATCTCTCTCTCATTACAAGAGGGGCTGGGATGCAAATACATGTCCTGGGGTTGGCCATTTGGCTCACCTAATCAACAGTGATGGTGGTAGTCTACCTAGTTAATGTGTAGGTGTAGGAATGTATACTAATATGGAAAGGTGCTGTGGGCCGCCACTATGATGCAGATGCTAATACTACTACTATTACTACTACTACTACTACTACTACTACTACTACTACTACTACTACTACATGTTATGCTCCTAATTCTTTTAGACATGGGTCTTGTGATTTTCTCCACATAGAATCCCTGGCAAGAACAACAGATACCAAGGTATACTGCATGAATTGCAGTCATATTTATTTCTAAAAATTACTTAAAAGTCAATATGTTTAAAAGTAGTGTTTACAGTTGTAAATAAATCTACAAATTTTGCATTTACGACATATAAACATCCCAAGTTCAAATAAGGAACAAGTGGTGTCATTTTTACTTACATCTTTTTCAAAAAAATATTTTAAGGTTTTTGTCTTTTTGTAGGAAAATCTTGGATCAGTTCTTTCAATTTTATGTAGTTTGGGATTTCCCTGAATTATTCTCCAATTATTCTAAATAACTTTTTTAATAATTATCATGTCCCTACTAACTGGTAATGGAAAGTTACAAGTGAAATCTTGAGCATTTTCTTTATTTTTTACTTGAAACCCGTAATGTATAATGGAACAAACCTTGATATACAAATTCTGGAACACTTACTCCATTATTCTGTTTATTGTATCATCAGGATAATGCCTTTCAAGAAACATTAACTTAAGTTTTTGACTTTCTGTAGTAAAATTTAGGTCATCAGTTATAATCCTGGACAATCTGATTAATTGTCCTCTGAAAATATTGATTTTCATAAATTTCAGGCGTTGACTCAAATAGTCTAGGTAATTATTTGTAAAAGTTTTCTTCTTAAAAATATTTGAATGAAAGCAAAGACATTGATGATCTAGAATGATTTCTAAATGTACAAATTGAATGGTTTCCCATTGTTTCCTATAGTAATTTTAAAAATTGTATATACTTCTTCCCACTACTGTAATAAAATGATCCAATTCATGTTCAGTTCCTCTCCATAAAAAAACATCAATAAATCAGGGATAAAATGAAATCTGCTTAAAGATTTCCATTTTATTAAAATTTCCCTTTCCCAATAACTCAAAACTAAATTAGTGTATGCTGGAGCCATCTTTGCCCACATGACAACTCCTTTTTATTGCTATATTATTAAATTAAAAATAAAATAATTATTATTTGAGCACTTTTTCCAATAAAATGCTGTTTCTCTATTATCAAAATCAGTATATTTATTAAAATATTGTCTGATAAATTCTACTCCTTTATTATGAATAATACTGGTATATAGTGATTCAATGTCCAAAGTGACCAAAAAATGTCTACTAATGTCACTTTGATTGTATATAAGTCATTTAAAAACTCCCAGTGCAGTCTGATATAAAATTTTTCTTTCTGCACAATGGGGTTAAGAATTCCATCCAAATATTCAGAAATAAATTCAGTTTTAGTCCGGTGTATGGAAACAATGGGACAAAAAGGAGGGCCAGTTTAATTTTTATGCAGTTTTGGGATTCTGAACATTTTACCTAAACTGGGATGTTCCACAATCATGAGCTTATTTGTTTCAAAAGATAAAAACCTTGTTCTAATACATCCAGAAGGCAATAATCAATTTGTCTAAACCTCTCTAATAATGCATTTTTGTTATATTTTATAACATAGTTTATTACCTAAATGGTCTTCCATTTTGGTCTTCCATTTTCATTACATGTTTGTCCTGTTCCATGATGACTATGCCTGTTCCCATATTGGCTTTCATAATTCTTAAATTGTTTTACTTAATTCATTCAAATCATTCTTTTCTTCCCTCATTAAATTATACCTTTTGCTTATCTTCTTATTAGATAATAATAGACATATGTCTTTATCACAAGCTTTAGAACAGAATTACAACTATTCTTCTTTTTCAACAATTTTCTATTTCGTCCTTCAACAAAATGATCATCATTTAAAATTAACTTTAAATACAGTTTCCTTGTAAACAGCTAACAGCAGTCAACACATTTACTAAATTAGCCGTTTGAGCTGGAATGTAAGTCATGCCCTCACTTAAAACTTTGTATTGCATGAAGTAAAGTGAACATTTGCTCAATTTATACACAGGACAACAATCAACATTTAAACAGGTCAAGTTCTCCCACGTTTTCTTCCATGACTTTTTCCTCTTCCTCTTACGTCTTGCTCCTCCCTCTTCCATTTTCTCTTTGAGGGGATAAAAATGGGTAATACTAGTCTGATTACCATTACCAATTGGGTCAGCCTGAAAACCATTGGTATTCCTTTCCCCAAAATCTTGATTTTGGAGATTGTCCCTCGTACCTCTCTCAGAACCAATGGTGTTTTCAGAATTTCCATTAATATTAACATTTAAAGGCAGAAATTAATCTGAACTCAGGAACATTTAATTCAGATTGATGTTTGTACTACTGTCTATTCTTAATTTATACAGACCCTGATTCTTGTTATTAATCTTCCCATTTTTGTAGAAGAAATAACCTGGAATTCACCACGAGCAGGCTAGGTAGAGTGTAAAATCAGCTTTATTAGGTAAGCGCTTTCGCGTATCAAAAGATACGCTTCCTCAGACCATAAATTAAAACGTTACTGTGGATTCCTTTTATACAGAGCAACATCATCATCAATAGAATCATGAGCAATAAATTAATTAAGCAATAAATCAATTAACCAAAAATTGATGATATTAGATTCCTTCAAGTGGAAATGTCATGAAAGTATTCATTTCTAAACGGACATATGCATAGATGTATTATTTAAACGATTAAATAAGTAAATATGAATATCAAGTAAATATTAAATATAAAATTATTTAAGATTATATTATACTTAATGTTTCAACATTTCTATGTATATATATATGTACATGTCTAAGTTAAAAAACTTTGCTGTGTATGACATAGGATTTCTCAGTATTGAAACCTAAGATCTAGCACCTGAATTTAACCATATATAAATAGATATCAATATTAAGTATTAAATATTAAATAGACAAGATAAATATAATAAATATGAAAGGAAATCATTATATGTGAAAATACATAAATTGCTAAAATGTCAAACACTACAAAAATGAAAAATGTAAAAAGCAAAGCATTCCTGGCTAGACAACTATATAATAAATTATGTAAGCATAGTATGAAACATTATGTAGCAGGCTATTATTATCATAATTTATCGAAGAAGGACTTATTATACAAAAGCAAACATATAATGCATAATATGATATATTGTTTGACTAACTGTTTCCGTCATTGCTTAATGGGAAACTGGATGTTTTTTGTATTATTATTATTCATCTCCGTAATTTAAGATGAGATCTGAGTGTTATATAACTGTTAAGGCCCGGTGAAATATGTGCCTTGAGTTTGAATATCCAATATAATTCTATTTGCTCAAGTAGTAGCATGTAGTCTCCTCCTCTTGAGTTCTGTTTAACAATTTGTAGTGCTTTAAACACAAAAGAATGACCAGGACAGAGTTTGATGTGCATGGCTAGAGCATTTAATTCATTTCCACGCTTAATATCGTAAAGATGGTTGTATATCCTATCTTTTAATTTTCTCTTGGTCATCCCAATATAAAAACTAGAACATAAGGTACAGGTTGCTAAATAGATGAGGCCTGTGGTGTTACATGAGGCATAAAGCTTCGGAGTTAAGGAAAGGCCATCTATTACAGGATGTTTAAAAACCTGATTCTGAGAGATGTGTTTACAATAATTACAATGATGGCAAGGAAATGTGCCTATTTTATCAGAAAATCTGTTAGTGTTAATATTAACTACTCCTGAGTTGGCACATAAGAGCCGTTTCAAGTTTTTATTGTTCCTAAATGTAAATAAAGGGAACTTTCCTACTATATTTTGTGTCTCTTCATCAATTGTCAGGACGTGCCAGTTATCAATGATAATCTTCTTTATGTTATGAATATCATTGGAATATGTGGTTAAAAACCTGACCTTTTCTCCTCCGTTTTTATTAATATAACTATAGTCACTTACAGTGGATATGTTGTGGGTTGGCTTATGTGCTATGGTATTTCTATTAGTATTCATATCTTCTAGTGTTTGCTTTTTAATTTGTCTCACAGTTACTTTGTTGTAACCTCTTTCAAGGAATATATCTTCCATTTTATTTGCTTCTGTCATTAAATCAGTGTCATTTTTGCAAAGTTTAGACAATCTATTAAACTGACTTTTTACAATGCCATTAAAAATGTGTCGTGGATGCATACTGTCGAATCATAATATTGTATTTTTCCAACATGATTTTCTATGTAACTTTGATATGTTTGCCTTTTTCAATAAACAAAGTTACATCAAGAAAGTCCACTGATTCGTATGATGCTTCTATCGTAAAATTCAAAAAACTGGTGGTGGTTGATAACTGTTGCATAAATTCATTGAATTCGTCCGCAGTTCCATCCCAAACCACTAGGATGTCATCAACGAATCGTTTGTAGACTATAACCTTGGTGAAGGACTGATGTGTGAATACAAACTCTTGTTCCCACTTGTAAACAACCAAATTGGCGTATGTATTAGTGCAAGGGGTCCCCATCGCTACCCCTGCTTTTTGTATATATAAACATTCGCCATAAGAAAATACATTGTTACTAAGCACAATGTCTAACAATTGACATGTTAAAATTTGTTTGTTACAATCAAATGAAGGGTGTATAGAAATCAATTCCCTTATAGCTTCTATACCTTGGTCATTTGGGATGCTAGTAAATAAACTTTGTACATCCATGGTTATTAATAAATGTTGACCCTTCACCAAGGGTATGTCTATGGAGTCTAGGTAATCAAGTAGTTGATATGTATCCTTAAGGATACTGTGAATATTATTAACTACTGGTCTCAATGTGTCTTCCAAAAAGACTGAAATGTTTTCAGTCACCCATCTTTCCCCAGATACTATTGGTCGCATGGGAGGTGGGGAAAGACCTTTGTGCATTTTCGGAAGGCCTTTGATGATGGGTATTTGTGGATATTCTATCGAGAGAAAATCATATAGTTCCTTTGAGACCTAATGACACATTAGCATATCATAAAGTATATCATTAATGTTATTAATAATCTTTGTTAACTCCACTTTGCTAATTATGCCATATGTTTCTGTGTCGTTTAACATTTCGGTCATATACCTGACATAATCATGGCTGTCTAATAGCACAAGCCCCCCTCCCTTATCTGCTGGTCTAATACATAGGGAGGAATCATTAATAAACTTGGTTAGTGATAATTTTTCCTGCCTGGATAAGTTAAAATACATACACTTTCTCTTGTTACTATAAAAATAGAGATAAAGATCTCTCTCACACATCTTAATAAAACAGTCTACATGCCCAGGAAAGGGCGGAGTAAAAATACTTCTGCGCTTATGTCTTGAAATTTCCGAAGTAGAACTAGTAGTTCCATTAACTTTGTTATTAAAAAATAACTTGAGAGTAACAGATCTTCCAAATAAGCGTAAGTCTACCAATATTTGCGATAAATCACTCCCTTGAGAGGGAATGAATGATAAACCTTTGTTCAACAGTGCAATGTCATTTTCATCAAGTACAAACCTTGACAAGTTAAAAAAGATGTTTTCTACGGCCTCTGTCGCCTTCTCTGATTGTCTACGCTCTCTCCTGAATATTTTCGTTTCCTCCTTCCCCAGCTGTGAGAGCGATCGCGTGGAAAAGTGTTTTTCTTGATGGGGAAAGGTAAAAAAGAAGAAGAAGAAGCGACCAATCTATCCGGAGCATTGTGTTTCGGTTTAGCTCCAAGGTTTTTATAAGTATCCACTAAACGGTTTGCCTCCTGGTTAGGGAGAGGCGTCGATGTTGCTGATATCGTTACAGAGGTGGCAGGTAACTCCGGTGGTGTGATAAAGGCCTCTTCTATAGGTTCTTCACGTCGTCGGTGCAGAGGGACTGAAGTGAATGGCGAGCCAATGGGAACACCTGAAACCACCGTGTTATCTACAGGCGCCAAGTTTGTATTTACATTGTCAGTGCGCATCAAGGGTTCAGTTCTTTTGTTCCAAACAAACACAGTCCCAGAACTGAAATCCGTAAAATCTCGCTGTAATTTTTTGTGTTTTATTTGTTGCAATCTAGAGGCATATGCACTGACTTGAGTGTACATATTTTCTAACCTCTTGTTGCAAAAGTCACTTTCAAAATTGTCTTTAAGCTCTTTATTGAGCTTGTTCACTTGTGCTAAAAGCTCATTTTCGATCGGAGTGAAGTAATCGATAAGTAGCTGCATGTACTGGAAACTAGTGTTCAAATTTATTTCCTGCCATCTTTTGAGAAGCACAGGATGGGTCTCCCCATACGAAGGCATACAGAGGATGCGTAAACCCCTGTGGACGAGTTTGAAGTGTAAACACGCCTCCATATGCTTCCTTTGCCATGATAAGCGTTGTAGCTTGTACAAATTATTTTCAAGTTCTTTTAGTTTTGTTTTAAAAGCTTCACTGTTATCTATATTATCATTGTTGGGTGCCGTAATATAGGCACTAAAATCCATAGCCAATAAAGGGTTTGTTGTATACCTAGTGATGGAAGTCCATTGTTGTTCACTTAGTGTTGCCCTCGGTTCTGGATTGTAGTCTAATTCGACCTCTTGGTTCGCCATAACGTGTGTGGAAGCAGCCCCAAAAACAAAACGATAAATGCAGACAAAAAATGAGATGCTCCAACTGAAGAATCCAGGTATAAAAAAAGGATGAATACTGTAGAAGAAATAACCTGGAATTCACCACGAGCAGACTAGGTAGAGTGTAAAATCAGCTTTATTAGGTAAGCGCTTTCGCGTATCAAAAGATACGCTTCCTCAGACCATAAATTAAAACGTTACTGTGGATTCCTTTTATACAGAGCAACATCATCATCAATAGAATCATGAGCAATAAATTAATTAAGCAATAAATCAATTAACCAAAAATTGATGATATTAGATTCCTTCAAGTGGAAATGTCATGAAAGTATTCATTTCTAAACGGACATATGCATAGATGTATTATTTAAACGATTAAATAAGTAAATATGAATATCAAGTAAATATTAAATATAAAATTCTTTAAGATTATATTATACTTAATGTTTCAACATTTCTGTGTATATATATGTACATGTCTAAGTTAAGAAACTTTGCTGTGTATGACATAGGATTTCTCAGTATTGAAACCTAAGATCTAGCACCTGAATTTAACCATATATAAATAGATATCAACATTAAGTATTAAATATTAAATAGACAAGATAAATATAATAAATATGAAAGGAAATCATTATATGTGAAAATACATAAATTGTTAAAATGTCAAACACTACAAAAATGAAAAATGTAAAAAGCAAAGCATTCCTGGCTAGACAACTATATAATAAATTATGTAAGCATAGTATGAAACATTATGTAGCAGGCTATTATTATCATAATTTATCGAAGAAGGACTTATTATACAAAAGCAAACATATAATGCATAATATGATATATTGTTTGACTAACTGTTTCCGTCATTGCTTAATGGGAAACTGGATGTTTTTTGTATTATTATTATTCATCTCCGTAATTTAAGATGAGATCTGAGTGTTATATAACTGTTAAGGCCCGGTGAAATATGTGCCTTGAGTTTGAATATCCAATATAATTCTATTTGCTCAAGTAGTAGCATGTAGTCTCCTCCTCTTGAGTTCTGTTTAACAATTTGTAGTGCTTTAAACACAAAAGAATGACCAGGACAGAGTTTGATGTGCATGGCTAGAGCATTTAATTCATTTCCACGCTTAATATCGTAAAGATGGTTGTATATCCTATCTTTTAATTTTCTCTTGGTCATCCCAATATAAAAACTAGAACATAAGGTACAGGTTGCTAAATAGATGAGGCCTGTGGTGTTACATGAGGCATAAAGCTTCGGAGTTAAGGAAAGGCCATCTATTACAGGATGTTTAAAAACCTGATTCTGAGAGATGTGTTTACAATAATTACAATGATGGCAAGGAAATGTGCCTATTTTATCAGAAAATCTGTTAGTGTTAATATTAACTACTCCTGAGTTGGCACATAAGAGCCGTTTCAAGTTTTTATTGTTCCTAAATGTAAATAAAGGGAACTTTCCTACTATATTTTGTGTCTCTTCATCAATTGTCAGGACGTGCCAGTTATTAATGATAATCTTCTTTATGTTATGAATATCATTGGAATATGTGGTTAAAAACCTGACCTTTTCTCCTCCGTTTTTATTAATATAACTATAGTCACTTACAGTGGGTATGTTGTGGGTTGGCTTATGTGCTATGGTATTTCTATTAGTATTCATATCTTCTAGTGTTTGCGTTTTAATTTGTCTCACAGTTACTTTGTTGTAACCTCTTTCAAGGAATATATCTTCCATTTTATTTGCTTCTGTCATTAAATCAGTGTCATTTTTGCAAAGTTTAGACAATCTATTAAACTGACTTTTTACAATGCCATTAAAAATGTGTCGTGGATGCATACTGTCGAATCGTAATATTGTATTTTTCCAACATGATTTTCTATGTAACTTTGATATGTTTGCCTTTTTCAATAAACAAAGTTACATCAAGAAAGTCCACTGATTCGTATGATGCTTCTATCGTAAAATTCAAAAAACTGGTGGTGGTTGATAACTGTTGCATAAATTCATTGAATTCGTCCGCAGTTCCATCCCAAACCACTAGGATGTCATCAACGAATCGTTTGTAGACTATAACCTTGGTGAAGGACTGATGTGTGAATACAAACTCTTGTTCCCACTTGTAAACAACCAAATTGGCGTATGTATTAGCGCAAGGGGTCCCCATCGCTACCCCTGCTTTTTGTATATATAAACATTCGCCATAAGAAAATACATTGTTACTAAGCACAATGTCTAACAATTGACATGTTAAAATTTGTTTGTTACAATCAAATGAAGGGTGTATAGAAATCAATTCCCTTATAGCTTCTATACCTTGGTCATTTGGGATGCTAGTAAATAAACTTTGTACATCCATGGTTATTAATAAATGTTGACCCTTCACCAAGGGTATGTCTATGGAGTCTAAGTAATCAAGTAGTTGATATGTATCCTTAAGGATACTGTGAATATTATTAACTACTGGTCTCAATGTGTCTTCCAAAAAGACTGAAATGTTTTCAGTCACCCATCTTTCCCCAGATACTATTGGTCGCATGGGAGGTGGGGAAAGACCTTTGTGCATTTTCGGAAGGCCTTTGATGATGGGTATTTGTGGATATTCTATCGAGAGAAAATCATATAGTTCCTTTGAGACCTGATGACACATTAGCATATCATAAAGTATATCATTAATGTTATTAATAATCTTTGTTAACTCCACTTTGCTAATCATGCCATATGTTTCTGTGTCATTTAGCATTTCGGTCATATACTTGACATAATCATGGCTGTCTAATAGCACAAGCCCCCCTCCCTTATCTGCTGGTCTAATACATAGGGAGGAATCATTAATAAACTTGGTTAGTGATAATAATTCTTGTTATTAATCTTCCCATTTTTCTTAATGTTAAAAGCCAAGCTATTATTATAAAGGTTAGTGTCCCTTGTGAGCTTTTACTTTTTCTTTTCTAATCCGGACAATACATGTCTTGTAACCTTAATAGTTATACTGTCCCATAAACATTTAAGGGAATTAAAGAAAGGGTACCATTTTATACAAGTGTTTAAATCTTTCCTTACTGAGTGTCCATTTTGCACTTATTGAACTCAATAAGTACCTGTAACACCTGTAACTCAGCATCATTATAAATCTTACACAAGTCTATATAAACTTTCCCATTGTTTGTAATACCGTTGGGGAATTTATACACACATAAACCCAATGGTACAATTTTTAGCTACATACATCTCTCAAGATAGTAATTGTCATATCCTTTATTTTAATTGATAACATTAAACTTTCTAGCTTAGGGAGCATAACATGTCCATTAAAAATAAAGATAAAACAAAGGATTTAGCAAAGCACATTTTAAACTGTACAGATTTTAGAAACTTTGAGTTTTTGGTACTTGACCAAGTTAGAAATTTTATAGGGGATGTAAATGGTCTCCTTGAGGTAAAAGAATTAAAATGGCAATTGCAGTTAGCTGCTGACACATTTCCTGGGGTTAATGAAAATTTAAACATCAAAGGTATTTTGAATTGGGTCCATTGAAGGAAATGACATTATGAATTATGATTCTGTGATTGGACATTTAGCACTGCTAAACATTATTTAAACAGTATGTTTGTCTTATGGTAGTGTTTCTGAGGAAGTTCTGAAACAAAGGAACGAAAGTGCAAAGTACAATTAGCTTGGTGTTCTCTGGTGCCCATTTTACAGGAGTTTTGTGTTTGTTTTTTATCTTCTGATGGTTTTATTATTTTTGTGTATGTATCTATCTATATCTATATATATATATATATCTATATCTATATTTTTATATATATATATATATATATATATATATATATATATATATATATATATATATCTATAGGGTCTACCCGATAAGACCAAAAAGCCACAATATTGAATCCCACAAGACTGAGACGAAATTGCTGAAACCTCACATGAACGAACACCCAGAACACCAAAGAAAAACTCCACGTGTCCAGGAAAAAAAAATGGAAATTGAAGCAAATTAAACCTACCCCCACACCCCTCAACTAACTATATCAACTCTGGAACCAAAGTACAATAGGGAAAGGGCAAAGTTCACTATGCTGGATAAGTGGTTACTTACCCGGAGTTTTATTTGGTGTTCTGGGTGTTTGTTTATGGGAGGTTTCAGCAATTTCATCTCTCTTTGATTTCTAAACAAGTCATAATTGCTTGAATACTCTAAAGTCTCAAATGAACCTGTCTACAATGCATGTCGTTTTTTTCCTGATTATTTTAGGATTCTCCACCAACAGCTTTGATGTTCTTCATGTTTCACTATTGCAGTCATCACATTTGGGGTTATCTGCTTGCAGTAGCCCTCAGTTGGCCTGATTATTAAAGTCTTGGGTCCTGCGTCAGTTGCTGTCTCATCTTCCATGACGTCAGGTAGTCAGGGGTATAAAGCATGCAGCCAATGCCATTACCCCAGTCTTTCTTGCCGTGCGGTGCCCAAAGCAGAAGCAGTTCGCAAGTGCCGGTCAGCCGACTCCTGAAATTTTCATTTTCGAGTTTCAGAACCGAAGTTTTCAACTAAAGCTAAGTACCCCATTGGGGAAACTTTTTCTTGCTCTACACCAATGTCAGTAAAAGTCATTAACTGTATTTCTTATGGAAGGCAAATACCTCATAAAGATTTTCATTCATACTGTATTTCTTGTCTAGGCCCTGACCACGACATACCACGCTGTCGGTTTTGTGCCTTATTTAAACAATGAACTATTCATCGTCGGTATATTTACACTTCTAAATATTTTGGTACTCAGTTCAATTATTCAGATATGTCTTCGGTAAGCCATCCAACTACCGACATTCCGAAAAAACGCAAAGATAAAGACAGAGACAGGCCGCCTAGGTCCAAAGCTGCCGAAGATGCTTCTCCTAAGCTAGTCGCCAGTTCGCTGGTACTTAGGGTTGCCATCTTTCATTGTGGCTAAAACTGGAGTAAAGCCACACCCCTCGCATCAGTAACCCCGCCTATCCAACCCCTCCCCACCCACATTCCACCCATTTTGTGATGTCACAATGATATCACTCGGCAAGGAATGCCCTCTTTTTCCATTCCTGCTGCCTGCTTTCAGCTGATTTACTATGCTTTTCTGCAAAAAAAGCATAGTAAATCAGCTGATTTACAAATTCCGATAGTCTGTTTCCTTTTTGAAACAGAATACCGGAGTTTGTACAGTGTTTTCTGGACTACCGGAGAATCAGTTTGATTTACGGATAGTCCAGAAAAAAAACGGAGGGGTGGCAACCCTACCGGTACTCAATGAGGCGCTTTCACAGCCCCTGATACCCGCTACTTCAGATTCGCTGGCCTCTACTGAGATCCATTCGGAGTTTGGTATGCTGCGAGATGCTTCAACTGTGGAACCTGCAGATGTCTCTACCTTGGATGGGTCCGGAGCCACTGTGCAGGCACCGGCTTCTGAGGGTGTATTCAGGCCTACTGACTTGCATATTAAACTGACACCATCTTCTTCTTCAAGGCCTAAAACTCGATCCATGCCTAGAAAACCGACGCCCAGATCGCATGGTCAGGCCTCTATGCTTAAAAAACAAATGATAAAAATAGCTGAAGACCTTATTACTTTAATCAGAGGAAGCCAACCTTCCCCCTCTAAGAGACCTAGGACTGAATTTGATTATGATACTTCTGATCAGGATTCTGAAATTTCTGTTTCCTCTGATGACCAGGATTTACCCTTACCTACCTATGAGGATTCTGATGCAGAGGACTCTATTCCCTCTGCTTCCCCTTCAGAGGATTTCTCTTTTGGTGAAACCTGGCATACTCTTAGGGAGCATTTTCGCTTGGAAAGCCAGGATTACTCTGATTCTTAAAAGAGGCTTAGGGATTTCTTACTCCTGCCCCAACACAGGCCTTTAGCTATCCCCCCTGTACTGGACATTGTTGTTGATGCCTGTTCAGAATCTAGCCTGGCCCCTGACTCTTTACCTCCTGCAACCAGAAAACTTGATAGATATTACAGGGTTCCTGACTCTCACAAGTTCCTTTTTAAAAATCCTACTGTGGATCCCGAGACCATTTCACAGGGACCCAAGGGCATTAAGGCTACTACTGCCAAAAGTCCTACCCCCTCTGATAGAGATTCCAGGGCGCTGCATAGATGGGGTAAGAAGGTATGCACTTCTGCAACCTTGGCGATTAGGGCCTTAAACTGCCACTTTCATATGTTAAAGTATCAGCAGCATATTATTGGATTGCTCAAACAGAAAATGATGTTGATTCCTCACTGTGCTGAAAATAAGGATTTACAGGATTTAATGCATTCTGCTGAACAAGTTGGAAAACTTACTTTGCAATGTGGTTTTGATTCACTAGAGGCATCTTGCAGGGCTGCTGTCACTAGGTCTGTACTTAGAAGGCATGCTTGCCTCAAGGAGCAATCTTTGCCAGATGATATTAAAGCTAAATTGCTGGATGCTCCCTTAAATCATGACCACCTGTTTGGCAACAAAGCAGAAGAAGTACTTAAAAAGATGGAGGAAAAAGCTAAATGTATGCAAACTGTTAAAGATTTCCTACAAGTACAACCTCCAAGATTTAGTAGCCATTGGCCCTCTAAGAAATGGTCCTTTCCTGCCTCTTCCAGGCCTTCTCAGTCCAAACCCATAACCAACAGAACACCCAGGCTTTAGTCCCAAGGTACACACAAGACTAAGCAGTGGGGGGCTCCCACTTCCAATTCAGGGAGTAGTAAGACTCCCCACTATGGTAAACTGTCTCAATGACTTAACTTTAAAACTTCCAAGCCCTTTTCAACTGAGTGCTCCTTTAGGGGGAAAGATTGCTCTGCAGGCAAAAAACTGGGAACTGATTACCCAGGACAAGTGGGTTTTACATATAGTATCCCAAGGATACAGATTTCACTTCCACACGTTACCATTCCCAAATGGTTGGCCAGATCTACCCCCAAATCAGTGGGCAGAGGCTCAAAAGAAAGTACTCTCTCTCTTAAGCATAAGGGTTATTCAGACTGTACCAGAAGAGGAAAAGGGACAAGGTTTCTACTCAAGACTTTTCCTGGTACCCAGAAAAGACAACTCATGGTGTCCTATCCTGGACCTTTCTATCCTAAACATCTTTTTGGTGATCCCAAAATTCAAGATGTTAACTCTTCAGCAGTTGCTTCCTATGCTAGGCAATGATGCCTGGTTGGCAACACTGGATTTAAAGGAAGCCTACCTGCACATCCCAATCAGGGAATCTTGCAGAAGATACCTACGCTTCAAAGCAGGCTACATGCACTATCAGTTGTCTGCACTGCCCTTTGGCTTATCTACTGTGCCTAGGGTATTCACAAAGTGCCTAGCTCCAGTCATTGCATTCTGCAGGCAAAGAAATATTCAAATATGCCCATACTTGAACGATTGTCTAATTCAGGCAGAAAGCCAGGACATACTTTTGAATCATCTGGCATTTGTACAAAAGGTGTTAACTTGTCTGGGGTACACCATAAATGAAAATAAATCACATCTTGTACGCTGTCAACAAATTATTTTCCTGGGAGCAAGCTTGAACACAACTTCCCAGATGGCTTTCCTCATGCCAGAGAAACAAATTCATTTGACAGCTTACTTCAAACTAATGGCCACAAAAACCCTACTATCTGCAAGGCAAATACTGCAAGCCTTGGGGTTCATGGCCTCCTGCATTCTTCTAATTCCATATGCAAGACTGCATATGAGGAAGCTACAATGGTATCTAAAAAGCCTATAATGTCAACATTCTCAGGATCTAGATGCAATGATTCCTATCATACCTTGCCTACAGTTAGAGTTCCTTTGGTGGGCAGAGGCCTGCCACCAAAACAAGGGACTACCATTCACTCTACCCCCTGCCGCACAAAACCCTAACAACAGACATATCAGGCTATACATGGGGGGCTAACCTGGCAGGAAAGTGCATTCAGGGCAAATAGAACCCAAGTCAAATGCACCTACATATCGATCAAAAAGAAAAGTTAGCTATACAGAATGCTCTGACAGCCTTCAAGGACCACATTCTTCCAGGACAATTAATGATAAAGACGGACAACACCACTGATGTTATGTGATCCTATCTCGCCTACATTCTGTACTGATGGGTTCGGCTCCGACTCGGCACGCTATACTATAGAGTGAAGTCTCTTATTGGCTGAGCTATTCTATATCCCAGGATGCACCACCACTAATTCCCCAGATCTCGTTTGCCGCTTTACAAGCTAAGACGTGGTCTCCGACTTGGCTGAGCTAAGTGTTTCTTTTCTAAGATTTTTCTGTCAGGAAATTTCTTAAATTTGACCCAAAAGCTGTTTTAACAGCTATCGTTGTGGTTTGAGTGGCTTTTGTGATTTTTTGTGGTGATTTTGTCTTCAGGGAAAGGTTTCCATTTAAGTTAGAGGGGCCTTCCCCTCGCGCGTGAGTGAGTCTTTTGTGTCAGTTGTGGTGCCTTTTTGGTCCTTTTAGTTGGTCAAGTACCCGTTTTTAGTTAGAGGGTTCTTGAATCTGCTGTTATTTGAGTTTTTCTATTAGTGTAGTAATAGAGTTGGGCATTGCCTTATTCTTTCCTTCTACATTAGTGTGTAGTGACTGTGTACAATTATGTCTAAAGAACATAGACCATCGGGGTTTAAGAAATGTACCCGATGCAGTTACAAGATGTCCATTACCGATGATCACTCCTTATGCGTGTATTGTTTAGGCCACAAACACCTTCAGGAGTCTTGTAGCATTTGTCACGCTTTTTCCTCTCGGGTCCTCCAAGAGAGGAAGAATAAATTGATTTTAAAAGGGATTATCAAACCTAGTTTTGAGGAGGCTTTATCTTCCTTCTCTTCTCCCTCTAAGAAAAAGAAATCGTCGGCTCCAACCAGCCCGTCGGAACCGACCTCTAAGAAATCTCGGCAGGTTTCTCCATCGGCTCCACGGACTTCGGAGCCGAGGGCGGAACGGTCTGCCTCGATGCCTCCAGCCTCGACTCCTCTGGCTTCGGAGGAGCTTCGAGAGGCGGGTCACCTTCATCGGCTCCGCTGATTTCGGAGCCGATGAGAGTTGCCCGCTCAGACTCTTCCCCTTCGACGCAGAAGACCTCTTCGGCACCGAGGGAAATTACAATGGAGTCTCCTTCGGCACCGGTATTGATCGAGATAATTCGGAGCCGGTCCCCCAGTCCTTCGGAGCCGGTGGAGAAGTCTACTCAGACCCGTTCGATCTCCACCCGGTCTTCCAAGATGTCGGATTCGGACATTGACAGGGTGCTCCAAAGGCTGTTTCAGTCTCCAGTCTTCCAAAAGTTAGTTTCGGCTCCAGCCCAGTCGGCTTCGGAGCCAATGGTCCACCCTTTAGTCTTGGTTCCTCCTCCAACAGCCTCGGCACCATTGGAGTCGGTGCTGGTGGAGCCGATGGAGGTTTCCGGGTCGGCTCCGACCCTTACTCCTACCCCGGCCTTCGGGTCGGAGTTCGGTACACGGACCTCTTCGGTCGGCCCCGGGGGTGACGCTTCGGGACCGATGTTTTCGGTTCCGAGCCTCTCTCTTGGTGCATCGGCTGCGGGAGTGCCGTCTGCTGTTATGGCTTTGGGGGTCGGACCTTCCCAGGATTCTGGGGGTCCGGCCTTTAGAGCCATGAGGAGTGCTTTGGCCAAATCTTCTTTGGCTACCTCCACCGTCTCCCCGGCACCTTCCCTAGGCACGGAGACTGGTTCCTTTGTAGTCCCCCTGTCTCAAGACAGCGGAGCCCTGGGGCCTGAAGTCACCCCCATTGGGGGTCCCCCTCTTCCTGGAGGTCCCTCTGAAGAGTCTTCGGAGGAACCCCCAAGAAAAAAACAGTGCAAGAGGAAGCACGTCGACTCCCCTGACGAGTCTCTCACCTCGGACACCGATCTTGATGATGCGGAAGGGTCCCCCAAGTCGTCCTCGGATGATGTCTCCTTTGCGGACATCTTGGAAGTCCTCAAACAACGAGGCGGCTGGCAGACCAAACCCCCTTCCTCTGATGAGTCGGTGTTCCTCAAGGCCTTCGGGGCTCAGCCCTCCGCCTCCTGGGTGTCTCCACCCTTCGATGAGCTCCTAGATTTGATCTCTCGAAGGGCGTGGGAACATCCAGACTCTGTGGAACCGGTGCCTGCTCGCCCTAACAAATTTTTGTCAGCGCCCCCGGAAAAGGAATTTCTCACCAAGGGTGTGGCTGTAGATGCTCTGGTGGTGGCATCTGCTACCCAGCAAGATGTGGCAGAGGCTTCGACGTCCGTCCATCCTCCTAATAAGGAGTCTAGGAGCATGGACCGGTACGGGAAGTGCACCCTTACTTCAGCAGCCTTTACCTTAAGGTCTCTGAATTACCTGACGCACTTCACTAGACTTCAGAGGGATCTGATCAAGGAACTCTCAGATACCCTCTCTGGTAACCTACCTGAGCAGTTGGCCCAGACGGTTAGCTCTCAGTTGGCTACTCTATCGTTGATATCGAACTCGTCCATGAGGCTCATTTCATATGCAGCCGAGGGGGCGAGTAGAGAGGCGGGTACGGGTGTTGCTCTACGGAGACAAGCCTGGCTCCGCCTGTGTCATTTTGCGGAAGCCTTCAAGTCTTCCTTTGCTGACGCTCCCTTTGATGGGTCCTCTTTGTTTGGACCCAAGGTAAAGGACACCTTGACCCGCTGTGAACAAGAGGGTAAGACTTTGACTGCCGTAGGGGCATGGTTTTCCTCTCCCTTTCGGCCTTATCCCAAGGCTAAAAGAGGAGGGAAAATGTGGTTCCGTAAATCTCAGAAGACTTACCCCTCACAGCAGGACGATCCCCCTTCTAGAGGCAGAGGAGGGGGAAATTTTTCAGGAAGACGCCGTCCCAGAGGCGGCAGAGGCCCCCGCAACACTGGAGACCGCGAGTCCTTTCGTGGCTCTTCAACCTTTCAGCATCCCTGAAGGATTGCCCGACTGCGCAGCTCTGGAGCCAGTCGGGGGTCATTTTTCGAGGCACCTAAAGGCCTGGGAGAGTATCACTCGGGACCGATGGGTGCTCCGAATCATCGCCGGAGGTTACGTCATCCCCTTTTCGCCCCCCCCCCCCGCCATCCAGGAAAATCCCGGACCTGCCACCCAGTCAACGGGATATTGCAGCCATCGAAATTTCAAAGCTGCTTCAAAAAGGAGTCATCCAACCGGTCCCCGTAGACCAGACCGGATTAGGAACTTACTCAAAATTCTTTTTGGTGCCAAAAACGACCGGGGACTTGAGGCCCATTTTGGATCTCAGCAACCTAAATCGATCAGTCAAGAAGTCCAAGTTCCGGATGGTCACCTTACAATCCATTCTCCCTCTACTGGAGAAAGGTGTTTGGATGTGCTCCATAGATCTCAAGGACGCCTATTATCACATTCTGGTAGATCAGGCGTCCAGGAGACATTTGCGCTTCAGCCTGGGAGACAGTCATTTCCAGTTCTGCGCACTGCCCTTTGGTCTCACCACAGCCCCCAGGGTGTTCACCAAATGTTTGGCGGTGGTGACTGCTCACCTGAGGAGTCTAGGATTCCAGGTGTTTCCGTATCTAGACGACTGGCTCCTAACTGCCACCTCCAGGCATCTACTATTACAGAACCTAGCAGCCACTATATCTCTAGGCACCTCCCTAGGAATCACCTTCAATTGGGCAAAGTCTGTGTTGCTGCCATCTCAGCGCATATGGTTTATTGGGGTAGAGATAGACTCAAAGCAAATGCGGGTCTATCTTCCTACAGAGAGAATAGAAACATTACAATCTCAAGTCCGAGCATTGCTCTTCAAACGCCGAGCCCCAGCAAGGATGGTCCTACAACTGTTGGGTTCCATGTCGGCTACCGTTCTCCTGGTCCCCTTAGCAAGATTGCACATGAGGATTCTCCAGTGGCTCCTGTCGGTCCAGTGGTCGTATCAGGATCTTCCTCTCAGTCACCACATTATAATCACAGAGACATGCAAACAGGACCTCCGTTGGTGGCTTCTCTCCTCCAACCTGGATCAGGGGTGACCCTTCGTTCCTCCTCCTCCAGTGGCCACTTTGACTACGGACGCCTCCCAGACAGGGTGGGGGGGGCATTACCTGGGCAGGTCAGTCCAAGGCAAGTGGCACCCCGACGAGAGTTCCCTACACATCAACATACTGGAAATGAGGGCGGTGCTTCTATCACTTCAAGCACTACACAGCTACCTCACCCAGGGTATGATTGCCGTTCAGTCCGACATGTCAGTAGTCTGGTACCTGAACAAGCAGGGAGGGACCAGGTCCTACCCCCTTTGCAGAGAGGCCATGAAAGTATGGAATTGGGCTGTTGCAACCAACCGTTTCTTGGTAGCAACACACATTCCGGGGAGATCCAATGTGATAGCCGACAGACTGAGCAGAACCATTCTCTCCCCGCACGAGTGGTCTCTGAACGACAGAGTAGCATCTCAGATCTTCAGAAGATGGGGAACTCCTTGTTGCAACCTCTTTGCAACTCCCCTCAACACGAAATGTCTACAGTTCTTCTCTCTCACCCCGGTTCCGGGGGGGTTTCCCAAGGACGTCCTATTCCAAACTTGGCCCACCGGCCTACTGTACGCCTTTCCACCGGTTCCCCTTCTTCCCAGGGTGATCCAGAAAGCGATTCACTTCCAGTGCAAGATGATTTTAGTTGCCCCATATTGGCCTCGTCAAGACTGGCTGCCATTTCTTCGGAAATACGCACTGGACGGTCCATGGTTCCTGGACCAGGTTCCAGATCTCTTGATCCACCAGTCGGGACAGCTTCACCAGTCCCTTCACTCACTGAGGTTAACAGCTTGGCTCCTCCACTTTCGACTATAGTCAGGAACCAAGTTTTGGACTCAGAAGTCATACATATCTTGTCCTCGGCCCACAAGAATTCGACTAAGAAGATGTATAATAGTAAATGGAAGAGATTCGCCATTTGGGCCCAACTCCCTGGATTAGATCCCATTACTGCCCCGGTGGCTGAAGTTTTGAAATTTTTAGCTTCCTTATTCAATCAAGGTTCTTCGGTCTCTACCATTAAGGTTCAATTAGCAGCTATTTCTAATTTTCATGAAAGTATAGACCCACCTTTGATGAGCAATAAGTTGTGTAAAGCCTTCATGAAAGGTGCTGGGCTGCTACGTCCTCCAATTTCTCATCCTGCTCCACCGTGGGATCTTAATTTCGTATTAGGTGCTTTGACCTCTTCCCCCTTCGAACCGGCAGCAACTTCTGACTTAAAATTTCTTTCCTGGAAGACTGCCTTTTTGGTGGCAATTACATCAGCCAGAAGAGTTTCGGAACTTCAAGCCCTATGTGTCAAACCGCCGTACCTGGTTTTTCACAAGGATAGAGTATCCCTTAGGCCTAATCCATCATTTGTTCCCAAAGTTTGTTCTAGTTTTTGTCTTCAACAGTCTTTGGAACTTCCAGTTTTCTTCCCCAACTACTCAGACAGAGCAGAATATATCTTCCACTCATTGGATGTTCACAGACAATTGCGTTTCTACTTAGATAGGATGCACCAAACACGGAAAACAGATCAGTTGTTTGTGTCCTTTTCAGACAATAAATTGGGCAAAGCCATTACGAAGGTCACTATTGCCAAGTGGATCAGAAACTGTATCAGTCATATTTATTTTCTTTCTAATAGAGAGCTTACAACCACTGTGAAAGCTCATTCTACAAGGGCTATGGCTACTTCAACAGCCTTTCATTCCAAGCTTGCCATTAGTGACATTTGTACTGTGGCTACCTGGTCCTCTCCTCACACCTTTATTTCTCATTACAAATTGGATGTGGCATCTTGGGGGCGAGCTTCCTTCGGTTCCACAGTTCTCAGGAGTGTTTTCCAGTGAGCCACCCAGGAATCAGGTGCTAGGGACGCTGTCCCATCAGTACAGAATGTAGGCGAGATAGGATCACATAACATCTTTTAGATATGTACTTACCATAACTTTAGTTGTTTGGGATCCATCTCGCCTACATTCCTAATAACCCACCCTCCTTCCCCCTGCCTTGGAGATCAGAAGAGACCGGACGGTTCGAGTTCAACCGTTTCATCTTGAAACATCTGGCAATGTTATATCAGCAGTACATGTGTGTGTGCATGTGCGGACAAACAAGATCTGGGGAATTAGTGGTGGTGCATCCTGGGATATAGAATAGCTCAGCCAATAAGAGACTTCGCTCTATAGTATAGCATGCCGAGTCAGAGCCGAGGATCGGCTCCGAACCCATCAGTACAGAATGTAGGCGAGATGGATCCCAAACATCTAAAGTTATGGTAAGTACATAACTAAAAGTTATGTGGTACATAAACAAGCAGGGTGTACCCATTCATACCCCCCCCCCTCTGCAGACTAGCCATGGCTCTGTGGAACACAGCCTTGAGCTACCAAGTGCATCTACAGGCTCATTTCATGCCAGGAAAGCTAAATACACTGGCAGACGAACTAAGCAGAAATCTCATAGACCCACACGAGTGGAAACTGGAACCAAAGACTTTCAACATGTTGGTAAACAAATGGGGGAGCCCAGATATAGACCTGTTTGCCTCCCCTCAGAACTACCAATTGGACAAATTCTGCACAAGGACTCCCCACAAACAAGCTTGGAAAGTGGATGCCCTGTCCTTCAACTGGAAAAATCTATCATTTTACGCCTTTACTCCTCTGCCTCTCCTCTCCAAAGTACTACTAAAGATCAAACAGGACAAACCAAGGATGATACTGATTGCACCAGACTGGCAACGCCAACACTGGTACCTCCTCTTGCACAGTGTGTCACTGCTGGCACCATGGCACCTGCCTCAGACCCCTATCCTGCTATCCCAGCAGGAGGGCCAGATTCTGCATCCTCAGCTTCCAACACTGAACCTGGCAGCCTGGCTAATTACTTGATCTCTCCGTTACCATCCCTCAGTAAACAGGTGTTGGATGTCATTCTGGAGGCAAGGAGGCCTAGTACTAGAAAATCTTATGCTGAAAAATGGAAAAAGATTCTGTTCCTGGAACCAAATTCAAGGGATGGGCACAGCAGCGCCCAATTTACCTCATATTCTTCAATACTTAACTGAGATGCTTCACAGGGGCCTCTCCTTTTCCTCCATCAAAATTCATGCCTCAGACATTTCAGCTCATTACAACACAGAACCACCCCTCTTCTCTCATCCACTGCTCAAGCAATTCCTCAGAGGGGCCAAAAACCTAAGACCACCCAGGAGAGCCCTAACTCCAGCCTGGGACCTTAACATTGTATTAGAGAAACTCACTCTACCTCCTTTTGAGCCAGCTGCAAGTGCAGGGTTAAAATTCCTTTCTTGGAAAACTGCCTTCCTTTTAGCAATCACTTTAGCAAGAAGGGTATCTGAATTACAGGCCCTTATGGCAGTGGAGCCTTTCATCATCTTTCATGCAGACTTGATGTCCCTCAGGATCAATCCCTCCTTCTTGCCCAAGGTAGTATCCAGTGTGGCTCTTAATCAGTCCATTCATTTGCCAACCTTTTTTTCTAATCCACAGAACAAAGGGGAATGGATAGTGCACTCCTTAGATGTGCACAGACAACTTAGATTTTACTTGGACAGGACTAAACCTCAAAGGCAATATGAACAACTGCTGGTGGAATTTGCTGCAGGGGCAGAGGAGAAGGCCATTTCAAAGCAAACCATTTCTAAATGGATAGCCCATTGCATTAATTTCTGCTATAATCACCATGGAAAACCTATCCCACAGGGGATAAGACCACACTCAACCAGGGCTGCATCTACCTCTACAGCCTTTCTCAGAGGTATCCCTACCAGGGACATCCTAAAAGCTGCTACCTGGAGTTCTGTACATACTTTCACCAAGCATTACCATTTGCCAATTTTCTCTAAATCCAGAGCTGGCTTTGCCACTGCAGTCTTGCAGGGCCTTATAGCTGGTCCTAATGCTATCTAAATTCCTCCTCCCATCCTTAGCTTTGGGAATCTACCCAAATGTGATGACTGCAACAGTGATACACGAAGAACGTAGTACAGTTGTGTACACTTACCAGAAATGTAGATGTTCGAGTGTATTCACTGTTGCAGCCCTGGTTACCCTCCCTCCAGCCCCCTGACTTCCTTTCGCTATACCCCATTAGGGGGCCACCTGACATCAGGGGCAAGAAAAACTGATGTAATGGCGTCGGCTGCATGCTTTATACCCCTGACTACCTGACGTCATGGAAGATGAGACAGCAACTGATGCAGGACCCAAGACTTTGATAATCAGGCCGACTGAGGGCTACTGCAAGCAGATAACCCCAAATGTGATGACTGCAACAGTGAATACACTCAAACATCTATATTTATGGTAAGTGTACACAACTGTACTTTACTCAGAAGTTTTCCTTGTGGTCTGTACAAAGCAACTATAAATAACATCTCACAGAGTTTTTACTAACTCCAAGGTCGCACTACAGTGGGGGGAAAAGTAAATTTCCTAACCCCATTGTAGTGCGACCTTGGAGTTGGTATATTTAATTTATGGGGTGGGGGGGTGCAGGGGAGCTTGCCCCCCTGCATAAACGTAGCAAACAGTGTGTGGGATGTTATTTATAGTTGCTTTGTAGTTTTCAATGTTTTGAGATTCGATGTTACGAGTTTTAGATGTTTTGAAGTTTAGATGTTATGGTCTTGATGTTTTGAGTTTAGATGTTACGAAGAGTAGATGTTTTGATAGGTAACCATATATATATATATATATATATATATATATATATATATATATATATATATATATATATATATATATATATATATATATATATATATATATATATATCTAGGAGGGTGGCCTAATGGTTAAGGTGTTTGCCTTATAAACGCAAGGTGCAGGGTTTGAGTCTTACAAGGGATAATTAGCTAAGCTTAAAATGGCTCACAAGGGCAGTTAGCTTAGTACTAATCTATGAAAGTATCTATATATATATATATATGTATGTATGAGTCAGTTCTGCAACTTTTGTCTGAACTAACTTTAGTGACTTTAGCTCATCAATGGCACATTCTGTCAACTTCTGACAAATATAAGAAAGTGTTTTTTTGCAGGGAGCAACCCCAAACCCCCACCCCCACCCTACCCACAACCTCACAACTTAATATTTACTAACTCAGGAAATTGCACAATAGTGGGCAAAAGGAAGCATTTCCCTTACCCTTGCTGTCTAACAGTCACATTCGTGGCTCAATGAACTTGTAGTTGCACACACATACATATGTGCTTTCATCTGCTAGCCTCATATATGTGCACACACATGAACACACACACACAGACCCGAACCCACATATACACACACCCATACACCTTTCTTCATCAATCTCTCAGATGCATGCATATGCATTAATTTTCAATCTCTTATTTCTTAATAAGTTCCTGTGAGGTCTATCCCCATATATCCTTAGCTGCCACAACAAAGTCCTTTTTTAATCCATATGCCTGTGTCATCTTTTTATGTTCCCGTAAGTATGGGCATTTTAGAATGAGTTCATGTGCTAGCATATAATTTACTGGTATAGTTTAGATTTACCCTCATTTTATTTTATACTCTGGAAGTACTTGAAACTGTTTTAAAATATCCCACAACACCCTAATGTCAGACTCAATATTTGTGAAGTATAAGATAATGTCATCCATAAATAACACTAGTTTTTCTTGACTATCACACCAGTTATATCCATGAATTTCTGAGTCACTTAGACGTTTATCTAAAGTTTCCAAGTAAATAGCAAATAAGAGGGGAAAGGGAACATCTCTGCCTGTCCCTCTTTACAAACTCAAATTATCAGAATGGACTCCTCCCACCTTTATTATTTTTTTTGATACAGCATGTATTTTATATATTTTTATTTATCCTTTGTTGACCAGGTTAATCCTACTAGGCTAGGGGCCTTTTTTCAGGTGAGACCTAAATTTTTTTTGTTCATGCTATTATAATATTTGACAATGCAAAGGTTAAATATCATATGGTTTCTCTGCAACCAAATTAAGCATCAATAACAGACTTTTTATATTTTGATTCTGTCTGAATCATTATTGTTAATATTATCAGATGTTTATCTCCCTTACACAAAACTCAATATGTATGCTTTGATCTAGTATTATCAGTGGAGTAGTATACAAGTATAGATCTTGGAAAGGGTTAGATGAATCCAAACTCCAAAAAGATATGTTTATTTTAAGTGCCAAACAGAATAATTGACTAGGCGTAAAATGGCCCACAAGAGCTGTCAGTCTAGTAATAACATATAGGTTCATTCATAGGTTCATAGGAGGTTACTAGGCTAATGGCCGTAGAACCCTTACAAGCCTATTCATATTTATCCTGAGTTGTCCCAATTGTTGGCAGTTAGGTGAGTGAAGTTCGCAGAGGTAAGGGTCTATGGTAGTTAGTACCAACTTCCTCTGTTCAGGAGGGACATGGGCATCACCCCAGGAGTGAATTTGCGGTCACCCATCCATTGATCTAGGTTGTGTTTGAAGAGGGTCAGGGGCTGTGTTTCACACAAATTGGAAGTTTGTTCAAGAGAAGTGGCAGTCTCTGGGAGATGTATTTATCTCTCCAGGATAACTTGTTCATGTCAGAAGCTAGGTTAAGATCCCTGGAGCATGTGATCCTCCTGCAGTTTGATTTACGAACGTGTAGCATTTCCATCAGGGCTGGGTCAGAGACTGCCCTGTAAGCGAGGCACAGGTCATGCTTAACAACCTGTAAGTGAAAGGGCTTTCAGTCTTTCCATGTTAGACTTGTTTTGTGTACCCTGTAATTTCTTGGTGAGAAACCTCTGTGGTTTCTCCAATTGTTGCAGTGTTTGGTAAGGTACATGCAAAAGAGAGCATTGTACTCAATTATTGGTCTGATGAGGGCCGAGTATAATGGAATTGTAACATCCTTAAAACTAGATGCTCCACATAGAAAGATTTCCTGACTACTGTGGATACGTGGTGGTCAAAGTTTGGATTGCTATCAACCTGAATACCCAGATCACATACCACTTGGTCTACACATGGGGGGGTGCTGTCTGTAATGTAATTAGCAGGGATGTCAGCTTTCCCAGAGAGCATAATAATGTATTTTTTTTGCATTTAACTTAAACTCATGGGTTTGTCACCAATCATTTGTCTGTGTTAGCCCTGTCTGCAGTATGTTAACTTTGTTGGGGGACTGCTCTCAATATGCAATCTTCAGTGAACTTCGTTGGCTACAGGTTATCCAAGTTTACCTGGACTTCTGAGAAATAAATTCCAAACAGTAAGGCACCAAGCACAGAACCCTGAGGTACTCCACTAGTGACTGGCCTTTTGCTAGAAGTGAAGTCATCCACTTTAACAGTATGTGTCCTGTTGGTGAGCCAGCTGGCTATCCATCTGGTAATATAGGGGTTAATTCCCAATTGGGAGAGTTTCTGGCTATTACCTCCAGTTGAGTATGGGTGGTACCTTCCACAACCAGTTTAATGCATAGCTGGGTATTCCCTTTTAGATTTTAGACATAGTTAAAGAATGCCTTTTGATTATCCTTAGCTAGGGATGCTATTTTTGCTTTGTAATTAGGTTTGGAGGACTTGACATAATCTCTGATTTGTTTGTTTAAGCTAGAGAGGGATTTCTTTCTCTGCTGAGCCAGTTCCCGCTTGGTCTTGTACATTAATTTCTTTCTCTTGTTGTATAGCTTGTTTATACTAGGGGTCCACCAGGGTTGCTTGTTTTTTTGGCAAGATCAGGTTTTAATTTGGTTAGGTACAGCCGATTCTATACAACTGCTTATGTGGTTATACAGGGCATTGGTGTACACCTCTGCATATGAATCCACATTATCTGCATTCGATGGGGCTTTGAATATTCTTATACCATCACTTACTAGGAGGTAATTTTTCTTTGAAAAATTCTTAAGAGTTTTTGAGCTTCATGGGGTATCTGATCTTATAATTACATTGGATGAGACTGATTTATGGTCTGATCTTACCAGGGAGGGCATCACAAGGGGGGGTGCAATGCTTTTCCATGTTAGTGAGTAACTGTTCCAAGAGCATTTGCATTGACAAAGTCCAAGAACCTCTGAGCCAGCATGTTTGTGGTCATGTATGTTTCCCAGTCGATGGTAGGATAATTAAAACCACCTGTGAGTAAGGTGTTGGGCTGTATAGCAAGTGGCTGTATAGCAAGTGACTTTAGTGCATCCAGTATGCGGTATGCTTTTCCTATTTCGTGATGGGGGACCTGTAGCTAGCTATGATGTGGTAGGGGACTTTGCCTATAGTTAATTGGACATGGAGTAGCTCAATAGAGTCATAATATTTGACCAGTATTGAGGTGCACTTATCCTTAATGAAGATGGATGCATCTCTTCCTTTGGTTCTTTCATGCTCAGTTTGTGGTCTGAATGTACTGAAGACATTGAAGCCCTGACAGCTGTGGTGCTTTCCACACCTTGAAACCATGCCTAGGTGACTACACAGATGTCAGCATCTTCCAAAGTAAGACATGCTTCCAGGGAGTGCAGTTTCTTGTTTAGACTCCTAGCATTAAGCAGTAGTACATTAAGTTTATCTACAGAGGATTTTGTTATGTTGGGAGGTTGGTTATTTTGGCACTTCCTGAAAAAGGCAAGATAGGGGTGGTTAATGTCTTTGCCACTATCCAAATGCCTGAAGGAGACAGGTTCAGACCATCTCTGGCAAAGCAGCATGGCCTGTCAACCGTGTCTTTGCAGGCTGTCAGATATTGGATCCCCTTGGACTGACACAAGAAGCTAAGCCAGTTGTTAAAGTCCATCCTTTTTTGTTTGTATTGTGGCATCATCCTTGCAGAAGGTAGAATGCCACTTAAAGCTAGGCTTATATTATACCTGCCTGTTATGCACAGTCTGAGAGCTCAGTCATGTCTCTCTTCATATAGTACAGTGAGGTACATCTCAAGTCATTCACCCCCACATAGACTATGATGGAGTCAAACCAGTACTTGTGGTTGAGTGACTTGATTGTTTGAGTGACTTGACGGATCCTGGCACCTGACAGGCAGCTAAATGTAACCCGCTCTTCATCCAGATTGGTGAAGGGAGCATCCTTATATCACACAATGGAGTCAACTATGGCCAGTACATAGTTTTTGTGCTGCTACACCTTATGAGCTCATTTGTTGAGACAATGGTTTGTGTGTTATTATGTGTTGTGGTTATTTTTGCATTGTTATGCGTGTAAATGGTTTCTGTTTGGGAGGGCTGTGATCTTTTGGTACGTTACTGTTGAGCACCTCCACATATATGTGGGTTTATGTGTAATGTCCTTATTTAAAGTGGGAAGTGTGTGTGTGCTGACAACCTGTTTGACATTCAATTTGTCCTTATGTGAGAGTTGAATCCAGTTTCATGGTATAACTACATCTTTCACATAAAGTATTTGTTTGTTTCAGGAGTAATTGGTTGTCATTATACATGAGACAATTGCCTCATTGCCTCAGGATGCCCATGTCTGACCAGAGAGCCGATGGGAAACAGACCATCCATTATACCAGGCTCTTACAGTATTTTTTATTAGGGAAGGGATTGAGCTAATCTTACAGGACTGTGCTGGTAGTGCTGAGACTGCAAGAGGGTCCCATTTGTTGAGTAGGCTAAGGTTGATCAATAAGGCAATGCTGCTCAGTGCACAACTGAGTTGCTCCTAGAGCAGCCACAAAGCTTGGATGGGTTTCACTGACAGCTGTTTAGGGAAAAAATGAGCTTCTAGGCTTTTGCATCTATATAGGGCACTGCTAACCACTACTACATAAAAGAAGAACCACACGCATGCAAGGCTTAAATATAAGCAAAGAGAAACAAGTTTTAAGCTAACTGCCAATCAGGAAAGCACACAATAAGCCTTCCATCAGCAGTCCCCAACTCAGACAGATTAGATCAGCCCACTTCCACCACAAGGGTGCAAAAAAGAACACCTTCTTAATATAGCTGGTTTGGAGCCCAAGTGTAACAAGACCACACCTGTAACACTACCTGTAACAGCCCTACAACTAACAGATTCAATATAATACAATGCAATTAATTACTTAAAGCAGGAGTATACATTACAGTATTATTTTTAATTAATTAATTTATTTATTTTGCTATAAAGTGCAAAAATGACAGCAAATAGCATACGAAACTGCTGAAGTACAGTCACAATATATAAGGAAAGTGCAAAAAATACTTATTTTTGTCTTTTCAGTAGTGGATTGGTCCAGGTGAAGGCATATTCTCAGCAATCAGTAGCAAAGTCATCAAACAACGAGCAGCTCTGAGTATCTTTGCCAAAGCCTGCTCAAATGTAAGGCTTAAATACAAGCAAAGAGAAGCAAGTTTTAAACTAACTACCAATCTGGAAAGAACAAAATAAACCTTCCACCAGCAGTCCTCAATGAAGACAGTTTAGATCAGTGCACCTGCCACAAGGACACAGGAAAAACACTTTCTTAACACAGAATAGCTGGTTTGGAGCCCAAGTGTAACAAGACCACACAATCAACCTAGAAAAACACTACTACTAACAGACGCAGTGTAATATAGTGCAGTTAATTACTTAAAGCAGAAGCAGACAGTACAGTTTTTTTAAACTTCTAAAGTACGGTCACAGTATATAAGAGAAGTGCAAAAAAATTCTTGCTTCCCAGCTCAGATAGACCAGGTAAATACCTACAGCAACTAGATGAATAATCCCAGTCCTCCAAATGTAAAAGAACAAACAAACTTGAAAGACATGAAATGCTACCACAAGCAAACTTAAAGATACAGATACACCAGTGTACTTTAAACAGCTTTTGCAAGTGTGATTATTCAGTAGAAGTACTTCAGTTTGTATAAATGAGCCAAGAGCCATGCAACTTTACAGAATTTATAAAGGCACTGAAAACAAAGTGAACCCTTCAGCCAGTAAAACTACATGCAGAAATCTCAAGTGTTTCCCCAGCCTAAACAGACCAGTTACTTCCCAGTGCTGTAGATAGAAAATCTACTGACCTCTTGATATAAAAACAAATGGTTTCTAGAATGTAAAAATACACTACTTTATCCAACCATAGCTCTCAACCTTCCATCGCCAAAATGAGGAACACTCACCTTCATAATGTGGAACAAATGGGCAAAATGTGGAACACATACTAATAACTTACTAACAACTTCAACTAGGAATGTCATAGGATGGTTAAAATATGCCGGTTTTACTTATAAAGAAGACCCTTTAATGAATTAATATGATTAATTTCACTTTACCATGGATTTCACTTAAAAAATACCTATGACTGAATGTGTGACAGACTCTTTCAATGTGAAACTTTGAGGAATTTCGAGGAACATGAACTTTTTAAGACCCCAAATGAGGTACGTTCCTCATAATGAGATACACTTGAGAGGTATGTATCCAACAGCTAGCTAAATAATGAATTCAGAGCAAGTAAATCAGTAAAACAGACAATGAGAGACAAAATGCACTTTTTTCAATATAAAGTATAAGGATAGGCAAATAAATAATTCAAGATATCAACATCAGTGTTAAAGGGAGGAGATTATTAAGCTCAGTTTACAGTAGGGGTGGGCAGTTTAAAATCACCAGATTTACTAAGCAGATCAACAAAGAGGAGGGGGAGTGGGAAAAACTAGCAGGGAATAACCAGCAATGTTTTCTGTTTATGCAGGTTTGAAGTCTTTTCAGAAAAAAAATACAAAAGATCCAGAAATTCGCTGTGTGTTTAACTTCACTCAAGAAAAAAATTAAACAATGAAAAAACGTGAAACATTCTGCCTAAATCTCTCACATAGAACAAAAACACTAGGCCAAACAGATTTCTTAAAACAGAAAACAAAATGGAGCAGGTAAAACATAAAGCAGCTCTGTAACTCACAGATGAAAAATAAAGGTTTACTTTCTTCACTCAGCAAGGAATCACCAATAATGTTTTAATTTATACAGGCTTGAAATCTTTTCAGAAAAAGCCAAAGACCCAGAAATTCACTATGTATTTAAGTATCACTCAAGAAACAAATTAACCAATGGAAAATAATGTGAAATTGGCAGCCTAGATAATTTAAGTGTCTATCTCTCACATAGAATAAAAACACCAGGTCAAGCAGATTTCTTAAACCACATTTATCCATATCTGTCGGTTTTGGTAATATTTTGCTATTCCCTCAGTTAATATAGACATAAACACTTTGAAATCCTGATATAGGATTGAAATGGGACAATACAAGGCAGGGTCTGCAGGATCCATGCTCTTCGTTAGTAATACTACCACTAATGCCTTCTTTCAAAATGTGGGTATCCCCCTTTAAAAGCATTATTAAAAAGTGCCCACCAAATCTTCAATAGCCGCCTTCCTCTAAGCTTTCAAATTTCTATGGGATTTTCATCTGTTCCTGGTGTCTTCCCTGTTGCTTGATTATTCATCACAGTTTTATTTGTACTTTATCTATCATGCATTTTAATGGTTGAACTTCCTCTTTACCAAGCTTTGATGTTTCTAATGTTTCCAAAAAAGCTTCCAAATCTGCCACTTCTTGATTTCCTTGCTCTTGTTGTGCATATAGATTTTCAGAATTATCTCTTCAACATTCCTGGATAACATTTTTTTGATAAGGTTTTTAAGTTTTGTATCAGCACTTACACTTCCTGTTGTCTAATTTTTGTGCTAAATATTTCTGTGCTCTGGAGTTGGCAAAAGCAACTGTTTAACTGCAGATGTTTTGTAGTCCTATCTCGCCTTCATTCTTACATATGAATTTGGAGCCGATCCTCGGCTCCGACTCGGCCAAGTACAAAGCTCAAAGTCTCTTAGTTGGCTTGTGGCTAGGTAGGTATCCCATAGTGTACCAGTACAATCCCCAGATCTCGTTTGCTGTGTCTACGAGTTCAGAAGTGCTTTTTGCTTGGCTGTGGCTAAGTTCAAAACTTTTCTTTATTATTCGTATTTTACTGATATTTCTTGGTATATTTAGCTAGTTATACTTAATATTAGTGATGGTTATCTTATAGGTAGTGTATAGAAGTGTTTTTTGCTATTTACTTAGTTTTGAGAACTTGTTTGCCGTTGGGCCTTTGTTGTTCTCTGTGTGGTATCCTGTGTGCTAGTTTTCTGATACAGTTAATATTTCTGTAGGTCGCGTTTGTGTTAGGACCTTGTTTTTTTTTACATTTTATTACATTAACAATTGTGTGCAGTGTTGTTTGCCTTTTCATACTTTGCCTGCTGCTTAAGTTTCTGTTTTTTTTTTTCTGGCTTAGCTTCTGCCTCCCTTCCAGCTAGGTCAGTTTAAGTTAGAGGATCTAGTCCTCTGTTTTATCTTTGAATCTTTCTAACAGGGCTAGGCCCATTTAAGTTAGAAGACCTAGTCCTCTGTTGGTTTCCCTTCTCTGTGGGTGGTTTGTTAGGGCTAGGCCTGTTTAAGTTAGAAGACATAGTCCTTGTTGTGTTTGGTGTGTACCTGTCTTAGGGTGAGGCCCGTTTAAATTAGAGGATTTTGTCCTCCTTCTTAATGTTTTCTTAGAGCTCTTATAGCCATGTCTAAAGAGTCCAAAGACTATAAACCCTCAGGATTCAAAAAATGCCTTAAGTGCTCCCAAAAGATGTTGATTACAGATGTTCATAGTAATTGCGTTTATTGTCTCGGAGCCATTCACCTGCAGGAAACCTATTCCTTCTGTCACTCCTTTAGCTCCAAAGTTCTCCATGAGCGAAAGAACAAGTTAATTCTGAAAGGTCTCCTCAAGCCTTCCTTCGAGGAAGACTTAGCAAGCTCTTCTTCATCTTCAAAGTCTCATTCATCTAAAGTTGGCCAAGAGACATTCTCCGGTGCCAACTATTTTGTCTGAACCTCCTCAGAAAACTTTTAATCTGGATAAAGCTTCTACCTCTTCGGCTCAACTGTCCTCAAAGCCAGTCAAGGTGGTCGACATTGACACTGCAGTGTCAGTGCCAAGCCATTCAGAGCTGACTTCTGAAAAATTGCATCGGATCTGCTCAGGAGATCTTTTACTTGTCTCCCCAACTTTACGATCTCCCATTTTACAGAGATCCAGGTCTCCTACCATGTCATCCAGATCCTCCAAAAGCCTTTCAGAAGAAGATGTGGAGAGAGTAGTGCTTAGACTCTTGAAGTCATCTGCTTTGCCCAAATTGTTGTTCGCTCCGACCTAGTTGGTTCCGGAGCCATCTGAGTCCATTCTCCCTGTTGTGGTTTCTCCTCTGAGCCAAGTTGGGCCTTCGGAGCTGGAGATTTTGGTGCCGCTTGTTGTGGAACCCTCGGTTTCAGCTCCCCTTGTGGCTGTCTCAGAGCTGAGTTCTGCTCCAGCACCTTCGGTGCCATCCGTGGTGTCTAGGAGCCGAAGCTCACTGGTCGGCCCTGACAGGGAAACTTGGACCCAAACCACTTCTGTGCCCAGTCTCCTTCTCGGTGCATCGGCTAGGGTGAGCTTGGACCCTACATCCATCTCAGAGCCAGTCGCTTTGGAGACAAGGACTACCTCCATTTCCTCAGAACTGGGACTGCCTTTGGAAAAGGAGAGCTCTGCATTCAAGATGATGAGGAGCGTGCTGTCTCAGTCATCACCTCCATGCAAGGGTACCGATACTATTCCCCCTCAAGCACCGACCTCTGTCTCAGCACCTTATATCTCTCTTGGCAGCAGAGACCAGCAGCCTCAGGAGCCCCCATTGGGTGGCCCCCATTCTTCCGAGACCTCCCCAGAATACCCTTCTGAGGAGCTCCCTCGGAAGAGGACATGCAAGAGGAAGCATGTATACTCCCCGGATGAGTCTATCACCTCAGACACTGACCTTGAGGAGTCAGAAGGGTCCCCCAAGTTGTCCTCTGATTATGTCTCCTTTGTAGACATTCTAGAGATCCTAAAGCAGAGAGGCAGCTGGCCCACTGTCACCCCTTCTGATGAGGAGTCAGTGTACCTTAAGGCTTTCGGGTATCAACCTTCAGCCTCTTGGGTGTCTCCACCTTTTGATGAACTCTTGGACCTGGCTAGTTGAAAGGTGTGGGAAACTCCTGATGCCATGGATCCAGTCCCCAGAAGACCCAACAAATTTTTCTCGGCACCAAAAGAGAAAGAGTTTTTGATGAAGGGTGTGCCTGTAGATGCCATGGTGATGGCGGCGGCCACTAAGAAGGAACTAGCAGAGACTTATTCATCTGTCCATCCTCTGAACAAGGAGTCTCGAATGATGGATAGATACGTGAAGCGTATCTTCTCTTCAGAGGCTTTTACCCTCAGATTACTGAACTATCTCACACATTTTACTAGGCCTCAGAGAGATCTCCTGAAGGAGTTAGGAGATACTCTTCAAGGTACATCTACTGAAGGAGTCCCTGAGAAGGTGACTGCTGAGTTGTCCACCTTAAATTCCATCGTGAACTCCTCCATGAGGCTGATCTCCTATGCAACCAACGGAGTGAGCAGGGCAGTGGGTTCATGAGTTTCCCTTAGGAGATACTCCTGGATGTGCTTATGTAATTTTGCGGAGCCTTTCAAGTCTACCTTTACCAATGCCCCCTTTGATGGGTCTTCTTTGTTTGGACCTAAAGTAAAAGATACACTCACCAGGTATGAACAAGAAGGGAAAACTCTCTCTGCCATGGAAGTACGTTTTACCGTCCCTTCTAGACCATATCTCAAGGGTCAGAGAGGTGGTAAAATGTGGTTCAAGAAGTCCCAGAGATTTTTCCCAGATGCACAGGGTGATTCCTCCTTCAGAGGCAGAGGAGGAGAAGCTAATGGTAAACATCGCCCTAGAGACAGGGGGGTCCACAAAACCAGGGTGGCCGTGATTCCTTTCAAGGCCTTCCCTACCAGCGCTCCTGATGTGGGGGCCAGCTGTGCTTCTCTGGAGTCAGTCGTGGGTTGCTTATCTTTGCATCCAGAAGCCTAGCTAAACATCACCCAAGACAAATGGATACAAAGAATAATCACCAGAGGATACTCCATACCCTTTTTTCTTCCACCCCACACTCCCAAGAAGATCCCAGATGTTCCACCCAATCACAATGATCAAGCAACTGTAGAAGTGCAAAAGTTGCTTTCAAAGAGAGTCATCCAAACCATCCCCGCAGACCAGATAGGATTAGGAACTTATTCCAGATTCTTTGTAGTGCCAAAACAAACAGAGGACTGGAGGCCCATATTAGACCTCAGCAAACTAAACGAATCCGTAAAGAAGGCCAAGTTCCGGATGATAACACTGCAGTCTATACTCCCTCTGTTAGGGACAGACAATTGGATGTGCTCCATAGACCTCCAAGATGCGTACTACCATGTAAAAATGGAAAGAGCATCGAGGAGTCATTTACGCTTCCTGCTGGGAGCCAGTCATTACCAATTTCTTGCTGTGCCCTTTGGTCTCACCACAGCCCCCAGGGTGATCACCAAATGTATGGCGGTAGTGACATCTCACCTGAGACGTGGATTCCAAGTGTTTCCATACCTGGATGACTGGCTTTTGACTGCCACCACCAGGCACATACTCCTACAAGCCAGAGATTCAACCATTCAGCTCTGTTCCCAGCTGGGGATTGCAATAAATTGGGAAAAGTCTGCCTTATCGCCCTCTCAGTTTGTGACTTTTATAGGTGCAGAAATAGACACAGTTGCCATGCTAGCGCATCTTCCTGCAGACATAATTCAAAATCGCAGACAACAAATTCACAGTTTGCTTTCTCTACAGAAAGTCAAGGCAAAGACAGTGCTGAAACTCTTAGGGACCATGGCTTCTACCATAAATCTAGTCACACTAGCCAGATTGCATATGCAAATTCTTCAATGGCTTCTATTTTCCCAGTGGTCTCTTCAACAACTGCCTCTATCTCACTATATCCTCATAACAGAGTCGTGCAAAAAAGGGCCTTCATTGATGGATTCAGGCTGATCAGCTGACAACAGGCACTCCATTCCTCCCTCGCCAACCCGTTGCTACTGTGACCATGGATAGCTCACAGATAGGGTGGGTGGGGCATTATCTAGGCAGGACTGTCCAAGGCACATGGCAAGATCATGAGGCTCACCTACATAAAAATGTTCTAGAGAAGAGAGCAGTGCTTCTAGCGTTGTAAGCACTTCATGACTTTCTTCCTCTAGGGACGATAACAATCCAATCGGATAATATATCAGTGGTATGGTATCTAAACAAGCAAGGAGGAACCAGATCTTACCCCCTTTTTGAGAGGCTCTTCGTGTTTGGAAGTGGGCGATATCTTCCCAATGCTCTCTAGTAGCAACGCATATCCCGGGGACAACCAATGTGATAGCCGACAAGCTCAGCAGGGCAATATTGATGCCTCATGAGTGGTCTCTGAATTAGGAAGTAGCAGAACAGATCTTCTGCAAATGGGGACAGCCTTGCTGTGATCTCTTTGCAAGCCCAATCAACACCAAATGCAGCAGCTATTTTGCCTTTATCCCCCTTCCAGGGGAGTCACCGAGAGACACACTTGCTCATGATTGGCCACTGGGACTCCTATATGCATTCCCTCCCTTTCCGTTATGCATTCCCTCCCTTTCCGCTCATATCCAAAGTAATCCAGAAAGCAAAGTTCTTGGGAAGCAAAATGATTCTCATCACTCCTTACTAGCCTCGTCAGATTTGGTTCCCCTTTCTCGGGCCTCATCTACTAGACGATCCATGGACTCTGGATCCAGTTCCAGACCTCTTACACACATGTCAGGCTCCCTTCACCTCTGCCTCCACACCCTCAACTTGACAGCGTGGCTGCTCCACTTCCATCCCTAGTCAGGATTCATGAATTTTCATCTGCTGTGACCCACATCCTTACATCTTCGCATAAACCTTCCACTAGGAAGTTATACACTAGCAAGTGGAGAAGGTTTTCTATCTGGGCAAAAGAAAAAAAATGTAGATCCTTACACAGCATCCATCCATGTGGTGTTAGAATTTTTGTCTGAACTTTTCCATCAGGGATCAGCTGCTGCCACAATTAGGGTCCAACTGGTAGCGATATCCAATTTTCATTTGGGACAACATGAGCCTAATCTGACGTCCCACAGGTTATGTAAAACCTTCCTTAAAGGCACTACTTTGCTGAAACCTCCCTTTCAGGAACCTGTACCTCCTTGGGATCTAAATTTCATTCTGTCCAAACTAACTTACCCGCCCTTTCAGCCCGCACATTCGTGCCAACTGAAATTTCTGTCTTGGAAGACTTTGTTTCTAGTAGCTATCACTTCAACTAGACAGGTATCAGAGTTACAAGCACTGTCAATCAAGCCTCCTTATTTGATTTTTCACAAAGACAGAGTTTTCCTTCATACAAATCCTTCCTTTATTCCTAAAGTTTGCTCTCAGACTAATTTGAACCAAACTGTCGAACTGCTTGTATTTTTCCCTAATCATTCCAACACTGCAGAATATAAATTTCATTAACTTGATGTTCACAGACAATTATGGTTCTACCTTCACAGGACTAAGGAACCTAGAAAGTCAGATCAATTGTTCGTGTCCTTTTCTGAGTCTAGAATAGGTCTACCAGTCTCTAAAGTGACTCTATCTAATTGGATTTCTAACTGTATTTCCTTTGTTTACTCCTCCAATGGAAAGATCCTACTGTTCAAGATTAAGGCTCATTTCACAAGATCCCTGTCCACATCTGCTGCCTTTCAAGCCAGAATTCCTATTGACAGTATTTGTGCAGCAGCAACTTGGGCTACCCCTCATACCTTTGTTACTCATTACAAACTGGATTTGACCTCCAGGGGTAGAGCCTCCTTTGGTTCCACGGTACTCAGGAGTATATTCCCATGAGCCACCCGAGAAAAAAGATGCTAGGGACGCTGTCCCATATGTAAGAATGAAGGTGAGATAGGACTACAGAACATAAAGAAGTTATGTACTCACCATAATGTTCCATGTTTGTAGTCCATCCCACTCTTCATTCTTACGAACCCACCCACCTACCCCCATCCTGGAAGGATCTGGATACAGGATAGTGTTGCCTTTGGTAGGGTGGAGACCTTTCATTATTGTTGTTCTTTCTGGATAACCTTTTCTATCTTTCCATAGTTAGCAGCAAACAAGATTTGGGGATTGTACTAGTGCACTATGGGATACCTACCTAGCCATGAGCCAACTAAGAGACTTTGAGCTTTGTAATCGTCCAAGTCGGAGCCGAGGATCGGCTTCAAACCTATATGTAAGAATGAAGGGCGAGATGTTCTACAGACATGGAATGTTACGGTGATTACATAACTTCTTTTTTTCCTATACTCATGCATATTATCCAAATTGTCAGTTATGTTGCTCTCAGTAGTCTGCAATTGTTCCTCTTCTTGATCTGTAAGCTCCCCACCTCCTCTGCAACATTTAACTTTTGCCAAACCTTCTAAATATGTTTTTTTATTTATTTTATTTATTTAGCATTTGTTCACCAGGAAAGTCCAACTAGGATAGAACGGATTCAGTCATTGTTTGAACTAGCACGGATTCAGTCATTGTTTGAACTAGCATTCATTTCTGCTGCTTGAATAAGCCTCTGTGACTGCTGGATTTATGCTGATTTTTGTTGTCAGCCTTGGTTTGCTCCTGTGCTTCTCTTTTGGATCATTTATTTATTTTATTAGTAACAGGAGCATTTGGACAGTGATAACACTTACTCTTATAGTACAAATAGGACAGAGCCTATTTTCAGTGGAGGCCTGGGGAGAAACGGTCTAGACACATGTCTTTAGAATTCTTACTTTTCTGACACATCTCTCTTTTGTCCTTAATTTTACTATATTTTTAAAATTTGTCTTCGTTTTATCACAAGCTCCAGTCAGTAACTCTGGAATGATTTCTATCTGCCCCAGTAACTCTTGAATTTCATTTATTAAATTGCCCTAGCACGTATTGCGATATATTTCTATGTCATTTGAGTGAATGCTCATTTGACTGAATCACAAGTGGTCAAACTAAGTTGACTGAATACTTACTTGACTGAATCATGATCAACCCCTGTTGGGTGAGGAAAGTAAACCTATAGTTTTTGTCTGTGACTGATAGAGCTGCATTTTGTTACCTGTTCCATTTTGTTTTCTATTTTAAAAAATCTGCTTGGCCTGGTGTTTTTTCTTCTATTTGAGAGGTAGACACTTAATTTGATTAGGCTGCAGATTTCTTATGTTTTTTTGTTGGTTAAATTTTCTCTTGAGTGATAATTAAATACTCAGTGAAATTCTGGCCTTTGTCATTGTCTGAAAAGATTTCAAGCCTGCATAAACTAAAGCACTGCTTGTGATTCCATGCTGTGTTTCCCTGTGCACCCTCCATTTTGTTGATCTACTTTCAAAACCTGGTGATTTAAACTGCCCATCCCTACTGTAAACTGAGGTTAATAAGCTCTTCCATTACTGCACTGCTGTTGATATCCTGAAATATTATTTATTTGACTTTCCTTGTTTTTATATTGAAAAATTGCATTTTGCCTCCCATTGTCTATTCCACTTGATCTGACTTCATTATCTAGCTAGCTGTTGGATAAAGCAGTGTATTTTTACACTCTAGCAAACACTTGTTTTTACATCAAAAGAGGTCAATGGGTTTTTCCTGTAGTGCACTAGGAAGTAGACTAGTCTGTTTAGGTTGGGGAAACACTTAATATTTCTGAATGTAGTTTTATTGGCTGGAGGGCGTATTACTCAGATTATCTTGTTTTAAGTGCCTTTGTAAATTCTGTGCAGTTGAGTGGCTGTTGACTCATTTATTCAAAGTGAAGTACTTTTATTGAATAATCACACTTTTATAAGCTGTTTAAAGTATACTGCTGCATCCATATGTTGAAGTTTGTTTGTGGTAGCATTGCTTACCTTTTAAGTTTGTTTGTGCTAGCATTTCAGTCCTGACACTCCTTTAGTGTGGTTTTAGACTAGGAGGACTGGGATTATCCATCTATTGGCATTAGGTGTTTATAGGTTCATAGGTGTGTACTAGGCTAATAGAAGTGCACTGGCATCATGTCGCATGTGGTCTGTCTAAGCTGTGAAACACACAAAAGGGCTATATGTATTTTTTTGCACTTCTCTGCACTTGATTTCCATTATTCTGATACCTAGATAGCATAGACTAGATTCAGACCTGTTGAATCTAGCCTGTTATTGATAAACTTGAGCACTAAACTAGCCATCCTACATTAAGAAGGACTCCCCTGCACCCTTGTGGAAGAGGAGTGTCCATGCAGCCTTGTCTAAGCTGGGGGTTGCTGGAGGAAGGTTCATTGTGTTCTTTCCTATTGCTAGATTAGCTTAAAGTATTTAATGTCACCTGTATTTAAGCCTCATGTTTTTGTGGGCTTGCACTCAATTAACCAGAGCTGCTCTACATTTGGTGTCCTTTGCCAGAGGTCAGAGAGGTTCTGCTTTAATCCAGGCATCCAAGGCAAAACAACAAGAAAATAAGTATATTTATTATTCTTCTGCACTTTTTGAAATGTATTTTATCAAATTGCTGCATGAGTTATGTTTTTTTACTGTTGTACTATTTGTGACTGCTTCATTCTCTGCACTTGATTTGCATTGCTCTGATACCTAGATAGCAGAGACTACATTCAGACCTGCTGAATCTAACCTGTTATTAATATACTTGAGCACTAAACCAGCCATCTTACATTAAGAAGGGCTCTCCTGCACTCTTGTGGCAGAAGTTGTGGATCTGGCCTTGTCAGAGCTGGGGATTGCTGGAGGGAGGTTCATTGTGTGCTTTCCTATTGGTAGATCAGTTTAAAAGTGTTTTTACTTTTGTCTGTATTTAAGCCTTGCATTTGCGAGTTGCAGCTCACCATGCTATAGGGGTTAGCGGTGCCCTATGTAGGTGTTAATGTCTTGAAACTTAATTTTTCTATAGCCATCTGTCAGTGGAACCCTCCCAAGCTTCCCTACTGCACTATAGGCAACTCAGCTGCACACTGAGCATCATTGACACACATCATCATTAGCCGTCAATAGAACAAGCACCTTTGTTAGTCCTAGTGCAAAAACTGGTCAAACTAGCCCACTCCCTTCCCTAATAGTACATACAGTAAAAACCTTCTATAATGGCTGGGCAGTTTCCTATCATTTCACTGGCCAGCCTGATTGACATGGGCATCCTGACGCAATGTAGTAATTGTCTCATGTTTCCTGACAACCGTTTACTCCTAAAACAAACAAATACCCTATGTGAGAGATGTGATTACACTATGAAACTGGAATTAATTCTCTCACTTAACAACAAACCAGACATCAAACAGGTTGTCAGCACCTACACACTTTACCTCTCACACAAAGTAAGGTCACAAAACATAAACCCACATACTCGGAGGTACTCACTGGAAGCCTACCAAAAGATCAGAGACCTCCCAAATGTAAACCACTTGCACACACTGCTATGCAAATTGCCACCACTACATATAATAACACATGCAACAGTATCTCAGCAAATAAGCCCCTAAGGCAAATCACATCAAAACCTAATATATTGGTCATAGATGACTCCATAGTGAGACACACAGATGTCACCTTCACAAGCCTGGATAAAGAGAAGGTCATGATCAGCTGCCTGCCAGGTGCCAGGATCCATCAAATCACACATGCACTCAAGTCACTCATCAACAAGTACCATTATGGCTCTGCCATAGTCCATGTTAGATTGAATGACTTGAGACATACCTCTTTAATCTATATGAAGAGAGACATGACTGAGCTCTCAGATTATGTGTCCCAGGCAAGTATGACCCAAGCTCTAAGCAGCATTCTACCTTCACCCAGGATGATACCACAATATAAACAAAAAATGATCAATTTCAACAATTGGCTTAACTTGTAGTGTCAGTCCAGGGGGATCCAGTATCTGTCAGTCTGGGAAGACATGGTCGGCAGGCCACATTGCTTTGCCAGAGATGGTCTACACCTGTCTCCTCTAGGCTTTCGGATACTGGCAAAGGTGCTTGCTTCCCTCATAGTGCCTTTTTTAAGCAATGTCAAAATAACAACATTTTTGATGTAACAAAATCCACTTGAGACAAACTCAAGGTTCTACTGCTTAATGCTAAGAGTCTGAACATGAAACTGCACTCCTTGGAAGCACTCCTAACCTTGGAAGATGCTAACATCTGTGCAGTAGCTGAGACATGGTTCAAAAGCTGCGGAAAGCACCCCAGCCATGCAAGCTTACAATGCCTTCCACATGTTCAGACCTCAAAATTAATATGAAAAAAAAAATAATGGTGGAGGTGTATCCATCTACATTTAACCCAAGTACACCCTGAGACTGGTCAAACAGTACAACTCTCTCTCGAAATACTCCATGTCCAATTAACTGTAGGCAAAATACCCTTCCACATAATTGTTAGCTATAGGTCCCCTAGTATGAACCAATAAAAACACACCACCTACTTGGACTTAGTGGAGTCTCTCACCATACAGCCCAACACCTTACTCATGGAAGATTTCACCTATCCTTCCATCAACTGGGTGATATACATGAGCATGAATATGCTTGCCCAGAGGTTCCTGGACTTTCTCAATACAAATGCTCTGGAACAGATAGTCTGCACCCTCACAAGGGGCTCAAATGTCCTAGACATAATACTCACCAACATGGGGGGGGGGGTCACTGCACTCCCGCCCCCTGTGTGATACCTTCCTTGGTAAGTACAGACCGTAAATCAGTCTCATTCGAAGTAACTATTGAAACTGTCAACACCACAGGTGCAGAAAAACTCAAACTTTTCCAAAACAAAATACAGCCTACTAAGCGATGGCATAAAAAGGTTTATACCTCCTGCAAACACAGACAACAATGACTCCTATGCAGAGGTGTACACAAATGCCCTGTACAAACAAATAAGCATCTGTATTGACTCGGTTGTACCTGACTGGAGTAAAACCAGGTCCTCCTGAAAAAACAAGCCACCCTGGTGGACATCGAGTAGAAACTAGTTAATAGTTTCATAGGATTTTACTAGGCTATTGACCCAAGGATCTTTACAAGCCTAGCTGTTAAATCCCAGTATAATACTAGATGAGCGATATCATCACTGTTCATGATTTTTCTATCAAGGATTGTCCATGTCCAGGAAAGAAGCAGGGGCAATCCCTGGCAGAAATTTACGGTTTCCCATCCAGTTGTTCAGGTTGTGTTTAAACAGGGTCATGGAGGTGCTCTGCTTGACATGGATTGGAAGTCTATTCCAGAGGAATGCCAACCTCTGAGAGATGTATCACTCCAGCAGGTCCTATTTATGTCGTGACTCTAGTCCCATTTGACTTACGGATGTGCAGCATTTTCATAAGATTTGGGTCAGAGACAGCCCTGTAAGCCAGACATAAATCATATCTAAGTAGTCTATATGCTACTGAGTACAGTGACAATTTCAGTCTGTCTGTATAGGACATGTGCTGGAGACCCTGAATTTTCTTATTTAAAAATCTCTGAGGTCTGTCAAGTTGCTGCAGATGAGTGGTACAGTACAAACGAAAGGGAACATTATATTCAATAACAGACCTGATGAGGGATGAGTATAGGGGAGTTGTAACCAGTTTTGCTCTTGATGCGATGCCTTTGCTAATCAGGTGAGTGACAGAATGCCTTCCAAACCACAGTAGACACATGGTGGCCGAAGTTGAGTTGACAGTCAACTTGTGTTCTCAGGTCTTTCACTACAAAAATTGATAGGGTATTATTGTTTATTTTATAATCAGCAGGGGCATTGCTTTTACTGAAGGGAATGATGATGCATTTCTTAGCATTTAGTTTAAGACCATGGCTTTGGCACCAATCATTTGTCTTTGTAAGCCCCTTTTGAAAAACACTGACATCGCTAGGGGATTCAATAATAGCACCTAATTTGCAGTTATCTGCAAACTTGGTTAGTCACAGACCCTATGTTTTGACCCGGACTTTGAAAAGTATATGCCAAACAAGAGGGGGCTCATCACTGACTATTGTGGGACCCCATTGGTGACAGGTCTGCTGGTAGAGTTGAAGTCTCACACTTTGACTGAGAGTTGTCGATCTGTGAGCCAGTTTGCAACCCACCTGATAACATAGGAGTTGATATTTAGCTGAGTTAGTTTGTCAATAATCCCTGATTGTGGGACTGTGTCAAAGGCCTTGGACAAGTCAAGATAGGCTGTGTGCACAGCTTTGACTTTGTCTATGACTCTGGTCACATTCTCAGAGAAGTCCACCAGGTTTAGCAGGCATGGCCTACTCTTGACAAAACTGAACTGGAACAGATCTAGGGTTTGGAGGTCAACTATATCCTTATTTATGAGATCCATGATGATTCTTTCCATTGCCTTACACATGAGGCTGGTTAAAATTATGGGTCTATAGTTACCCGAGTCTGTTGCCAAGCCGCCCTTGTGGAAGGGGATAACAGACACTGTTTTCCATTCAGTGGGAACAAAGCCAGTACCCAGGCTGTGGTTGAATAGGGTGCCTAGTGGAGTAGCTATATCTTGAACATTAAGAATGCAGCCCAGAATGACATCTGTTCTTATGGAGGCTGTGTTTTTAGTCTTAGAGAGAGCATTGATGACTTGCCCTTTGAAGATGCAAGGAGGAAGTGATGTTGAAGACATGGTTTGTGGTAAGCTTGAGGGAGATAGGGGTGAAGTTTTCACCAAACCTGTCTGCTAGCAGGTTTGCAATTTCCACAGGGGTCAGTGTTTGCGATACCATCCACAATTTGTTCAGCACACATCTGTTTCCTATCTTTCAGGTTATGGACATAGCTGAAGAAATCCTTATGGTTATCCTTGACTATGGTTGCTAAATTTTTCTCATAGTTGCTCTTTGAGAATTTATGAGTTGTCTTATTTGCTTGTTTAGGTCAAGGAGGGTGCTCTTCCAGTTCTGGCTTCTTACTTTTTAATTTTTAGACAGTAGCTTCTTTCGCTTATTGTATAATCTAGTAATGCTAGACGTCCACCAGTATGGTTTGTTTTTTCTTGAGTATCTTGCATTAATCCTATCAGACTTGGCTGTGCCTATACATTTGCGTAGATGTTTATATAAGGTATCAGTGTATACCTTAGTATAGCCGTCAGTGCCGTCTGTGGGAACTGGAGCTTGGAAGTCAATTATACCATCGGTTAGGAGGATATGGTTAGCTTTAGGTAATTTTTTTAGCCTGACTTCTCCTTTGGGGAGTTCTGGTGCTATTGTTACTTCAAAAATTACTGATTTATAGTTGACTTTAACCAGTGCAGGCTGTACACTTGAGGCATTGCATCAGTCACTCATATTGGACCAGGTCTAAAATATTAGATCCGCTTGTGGAATGGTGCAGTATTTTTTCCAGGGCATTTGAGTTGACAAAATGCAGGAAATTTTGTACAAGTGAGTTTGGGCCTGTATAAATTTCCCAATTAATGGAAGGATAGTTGAAATCACCCATGACTAGGGTGTTAGGTTGTACTTTAATTGTCCCAAGTAGGTCTAAATAAGCTGTATAGGCTTTGTGGTTCATGGAAGGGGACCTGTAACTGGTGATGAGATGAAGGGGGGTCTTACCCACAGTAATTTGGACTTGGAGTAACTCCGTAGAGTTATCTTGTCTAACCAGTCTAGAAGCATAATTATCTTTAATGAAGATAGATACTCCACCGCCTTTGGTTCTTACACCTTCAATTTGTGGTCTGAAAGTGTGGAAGGTATTGTAGCCTTGCAAGGCTTGGATACTTACTGTGGCCTTGAAGCAGTTTTCTGTGGCTGCACAGACATCAACATCTTCCAGGGATAAGAGTGCTTCCAGAGAGTGCAGTTTCTGATTTCAACTCCTAGCGTTTAGCAGCATGACCCTTAGTTTTTTTGTGTTTGATATTTTCATGTCGGAAATTTTGTTTTTATGACCTTGCCTAAAAAAGGCATGATGGGGGTGGCGAGTGCCTTAGCCAGCAACCAAAAGCCTAGATGTGCCAGGTGAAGCCCATCTCTGGCAAAGCAGTGTAGTCTACCCACCATGTCATCCCAGGCTGAGAGAACTGAATCTCCTTAGAATGACACCTGAAACTTAGCCAATTATTGAAGTTAATCATTTTTTGTTTATGTTGTGGTACCATCCCAGATGAGGGTAAAATGCTGCTCAAAGCTAGGAACATACCTGCCGTTGACAGATATTCAGAGAACTCAATAATTTCTCTCTTCATATAGTCCAGAGAAGTACATCTCAAGTCATTCACACCACCATGAGCTATGACAGAGTCATAATGGTATTTGTTGTTGAGAGACATGAGTGCATGTGTGATCTGATGAATCCTTGAACCACACTGTAACCTTCTCCTTGTTTAACCTTGTGAGTGGGACATCTGTATGTCTCAGTATAGAGTTACCTATAACTAAAACATTTGGAGTTGATGTGCATTGTCTTAAGGGCTTATTTATACTTTTTTGCTGTTGATCTCTCTTCTCTTGTTCTTCCCCGCTCTGTTCGCCCTGCGGGCTCACTCCGCTCCCCCACCCTACCCCCAATTCCCACCCACTCACACTACATCTACACTTATACCCACATAGACACACCTACTTCCTCCACTCCTACCAAACTCCACCCCTTTCTCCTCCCTTCACCCCCCTCTTTCCTATCACACCCACATCTCCATTACCCCACCCCCTTACCAAACTCCTACTGGCTTATTAAAACCCAAATATGTCCATAAAATATTCATCCCTTTCAATCCTACTAATACTTCTCCTAAACCTTACATTCATCTACCATCTTACCCACCCTTATCTCTTCAAACACACCCTACTCCTACACACAACCTACTCCCTCCACACAACTCATACCTATTATACCAACTCTATCTCTCATGAACTATACCCCACTAACCATATCCTATGGTTTCACTACAAACCAATCCCCTCTCATAACACCTCTAGATATAATCACCTTCCCATATCCTATTCTAATCCACTAACCCACACCTCCCAACCTAAACAATCCAAATACCTCTGCTACTTAACGCAACTCCTAACTTCCATACTGCTATCTGGCGATATACACCCCAACCCAGGCCCAAACCACCCCTCCTCAATACCTAAATCCATCCTATTTGCATCTCTTAATGCACAAAGCATAGCTAACAAAATTCCAAATCTGCATGCCTGGCTATCCCACAACAAACCAGACATCTTAGCTATTTCTGAAACCTGGCTAAAGCCACACATGAAAGATTCCGAGATAATGCCACCTTACTACTCAATCATCAGATCAGACAGAACCCATAAAAAGGGTGGTGGAGTAGCTCTATTCTACTCATCCTCCCTAAACTAAATACCCTATGATAAAGCTATTCCCCAGTTCCAAAATTCAGAACTAATACTGGCTCACCTCCAGCTAAACAAACATAAATATATCTGCATTGCCTCACTGTACATTCCCCCAGGAGACAATATCCGAATACTAGAAGAAATCCTCTCTTGGCTTTCAGCCAACATCAACAATGAAACCATAATTATGGGAGATACCAATATTAACTGGTCCTCCATTCAATCCCACTCACACTCCCTTAACATCAACCTATACAACTACTCCCAACTCATCAATACCATAACTAGACCAAGCAAAGACGTCTCCAGTGGAAGCATCCTAGACTGGATTCTAGTCTCCCACCCCCACTACTACCCAGATAATGGAACAATACCTGACTCCCTCAGCGACCACCTCCCCATTTACGCAAGACGTCTCCCTTCTCCCTTACAAGTCACCCATAATTACATCACTACCCGATGCTATAGGAGATTCAACCCTGAAGCTTTCTCAGCTGCACTAAATTCACTGAACTGGTACCCCTTAAAGACTCTTCCCCTTGAAAATGCTATCACTCACTTTAATACCACCTTCCTCAACCTTCTAGATACTCATGCCCCATTAAAAACCAAAAGAATAAAAAGGCAATCCACACCCTGGTTAAGTATAAACACCCTAACCACCATGCGACTTAGAGACAAAGCCTGGACACAATATCAAAAGAACAAAACTACTTCTTCCCTCAACAAATACAAAACCCTTCGTAACTCAGTTAAAAAACTTATCTCTGCAGACCGTCGTAACTACTTCACCCGACTTCAAAGCAATTTCAAAACCAACACTCAGAAGTTCTGGAAAGGCATAACTACCCTTTTAAAACCCGGGAACACAGGAAACTCAATCCCTTGCCCAAATACTGATGATACTGATCTTGCAACCCAATTTAACTCTTTCTTCATAGACTCTATTTCCAAACTCACCAGCTATTTTTCAAACAACAGTACTCCTCCAACCTGCATTTCATCTCAGGTATCTTCCCCTACAACTTCTCCCACTCCTCCTCAAGCTCTTTCATCTCTAACTTCTCCCACATCACCTCATACTTCCCCTCCCCCACCTTCCCCCACTCATTCCACAACTCCACCTTTCCTCATCAAACCTATTCCTACATCCACCATAAAAAAACTCCTGCAGAAACTAAAACCATGCACCAATGCCCCTGATAACATTCCCTCATACTACCTTAGTATAGCTGCTGAAGCCATTGTCCTCCCTGTCAGTGTCCTAATTAACCACTCAATCCAAGAAAATTTTGTTCCCCTAATCTGGAAAAAAGCCTACATCATTCCCCTGCACAAAGGTGGAACCAATACTAATATTTCCAACTTCCGTCCTATCGCCATCCTTTCTCCCACTTCAAAACTCCTGGAGAAATATATCCATCTTCAACTCCTTCCACATCTTCTGGATAACAATCTACTAACTCCTACACAGCATGGATTCAGACCCCATCATAGTACTATGACTGCCCTCCTATCCTTCCTTGAAACTGTGAACAAAGCTAAGGACTCTGGCCTCATTGTATCTACCATCCTCCTCGATCTCTCTAAAGCTTTCGATACTATCTCTCATAACCTCCTTCTTACTAAGCTTTCTAACCTAAACCTTTCTCCCTCTTCCCTCTGTTGGTTTACTAGCTATCTCTCCAATCGGCAACAAGCTGTCAAGTGGAAAAAAGCCACCTCCTCCTTCCTTGACATACCCACAGGTGTCCCACAAGGCTCTATTCTGGGCCCCCTCCTCTTCAATATTTTCATTAATGACTTTTTCCGCTCTATCCCCCTTGCAAACATTATTCAATATGCTGATGACTCCACTATCATCTGTGCTGCCTCATCCATCCCAACTCTCTTAAAACTAACTCAAGATGCCTTCTCCACCACAGAACAATGGATGAAAGAGAACCACCTTGCACTCAATGCTGCTAAAACCAAGCTTATGATATTCTCCCCCTCCAAAACTAATAACTTTGACAGAAATTTATTCTCCATCACCAGCCAGAACAGGGTCTATATGACTTGGTCGACAGTTCATATGATTGACTGTTTATTTGGTCGACAGTTCATTTGATCGACAAGCATTTGCCCCCTTCCCCAATGTTGTGTGACCCTGGAGTTGATATATATAGTTAGGGGGGGTGTGGGGGGCACGGGGGCGAAGCCCCCCACCTAAAATGCTTGTCGATCAAATGAACTGTCGACCAAATAAACAGTCGATCATATGAACTGTCGACCAAGTCATATAGACCCCCAGAACAATACATGTCTCGAGCTGGTATCTGAAGCCAAACTACTCGGAATTCAAATTGATGACAAGCTGAAATTCAACTCCCATCTACTCCTAAATATAAAACAAACCCATCAAAAACTAGGCATGCTCTACCGCCACCACTGGTTCCTCACCTCTACTACCAAAATTACCCTCTCTACCACATTTCTCCTTCCCTCCCTTCTCTGTGGCGCCCCTCTTCTAACAAACCTACAATCTTCTCTGAAATCCAAACTATCATCTTGCTACAATAAAATAGCCAGATTTGCAACCAGCAGCAAATCATCTACCCATCACTGTGAACCTCTCCAAAAACTCAACTGGCTAGAGCTACCCCACTACCTCTCCTACACTCAACTCACCTATGCACATAAACTCATCTTCCAGCCAACACTCTGTCCCTCTCTTTCAACTACCTTTAAAATGCATCAAACACAAAGACGTCTAAGATCTAACAATCAAAACCTCATAGAGGTCTATAGACCCATACACGCTCCAGGACAACACCTCCTGTCCTTTTCACTAGCATGCCAATGGAACTCCCTTCCCCCATCCATCCGTACAATTGCTAGCCTCCCACACTTTAAAAAATTACTACACTCTCATCTAACATCCTCATGGGAATGCTCCTGCTCACATCCTTCATAACCTACCCTACTTCCACCACTACTCCTCTTTCTTTTTCCATTCCCAGCTAGCAAATTCATGCTTGCTTCCACCATTCAACTCCTCACTTGTACCAAGTAATAACAAAAAAAAAAATAATAAATAATACTATTTATTTTTATATTTCGCCTCTATTACTTGTTTTGTTTGATACTTATGTTTTTCTCTATATAATCTATGTATTGAAATTAATCTTTGTATTTTATGTATTGTGTAACATAATCTTTGTATAATCTGTATGTGGAGCTTTTCTCCCCAGGACTCCATTGAAAACGGGTTCTTTGGGCCCAATGGACTATCCTGGTTAAACAACAGCAAATAAATAAATAAATAAATAAATTTGGTGAGACACTGATGCTAGTGTTTTTATCTGTATTGGGTGATTTGGGTGTAGTGTTAGGTGTAGCATATTTGTGTCTTGGGGGTCTCTGATGTTTAGGTATGTTTCTGGAGAGTGGGTCAAAAACAGGTTATATAACAAAAGGAAAAAACTTATGTCCAAGAACAAGAGGGAACTGACTCAGCAGGGAAGAATTTCCTGTGCAGCTTGAACAAACAAATCAGAAATCTTGTAAAGTCCTCTAAAGCTAATTACAAAGCTAAAATAGCATCCCTAGGTAAAGATAATCATAAGGAATTATTTAACTATGTCCATAATTTAAAAGGTAATGTCCAGCTATGTGCTAAACTGGTAGTAGATAGTACCACTCATGCTATACAGGAGGAAATTGCCAACCTGCTTGCTGACAGATTTTGCACAAACTCCACCTCCCTGTCCCCACCAGGTGTAACCCAAAGCATACCTAACAACAGTCCTCTGCCTGGTATCTCTAGAGATCAGGTAATATTTGTGCTCTCCAAGGCCAAAAACACAGCCTGAATGGGACCAGAAAACATCCCAAGTTGCTTATTAAGCAATCTAAAACAGGACCTGGTGGACGCACTTGGCATTCTCATTAACCATAGCCTGAGAACTGGCTTTGTTCCAGCAGAGTGGAGAACAACAATAACCCCCTTGTACAAAGGGAGGCCATCAACCGAGCCTGTCAACTACAGACCCATAAGTCTAACCAGCGTCATATGCAAGGCCATGGAAAGAATCATCATGGACTTGCATATGAGGTTGGTAGACTTATGGGTCTGTAGTTCACAGGGTCAGTTAATGGCTTCCCTTTGTGTAAGGGGAGGTCATCAACCTACCCTGTGAACTATAGAGCCATAAGTCTAACCAGCCTCATATGTAAGACCATGGAAAGAATCATCATAGACTTTATCAATAAGGACATAGACAATTTTCAAAATCTAGACCCAACCCAGTTTGGCTTCATTAAGGGTAGATCATGCTTATTAAACCTAGCAGATTTCTTTGAGAAAGTCACAAAAGCCCTGTATGAAGATAAGACAGTGCATACTCCCTATCTTGACTTATCCAAGGCTTGTGACACAACCTCCCACTCAGGTAGCATTAAGAAACTCTCCCAGCTGGGAAGTAAATATTGTGGGAAGAAATAGCCAGGGAACTGTTGTGGCTAGACTTGTATAGGCCCTAGGGCCGATAGCCTAGTACCAACCTATAAACCTATGAACCTATTAACCCTTACATCACTGGATGGGTAGCCATTTGGCTCACAGACAGAACACATACTGTCATAGTTGGTGAATCCACCTCTACCAGTAGACCCATCACCAGTGGTGTACCACAAGGCTCTGTGCTGGGCCCTTTATTGTTTGGAATCTATTTCTTGGAAGACCAAGCTAAATAGATGGCCTTTGGTTTACCAAGTTTGTTGATGATTACAAATTGGATGCAGTCATTGAGTCACCCAACAATGTTAATATATTACAGGAGTAAACTAACAGACAAATGACTGGTGCCAAAGCCACGGTCTAAAATTAAGTGCAAAGAAGTGTGTTATTATCCCATTTATCAAAGTGAAATTCCCTGATAATTACAATTTTGACAGCAAACCTCTAAGTTCAAATCCAGTGGTGTGAGATCTGGGAACACATGTAGATAGCAATCTGAACTTCGACTAGCAAGTTTCCACAGTGATATGGAAAGACTTCTATGTTGCGCATCTCATAAGTAAGGGCATTACATCCAGGTCTAAGGATGTTATAACCCCACTGTACTTGATCCTCATCAGACCATTAATAGAGTACAATACTCTCTTCTACATGCACCTCACCAGACCCCCACCACCACTGGAGAGACCACAGGGGTTTCTTACCAAGAAAATACAGGGGCTCCAAACCATGACTTACATGGATTGACTTAATGCCCTGTCCCTATACTCTGTATCATATAGGCTGCTGAGAAGCAACTTGTGCCTGGCCTATAGGACAGTCTCTGACCCTTTGCTGATGGAAATGCTGCATATCCACAAGTCAAATGGCACAAGACTCACTCATTCTAGGGATCTTAATGTAGCCTTTGACATTAACAGAACATGCCAGAGAGACAGATATATGTCCCAGAGATTGCCGCTACTCTGGAATAAATGTCCAGTTCACATGAAGCAGAACTCCTCACTGACCCAATTCAAGTGCAACCTGGACAAATGGATGGGAGATCACAAATTCACCCTGGGGGTGGCACCCATATCCCTCACGGACAAGGGTAGTCAGTGTTGGTCATAGACTCGCTCTGCAAATTATCTCCATCAAACCAAGGACAATTGAGGCAACTTGGGATTAACATGGCTAGGCTTGTAAGGGCTCTAGGGCTGCTGGCCTACTAAACTGTGAATCTATGAACCTATGTGAAAGGTGTCATTTCTGATAATATAAGTTATTAAGGAAGTGTCAGTCAAGTAAGTTTTCAATCAGTTGTGTTCAGTGATTTGTAATTCAGTAAAATAAGCATTTCTGTCATGCCTATCCAGTTATTATATCTTGGAAAATAATATGTAAATTTCCACTGCACTACTGCTACTAAAATAACATCTTCCATTGCAAATACTTTCATGTACTCATTTAAAAATCTGAACTCTTTAGTTATAGTTTCCCTTCTGGGGCCCTCTGTCATATCTTCTGTGCTGCAAACTAAATTCCAGTCACCTCTTAGAAATAAAATGCCCTGTTGGAAACGGATTATTTCTTGAAACATCCTTTAAACTCAGGGAATATAGATGAACAAGTTAATTATATTCTCTTTTTTTGCCAGTATGCCCTCACTGCCATATATCTTTTACTTTGTATGTTTTCCTTTTCTAGGAAAAATTGGAGCACCTCTACATAATAATATAATAACACACTTTTCATTTGTCCATGATATTCTGCCAACTATTCAGAATGATATTCTTGCTTTATCAGGTTCATTGCTTTTTCTCAATGCCATTGTCACTGTGTGTTTCTTTTGACAAACCATTGACATTTGCCATTCTAGACTTCTGTATGTCAAATGGCTTGATGGTGGCCATCACATGGGTCAGCAAGAGAAACAGTAACAAGGTCATGTGCAATACTGGTCAACAAGCAACTCAGGTAGACTTCATCCTAGTAAGGAAAGGCCATTGCAGTAGAACCAGTGATTGCAAAGTCAGTCCCAGTAGCCCACAGCATAAACCATTGGTTTCTGCAATCAGCTGCAGGCAGTGGTCAGAGAATGCTCAAATGTCAACAGAACTGAAGACCTGGAAGGTGACTGGAGAGAGAGAGAGAGAGAGAGAGAGAGAGAGAGCAAGAGTTTAAATAAATATGGTTCTAGCACCTCAGGAAGAAGCGAAAATAGAAGTTGAAAAATGACAGTGCATCAAAACACCATATGTGAGGACTATACATCTGAGAAGTCATCAAATGAAAGGAGTGCAGGAAAATATGGGACACAGAAAAGACAGACCAAGCTAAGAAGGAATAATGGTTGGCTAGCAAAGAGGCTAAGACAGCAGTTGCAATAACAAAGAACAAGACATCAGAGCTACTCTACTAACTTCTGTAAATGACTCAGCAGATGGCACAAAGAAACTGTTATCAGGTTTCAAGGCAAACACAGAAAGATAAATAAGATACCCTTCATAAGGGATGTCAGCCAAGTACTCACCAGTCCACATAACAACAAAGGCAGATGGAAGGAGTACTTCCAGCAGCTTCTGAATGAAGAATACCTTACCAAAGTTTTACCTCCCCAGATACAGTCTAGGATAAAATAACAGGACTCCACTCTAGAAGAAATAAGAAACACCCTAAGGAAAATAAAGTCAGGGAAAGCAGTATGCTCAGAAGAGGTCACAGCAGATATGGTCAAGATGCTGAGTGAGTTAGGGGAAAAATGGCACCAGAAGATACTCATAGCAGTATGGAGAGAAAGACATATCCCAAATGACCGGAGAATAAGCATTCTAGTTCCAGTATACAAAAATAAAGGGAACATTCACAACTGTGGACAGTATAGAGATATCAAATTCCTGTCATTCTATGTGACGGTTCTAGAGAGGGTGACTGATAAATGAATACATAGAGTAATAGCTAGTAAGATGGGAGATGAGCAGTTCAAATTCAGATCAGGATGTAGCATAACTGACCTGATGTTTTTAGTGAGACACGTAATTGAGAAGAAGCTAGAGACGAGGAAAGAGTCCAACTGGGCATTCCTAGACTTTGAGAAAGTATGTAACAAGGTCCCAAGAAAGATGATTTGGGTAGTTCTGTGATGGTATGAAGTCCCAGGAATAGTAGCAGAATTAGTGCAGGCTATGTACAATGGCCTAATGACACAAGTATTAACAGTATTCAGACTTATAGAGGGGTTCCCACTGAGGGTGGGTGTGCATCATGGCTCATCTCTAAGCCCATTGCTGTTTATAATAGGGATGGAATACATTAGCAAACCAGTCAGAGGGGGTGATCAAGAAAGCTACGTTTTGCAGAAACATGTAGAATTACAGGTAGACTTTGAACAAGAACTTCAGCAAATGACAGAGAAATGGAATGCAAAACTGAAAGTGCACAAAATGAAACAGACTACAGATAAGACAGTTGTAATGGCAACAAATGGGAGAGAGATCAGAAGAAGCTGAAATAATTTGAGATAGAATTGAAACTAATGGAACAGATTAACAACTTCAAGTATCTGGGAGGGTTGGTTGAGGAGAATAGAAGTCAGAATGAGGAGGTCACACCTCACACCTAGAATCAGAGGGCTGTAGGTAACTGGCAGAGTTTCAAGGGTAGTGTATGAAGCAGGTAACTGGCAGAGTTTCAAGGGTAGTGTATGAAAGCAGAATGCCAAAGAAGCAGATAAAAAGGTGTTCAAAACAGTGGTACGATCGGTACTACTGTATGGTGCATGTGACACCCCTGCACTGGCCCAGTAATTAAGGAGCCTCAGTTCTCACCGCTGGCAGCAGTGAGGGATGTACAGAATGGGAGGATGACAAGTACACACACAGTAAAGTGCAATTTCCCTTAAGAGCACACAGAGATCACAGTCAGTCTGGGGGCTGGTTTCTTCCTCTTTCTCCAGATCCCCAATAAGACTCCCCCACTGGCACAGCTATAGGGTTAAGATCTCAGCTGAGGGGTCAAGCCAAGACCTCCAGCACCCTCTCTGTCCAACCAGTGCTTTGTGTCCCTGCCCAAGTAGCTGACACACAAACTTTGAGATTTGATTTATATACAAATACATAGACAATCAGGGGGGAAGGCTGGCACAGGTTTACTAGCTATTCCCCCTAATGCCCAGACTATAAGGTAGTTATCACTGTCACCAACCCCTCTTTATTAGCTACTATACAGCCCTTAAAAAGTATGAGAAATCCTACTGTATAATGTTACTATTATCAAAATGGTAGTTTTTGACCAAGTGTCAGGCTATTAGGAGTGGCATGTACAGTATCACCATATACATATACAAATACTCTAAGAGCTTAAATATGTCTGAGAAATATCAGCCACCAAGACAGGTTTAAATATATTTAATAATAAATAATAAAATAATAAGGCAATACTCAAACAACACAGTGACTACAGAGTTCGGAATCACAGAAATATTTTTAAAAGAACATTGCAGGCCAGTCTCAAATAAATACAGAAAACATCTAAACTAATCTTTACTATATTCTTGTCTATATCTAAAAGATACTATGCCCAAAATAACTTACTTACAGAACAAGACAAGTGCAGATGAGTGGATGATATTGCTAGGTCCAAGACACAACACAAAATGCAAAGCCTGTCTAATAAAGTTCTTAAATTAATATCAAACATTACTGCTGGGTCAGCTTGGATGACATCACTCTTTGTTACCTGCATTCATTTCCCAGGCTAACAGAAACTTAGAATTTTAACATCTCTGAGTGACAAATACTTATCTCTCAAAACTGTGCAGCTGCTAGGAAGTCATAAAGCAATAAAATACTTTTACATTTTGAACCTAGTAATTACTTCTCTCCACGAAAGCAGAAAAAAACTTCTAGCTCTAGACCCCATGTCTTTTGCTGCATTGAAACTAACTTTTAAAGCACATCGTAAAACACTTAATTTTAACTTATTTTCTTGAAGTTTTGTTAAGTTAATCATGAAGCTCAGTACATAACATACAGTTCTGTATAAATCATATCAATATTCACAAATGATACAGAATTATTTACAAAATTCCAGATGGCTGGGCTGGCAGTTTCACAGTGCAGAAATCTGGACAGTGAAGGCAGGGCACTTGAGTTTGCTAGAGGTGATGGAGATGAAGTGCCTGAGATTGGTGGTAGGATGCACACTGTGGGACAGATGAAGATATAAGGACATGAGACCAGAAGCCAAAGTATCTCCAATTACAGAGGTCAGAGAGAATAGATTACAGTGGTTCAGCAGGATAGCAGAAGACAATCTGGCGAAGAAGATTTGGGACAGGCAGCTAGAGTGCAAGAGGAAACGGGGGGGGGGGGGCATCCACAAAGACATGGATGGATTTTGTGAGAGACCTGTAGCATTCACGCATGACTGTCGAGGAAGGTAGGAGATAATTATTGAATCAGGATAGATGGTGACAGTTGATGCAATATACTGACTCCATGCAGGAAGTGGGAAAAAGGGGAGTGGTACTAATAATTATGGTGATTGACAAAGTAGCAATTTTGTTGTTTTAAAGGTATAATTACTTCTAATGTATGCCACTTTTGATATAGTTACATTGTAATACTTGACTAAGTGACTTTTACTTAGTTGCAATTTCATTCACACATTTGTTTGAACTCATATCACATCTTTCTAAACAGCTAAATTTACTATACCCTTCCTCACATTCCTTCAACAAATTAGATAAAACTAAGAACTATATAGAACTGAAAGAATAAAAAAACAAAAAATTTCAGTTTCCCCATAGTGACAAACTGCACTGGCACCCACCCTCATGCTACAGCACACCCTGTCAGGACATGCTTATAAGCATAGCACTTTTTGTTAAAATGCAATGTCTTTTCCCTTTCATCTGCAGAAAAAAAAAACATTCTGTGTATATGTGTGTGTGTGTGTGTGTGTGTGTTTGTGTGTGTGTGTGTGTTTGTGTTTGTGTGTGTGTTTGTGTGTGCGGAAGAAAAGAATGTACCTAGACCCAAACGGAAATGAATCAAGTCTATTCTTAGGTGTTTTCTTCCAGTGTTTTTAACACTGATACTGAACCTGAAGCAAGTGAATTGCCTGGTATTTCTTCTCCAGCCTGCAAGAGACATAATATCCCTTTAGGAGGGCAGGTCGTAAGCATCGCAGAAGAATCCATATTGAAGATGTTTCAGGACAGCCTACAGCAACAATAGACACTAATTTGATTAATGGTGTTAATGCAGTTAATGATATTAATAATCTAGTCATTAACTTAACTAAATACACCTTTTCTCCTAGTGAACTCAGTGTGCTAAATAAAGGTCTGGGATTTGTTCCATCCTTTTATGTGTCTCAATATGATGTTATAAATGATATAAAAACCTTTAGCAGAAATCTTAATTTAAAGTATTTCTTTGCACACAAAGAACAGGTTATGTAGACTACTGCCCCAAAAGGTTTTCAGTTTAAAAAAATCTGAATTTATGCCTCCCTATCATGGTACAATAAAAACATTTGAACAGTTGGTATTAAAAGATTTGCATGTTAATCAGTCAAACATTTTTTGTTCTGGATTTGATAATTTGAGTGCTTTAGAAAAAGAAGCAGTAAAATCACTTGCAAATAACCGTGATATAGTGATAGTGGGTGTGGATAAAGGAGGGGCAGTTGTGATATGGGGGATGGAACAATACTTATATGAGGCGAACAGACAGCTGTCTGATATTGAATTCTATTTAGCTTTGAATCATGATCCCACATTAGAATATAAATCAGACATTGATAAGTTTTTACAACAGACTACAGATCAAGGTATTATCACCCCCTCTTTGAAGGGAAAGCTACAAGTAGATAATCCAGCATCACAATATTTCTACATGGTCCCCAAGATTCATAAAACACTTAATAATCCACCTGGACGTCCTATAGTGGCAGGTAGAGGTTCGTTGATTGAACCTCTTTCTGAGTATCTGGAATATAAGCTAAAAAAGCTTCTTCCCTTGGTTACTGCCAGGATTCATGATACAAAACAGTTTTTGTCCTTAATGGACAACTTGCAAGTATCTGTTAATGATTATTTGGGGACATTAGATGTTCAATCATTGTATACAAGTATTCCTCATGAAGGGGGAATCAGAGCTATAGAATTTTGGATGCAACAATCTGATCTATACAGTATACAGGAAAGAGGATTTTTGATAAAGCTCTTTAAGTTGGTGTTAGAACAGAATGCTTTATTGTTTCACAACCAATGGTATTTACAGATAAAAGGAACGGCAATGGGGGCTACTTTTGCCCCCACTTATGCAGACTTGTTCATGGGTTATCTGGAAGTTCAATACATATATACAGCTCCTATGTGTTTTAAAAAACATCTTATTATGTGGTGCAGATACCGGGATGATTGTTGGGTTGTGTGGGGGCTGACAGTTTGGCAGGAATTTGTAGATTTTCTTAACAGAAATCAATATGGCATTAAATTTACCGGGGGGATTAATATTCAGGAAGTTGATTATCTGGATATTAAGGTGAGTAAATCAGTAGAGGGTTATTTGATTACTGATTTATATAGAAAATCATTTTCCAAAAATGCCTTTTTACATGACAGCAGTTGTCACCCCTGCCACACAATCCAGAATATTCCAGGATCTCAATTTCAAAGGGTTAGAATGATTTGCTAGGTTAGGTTTCTTACAACTTATGGTGCCAATACCTTTCATATCGAGAATATTTTGGTGAAACATTGGCATGTTTTGCATTCGGACCCTTTTTTCACTAACATGGATGAATATTGTCATTTTGGTTACAGAAAAGGTAGGACTATGGGGCAGCATTTCTCTTCCTTTAAAAAAGGTAGACAAGAAGGTTTTACATCTGCTATGAATATAATGGGGAGCACTTATTGTGGGTTCTGTAAATACTGTAAGCTGATGGCAAAAACTAAATCTTTTACATCAGTAAACACTACGAGGGTGTTTGATATTAAATACCTTATTAAATGTAGTAGTTCATGGGTTATTTATATGGCTGTTTGTCAATGTGGAGCATTCTATGTGGGACAGACATCTTGTACACTCAAACAAAGAATAGCTCTTCATATTAGTGATATAAAATGTCAGAGGCAGCGGAGCACTTTGTATAAACATAAGATGATTCATACAACAGCACACTTTGTTTTTGTAGGTTTAGATATGGTTGTGATGCAGGATAAAAATGATAGGTTTAAACATCAGATATTAACCCAAAAAGAACGATGGTGGATAGTGAACTTGGGGGCACTTTTCAAACCTAATTTGAATGATCAGTGGTAAACATATGGAGTAACCAAATTAACTAAAGTCCGGATATTCGAAATTAATAAGTTGATTTAATATATTGCCAATATAAACATTTATTGGCAATATCTTATATGACAAAAAGAGACATAAAGAAATGTATATAAAAGTATATATATTTTTTTACTTTCAATATTATTCCCTTTTTGGCACATATTCACATTTAGAGTTATATTTATGATATGTAACTCTATACTTTTATCAATGGGATGAGTGTTGAAACAATAGGGTCATATTGGTTCTGCTAAGTGCTGAAAGTCTTCCATGTATTAGTTAATAGATGAATTATATTAGTTGCACTGGTTTCAGGTGTACGTGTTTGTGTATGGATATGTGTATGTGTGTGCATACATATGTGTATATATGTACACATGCGTATATACATATATGTAAATTTGGGTAAAATGTAGGGATTCTTAACATGAATAATGTCATTACTTGGTTTTGGTTCTTATTTACAATGTGTAAGGCTAAATTTTGTATTTTGTGTGCCTGTAACTTTAAACTTGTATTGAAGGTGTCTGCATTTAAAGTATTTAAATCCGGGCTCTTGCCTAACTAAATTGCATACTGATGACGCTTGATGCGAAACCTGCTACCGGTCTGTGTTGGGCAGGCGATGCCTGAATAAACTTCTTCTAACCATTGCTGTTTGGTATCTATGTCATGTGGAGTGCTGGATTTGCTTTGGGGAATTATATATATATATATATATATATATATATATATATATATATACGCTTTGAAAAAAAAATAAAACATTCTGTTTATATATTCAAATTTGCTCTTTGAAAAAATTAACTTACTTGCCTTGTTGATTTTCCTGTGACTTTATACATTCCAAAGTCAAAGCTGTTGGGGAGATAGACTGCATTCATTTCTCATCTTTTTTTAAATACAGTTCACTCAAAACATGTCAAAATAGACATGTCCTATCCCTTTAACAAAGCCATTGAAGAGTTCACAGAGTGCAGGCTCTAAACATCTCTTAATTGTAGTCTTTCTTATCTGTTGTGTATTACTTCAGCTACTGATAATTAACACTAATACAAGCCAGATACTTGTGTTCTGCCCCACAATTTTTAGTTTCTGTTCTATACATAACAAGAGTAAGCTTTTTTTACAGAACTGAAGAAAAACATTACCCCTAACTAAGTCTGTATTCCTTTGGTCTGTTTTTATAATATACAGTGTGCATATCCTTATTTGACTATACCTGTCTAATTCCAAGTTTTTTGTGTCATAGTGCAGTATAACAGTGTAAGCAATAAGCCACTCCTCCTTCTTTAAATGGTTTACTGTTAATATTGTCAGCTATTACTCAAGAAAACAGTTAATATTCAATACATATCATGCATCACTATATTCATGCTTCTGCTATACGTTTACAAACCTACTATCTGCAACTGTATTGCATTTCACACATTCAACTACAAATAAAGAAGTAAAAAGCTATTTTATTTTATTTATTTTATTTTATTTTACATTTGTTGACCGGGATAGTCCGACTGGATGCATGTCCATTTTCAGCGGAGGCCCGGGGAGAAAAGCTCCAAGGGTAAGCAGATACAGCATTACATAATACCAGCATTGCATATTACAGACAGACTATTTACAGAGATTACATAAGTAAACAAGTTAAACAAGTTCCACAGGTTACAGTTAATCCTGAGCACAAGTCAGGATTAAATTAAATTACACAGTAAACTGGTTAACAGATTTTTACACATTCTAGAGAGAGTTATCCAGGCTTGATACATTGACATAGCCAGTTAAGTGACAAATGTTGTTTGAGTCTAGTTTTAAATTGACATAAGGTGGAAAGTAAGGTAATATCAGCTGGAAGAGAGTTCCAGGATCTACTTACAGAGTTTGCAAAGAGAGAATCACTGGCTGTGTATTAATGTTGCTAGTCTGAATTAGTAGTTTGTGAGAGGATCGAAGCAGTCTAGGATTGTTATAGGGGGTGACTTTTTACTTAAATTTGTTTCTGCCTTTACATTTTGCTCATTTAAAATAAATAGCGCATAGTAAAGTTAAGATGTCTTACTCTGTTTACCAAGTTTTCTTTACTATTAGTTATCTGCATAGTTTTTATCCTGTCACCATACCACCATCTGATTCAAATCCTAGCTTCACATGACTACCAGTAAAGGAGTCTCATCCCCTTCAAGCTTTCCCGCTAATTCAAACAACTCAGAATGGGTCTAATAATTTTTATTTCCACCACTGTTAAGTAGGTTTTATTCATATTTCTTATCTTCTTGCAGTACCATCAATGTTTCAAATCCAAGCTTCTCAGTAAAATATTTTTGTCATCTTCTGGGCTTCTGTCTATTGCTCAGGCATTTTTTTAAAAACAAGGGAAACAGTTTCACTAGTACTATCTCTCTTGGACTCTTCTTATTTGTGTAGGATGCAATAACAGAGTTTTCTTAACTTTTCTAATTGGAGATCTGTTGACTGCACTGTTTTAACTCTTCCTGAACTGCTTCCATATATGTTTTTGACCCACATTTAAAACATATTCTAAAAATTGCTGGGTATAACAGTTTAAAGCTCACCCCAGTTTAATGACAACTATTGATAATTGGACTTAACTTACTTCCATTATATAGTATAAAGTATGTAGTTATTTTCCAAAAGTTCCCCATCGAAGCTATTGTTTAATACTTTTCTCTTTTGTCATATTTTTGACAGAAGCATATTGTTATATAGGTATGCCTGCATTTTAACCAATATAGGCCTTGGCTTTTTTCTGGAGGCTAAATGAGGAGCATGTGTGTGATATGACCTCTGAATTAAGAGCTCATCCTGTCCAGTTACTTATTTGTGCCTTCATAGAGTTATTGTAGTTGGTTTACGATCAAAATGCCAATCGCACATTGGTGACACTGCTAATGCGAACTCCAAACCACAACAGTTGAAAATGCCAAACACCTGATTCTGAATTTCCGCAAAATCTTGCCCCTTTTTTGACCCATGTTAGCACTTGTGTGTAGGTGTGGAGTGCTCGGAAATGTCAACCTTCAGTGTTTTTGTGACATTGTGAGAAATCGGCTTAATGGATTTCGCATAAAGGAGTTGACAAAATGTACATTCGCTGATGGGCGATTGACATTATGATAGTAAGCCATTATAGTCCACTACCTCCAATTTCTCTGGTACTGCAGAACATCTCAGATTTTCTCTTCATGCTCTGTCCTCTGGATCTACCATTTTATGAAACATTTGATTCACTCAATACCTCATTACCAGTCATTTTTGCTCCATTTCTATTTCTGACAGCCTCAGACTGAGCAGTTCATCAGACTGACTTTTTTAAAAAAATTCTATTTTTTTTATGCCATTTTTTTTCATTTGTTCTTCGACAATTCCAGTTATTTTATATACTGCTGAATGCATCTGATATTTTTTCTTGTAGTTTACTGGAATCCATTTCCTAAATTTGTTGCAACATAGGTCTGCTGATTCTGATTACCCTTGAGTTTTTTTCATCCAAACGTTTTCCTTTTCTTGTTCCAGTTTACTTTTCTTTTCACAAATTTTCTCTTTGCTGACATTCAAAAATGTACTTGCTAGCCAGTAGCCAAATTTCTCCTGCATTTGGAACTTTTTAAGACTTTCTCAGCTTTCTCTGTCTTTCTGGGAGAGCTCTAATTAATGTGCTTCTCAGTCAGCCACCATCTTGGGAATTGAATAGGCAGATATCTCAGAGTGTATGCAGATTCTTATGGTACTGAGGAGGAACCACATATTGCAAGGCGCATATCTGTAGAGTGTTACTGTAAAGCACATTTATGTTATCCATTAGATGAGATTTTAAATTGTGGCCCCATCTGCTTGAGTTGGTGGTAGCTCAAGTGGATGCAAGAGATATCATGGCACCTATTGAAAAGACTAGGTATCCTTTATTTGCACAATGTAAGAACATTATTTATATATTTACAAAATGTACACATTTACAGGCACACATATACATATTTCAATTTTTCCATAAATGACCACAACTACTTCTTCCTTAATCATAATCTGATTTTTCACACTATATCTGCCAAAACTTATTTCCCATTAAACAAACTTTCATTCAGTCTTTAATTCCCAATAACCCACATTACATAAAATAAATTATCTACCCTTCTCACATATTCTTTCTTCATATTCTGATAATGTTCATATGTAATCATATTATTGTCTTTATTGTTTGTGCCATTATTTTTCACAAAAAAATGTTCTTCACACAGCTTTTTCCAGATTTTCAACACTCTTTTACATTAAAAAAATGCACTGTTGTGTCCTCCTCCTCCTCACAAAATAAACACACTCTTTCAACCTTCTTTTGTATGGCATAATTCTCTTTATTGGTAATTTACTTATTACCAAACTCCATAGGAAATCATGATACTCTACTATGATGGTACACCACTTTTCCTTTGGCTTTAATAACTTCTTCTGTTAAATTTTCACATGGATTTATATAATATTGATTTATCACAGTATTATGCCATCCTTATATCTCTGTGTATATCATCAACTTTTATGTTCCATTGTAGTAGTTTTTGTTGATAATTTGTAATTTCTTCATTTACATATTCTTTTTCTCTTAATCTTATCATTTCAAATATATTTTGTACTTGTATTTAAACACTCTCAGTATTAAATTATCATGCTCCTCCTTTACCATCTTTAATACTCTTTACAAGTTTAATGATAGAGAATAAATAACTGGATTTAATAACCCCAGTCCCCCTTTATCTTCACTCATATACAACATACCTTTTTCACTGGGTTTAATCTTGAACCTCATATGAAAGAAAACACCAGTTGTACAATTTAATTTTTATATGTTTTTGGGATCATATAAACATTTGACATATGCTACATTTCCTATTGATACCAAATTTACCAAACAAACCCTTTTTCCTAAATGCTAATCTATACATCTTCCACATAAAGCATGCTTCTTTCATTTCTTTTATTAAACCCTCACATTATATCATAACTACATATTTTCCCAAAATTTTATTCCAAGCAAACACACCTCATTCATTGAAAAATGTTGTTGTTGTCTTTCAGCTTTTCCCGGTTAGGGGTCGCCACAGCGGAGCTCCGGTCTGTTAATGATTGGCAGTAGATTTTCATGGTGCCAAGTTGCCAGCTCGACGCCCAACCTTCAAAGAAGGCACGCCCATTCACGCATGTCTTTCAGAACGCCACTCGACTCACGAGGAGGACATGCAGACTCCACACAGAAGGCACTCCCCGCACACTAGCTGAGAATTGAACAGGAGAACCTAAATACACACCCCATATTTTCACCATATCACCCAAACCCTTACTTTTATCTTTATTCAGGGTTGAGATGTAGTTAACAATAGCATCATCATATGAGCCATGTTCTTTGGGTATAGTCCTTGGTTTTCCTTATTTTTCTGATGGTTGACATTGGTTTAGTTCATTGTGAATAAGCTAGACAACATGAAGCCTGTGAGTTGCATGTTAGTATTTGAATTGTGAATACATTTTAAATTTAGCTTTTTTGCAGGCACTTGAGTGTGAAACACATTGTGTTAGGCTACAAGATTTGAAACTGTCAGGGAAAAGCCTGTGTTTGTGTATAAAAGAGAGAATAATTTGAAGACCTTGTTAGAGATGGCACATAAAATGTGAAATTACAAGATGAGGTTATTAAGGATACTACAAAATGTGGATCTTGGAAATATTTTTCATATATATATATATATATATATATATATATATATATATATATATATATAGTTCCCCTTTACAGTCCCGAAATACTGAAAGCTCGAATTTCAGTATCTTGGGACTGTAAAGGCGAAAATGAAAAATCTCAAAAGTGCATAAGCACGAATTCGAATAGCTAGAATCCACACTTATGCAGTGTAGCAATGGGATGAGAAGTGTTTGGCCGGGATGCTTTACGGAAGTGAAGGTAAGTGAGTGTATGTGAGTTTTATTGTATGTTGTGCATGTGGGTTAGGGTAGGGATATGACAGTATGAGTGTGAGTGTTGGATGTGTTCATAGGTTCATAGGTTCATAGATTAGTACTAAGCTAATTGCCCTTGCGAGACATTTTAAGCCTAGCCAATTATCCCTTGTGAGACTCAAACTCTGCACCTTGTGTTTGTAAGGCAAACACCTTAACCATTAGGCCACCCTCCCTGTTTGTGTTTGTGTATGTGTGATGTGTGTGTGTGTGTGTGTGTGTGTGTGTGTGTGTGTGTGTGTGTGTGTGTGTGTGTGTGTGTGTGTGTGTGTGTGTGTGTGTGTGTGTGTGTGTGTGTGTGTGTCTGTGTGTGTGTATAAATAACACTGGGTGCCTGGCAATCTCTCTCTCTCTGTCTATATATATATATATATATATATATATATATATATATATATATATATATATATATATATATATATATATATATATATATATATATATATATATATATATATATATATATATATATACACACACACACACACACACACATATATATATATATATATATATATATATATATATATATATATATTTATATATATATTTATATATAGAGAGAGAGATTGCCAGGCACCCAGTATTACTGCTGCACAGGTTAAAACTGGAATGTCCAAGGCCAAGTATGCAGCTTCTATGGGACCTGACAATATCCCTGGCTGTGTTTTACATGAACTACAGAGTGAACTGGCACCTCACCTGTGTTCCCTGCTCAATCACAGCTTCATCTCAGGCATTGTCCCTACCAAATAGCACACTGCTACAGTCATCCCTCTCCACAAAGGAGGAGCGACTACAGACCCTAGGAACTATCGCCCCATTTGCCTGACAAGTCTGATATGCAAAGCTATGGAACGCATCATCATGGACCTAATAAACAAAGATATAGGGAACCTCCAAACTCTGGATCCCACACAATTTGGGTTTGTGAAGGGCAGATCGTGTCTGCTCAACCTGATTGACATCTTTGAGTCAGTCACCAGAGCTGTGGCTGAAGGCAAGGTAGTTCATACAGCCTACCTTGATCTGGCCAAGGCCTTTGATACCATTCCCCACTCAGGAATCATAGAAAAACTCACTAAGCTAGGCATCAACCCCTATATCACTAGGTGGGATGCAAACTGCCTCACAGATAGAACCCACAGTGTGAAAGTAGCTGATTCCAAGTCAGACTGTCGACCAGTCATGAGTGGAGTCCCACAGGGTTCGGTCCTGGGTCCTCTCCTGTTTGGTATCTACTTCTCTGAAGTCCAGGCCAACATGAAGGGACTCTGGTTGACAAAGTTCACATACAATTACAAGTTGGGAGCCATAATTAACTCACCAAGTGATGTTGACATCCTACAGAAAGGCCTCACTGAGACTAATGACTGGTGTCAGAACCATGGCCTTAAACTCAGTGCCAAAAAATGTGTCATCATCCCCTTTGGGAAAAACCTGGTTCCCATGAATTACCACATCGATGGTAGTCCACTGAACACAGAAGGCGTCATAAGAGATCTGGGAACACAGGTTGATAGCAACCTGCCTTTTGACCACCACATTGCCACTGTGGTCAGAAAGTCCTTCTATTTGGCACATCTCATTACTAAGGGCTTTGCATCCAGGAAGAAAGAGGTCATTGTCTCCCTCTACTCTTCCCTCATTAGGCCCATCATCGAGTACAATGCCCCATTTGGCATGTGCCTCACTAGACACCTACAACTGGAGAGGCCGCAAAAATACCTCACAAAGAGGATCTTAGGCCTTAAACACTTGTCCTATATGGACAGACTCAAAAAACTCCAACTATTCTCTGTCTCATATCACCTACTTAGAAGTGATCTCTGCTTGACTTACAAAGCCATGTCTGACCCTGCTCTGTTAGATATATATATATATTTATTTATGTATGTATGTATACCCAGGACATGTCAGATTTAAAATTTTCAGATGGTACTTAGCAGCAAATTTAAAAATGGGAGTTGTATGAGTAAAGGTGTTGTTTACTTAGCAATATTCTCAATGTGTTCATATTTTTATGTCGGGAAGATTGAGAGGGCACTAAATAAGAGAATTTAGAAACATTGTTTTGATACTGAAAAAGTCTACTAATGCCCTATGTGCTTTACACTCACCTTGTGCAATGTTCTACACTACCTCACACTGATGCTTATTGATTTTGTTTCTGATTTTTTGCTTTTGTATCTGTTGATTGTATTAATTATATAAATTGTTACTGTGTTTTCATATGTCTGTATATAAACTGATGCTGTGTTTCATATGTCTGTACATGGAGCTTTTCTCCCCGGGCCTCCATTGAAAAAGGGCTCACTTTCGGCCCATTGGAATTTCCCAGTTAGAAAACTGCAAATAAACAGATAAAAATAAACTAAATGTGCACTAAGTGGCTGTAGTTGTTGAGTGGAGACTGTCTATGTATGAAATTAACTTACATTCTTGTCATTTGCTTAGTTAATCAGCTGATATTCAAGGGCTAGTGTGCATTTGTTCGAAATATTTTGGAATACCTTTGGCTACTATATGTGTGAAGCAGAGCTAAAATTACGTAGCTGTCTACTGTCCCTGATTTTGCAGAATGCCCCTGATTTTGCATCATAGTTTAATTTTCTCCTCTTAAAATGTGGACTTTTTCTGGCAAGTTAATTATAATTGCAATCAATAAGTATGATAGACATTTGAGATGTCAAAGTTCATATCCTTTGGAAAATGCACGCTAATGCAAAAGCTGTTATTCTAGCAACATTTTGAGCATATATGAGCTCCTGATTTTGGAGCTTTGTTCCTCATTATGTGTTTACTTTGTACCTGATTCTTGCATTAAGGGATTGAGTGGCTGTATTTGCTGGGTGGGGGTCTATCTGTAAATGAAAGTAAATTACCCTTTGTTTGCTTAGTTTAAAAATTCTGGTTTTGCAGGACTAGTTTGCATTTGTGAGAAACAAGTTATATATTACTTGGGCTACTCTGTGTTTGCCTGGGAAAAAATGAAGCATAGTAATTATAGGTAGGTACTAGGCTGTTGGCCCTACGGCTTATACAAGCCTAGCCGTAATGATTCCCTGGCTATTGCTTCCCAGAAATATTTATTTTCCTGGACACCTGTCTAGCAGGGCTACTGATGTGATCCCTGGGGTGAATTTCCTATCTCCCATCCAATTATTGTGCTCATAAATATTTATTTTACCAAAATTTGACATCTGACATTTATACAGTCAAAGATGAACCTATAATTGATCTATGTCTGACTTTGCTATCATAATCAAGTTAAATAATCATTAGTCTGGATTTGCAGGACTACTATGCATTTGTGTAAAACAACATGTAATGCTTTATTGTGCCAAATTCTATCACAATCAGACATGCAGGATTATGAGTGTTTGATCATAATCAACATATGTGTTTGAGAAATGGATGGTAAGAAATTCCCCTTGGGACCAACGCTCGAGAAGTGAATGTTCGCATCCATGTTGAGAATGCATAAAGGTTATGATTTGTGAGACCCAACCATAATTCTTTGTACTGCATGGAATTTCACCTGCTCCATACTCTAAAAGTTATAGAAAAAAATGTTGAGTTGCAAAGTGATTTATTGGCTTTCAAAGCCTTTGAAAGAAGATAAAACACTTTGCTCTCCCAAACAGACAGCAGCCAGAAGCAGTGTTCTTCAGAAGAAAAAGCTTTAAAAGCTATTTGTTCTGTCGCACTTTTTATATGTATGACAGTGTAAAGTATCTAACAGCTTTGTAAGGTGATTTACATTCTGCTGCTATTATTTTCTGGCTGGCACTGTCTGCTGTTAATCCCTAGAGCCTAGAGCAAAAGCTGATCTTAGCAATGTTTAGGGGTGCTTAGCAAAAGCCCATTAAGTACCCCTTTGACATAAAAAAGATGCTTAACAAGCTTGTATTTTCTTATTTTTTGTTCTAACTTAAGGTATACACATAGTCAAGTAGCTGTAACTGATGGTATGAACATTGTTGAATTATAATAAGAGTAGTTTCTGTGGTCTTTTGTGGTTTAAAACAGTCATGAAGTGAATCCATAAGAAGATGTACATTTATGTTTGGTCCAAAAAGGTGTGCATGAGAGGAGACATGGTTTGAAAACTGCCCATTGCCCAAGATATACTTAATCTGACACTTCGCTGTGTGCTACTTGACTATGAATCTCAGCATTTCTTTCATAGTTTAATGCGTTGTCAGATGCACTTTCAATAAATGTTAGTTTCAAATGAAAAGAAGTCTACTGTTGCTTATGCTAAGTTTGTTTTCAATGTGAGAGGCTTTTTTTTTTTTTTTTTCTTTTTCTAGTGGATGTCAATGTCTGCTGTAACATTTTGTTAATTAAATCCAAATACCTGAGATCATTGTAAAGGTAAAAAAGAAAATACTGTGCATCTTGAAAGGTTTCAATATTGTTTTATAGTAACTGGGGAGAGACATACAAGTAAGAGGATGTTGGTATGGCTGGGGACCCCAGTCCATCACCCTGCCAAGAGCCCCATTTAACCATGATCTGGCTATCTCACCAGTATGAACCAGTTCCAAAGAGACCTGGCAGAGCATGTATTGGACTCTTTTTGACAGCTGTACTCTCCTGAGTCCAGGAAACAGGTTGAGATTCTTATACATAACACAAGCAAAAAACTATAATTCAAAGTGGAAAGGAATGATGATGAAATGGGGGAGGGGATTCAAAGAGAAGGAGAAAGTGGGATTTTGGATGCAGATCCTTAAGAAAAATTACAGCCATACAAAATATTATATTCATAAAGTAACAGAAAGTATTCCAAAAAATAAGCCAACACAAGAATGGAGAAAGGAGATTTTACTGATTGCAATTAGGGATACAAACAATATGCCAGAGGGGGATGGAATTTACTGGAGAAAGATAGCAAAGGAACTAAGGCATTGGGAACAAATAACTAGAAGGAAAGGTACTAGAAAAGGAAGAGGCCATGAAGACATTTGTATTGAAGGCTAAAGACTGCCTATCCTATCAGGGACTGATATTCGAGTATAGGCAGAGAGAAAAGGATAGGGGAATTCAAAGTTTAAGATCTGCTCTGGTAGAGTTCTTAGCTGAATCTAGAGCAGAAGCTGCTGTTAAAAAAGGCATAGTCTGTTGGGCATTTTTATGTACCAGGACATTTATTTATGTAATATATGTACTATATCTCTATTTGTATTAAGACATGTAACTTTGTTATATATCTACTATTACTATGTTTTGTATTGTATGGAGCTTTTCGCCCTGGGCCTCCACTGAAAATGGACAAGTTGTCCAGTCGGACTTTCCCAGTAAACAAATAAAAAATAAAATAAATAATAAATAAACAATAAACTTAAATATTGTATGATAACTATATGAATCATCAGAGGAGGTTATAAAATATTGAGAAAAGAGATTGGATAAGCAATTCACAGGGAAAGAATGGGAGGACATGCATATGGCTTCCAATATGCAATAAAATCTAGAAGATTTAGGACTTGCACTTGGAAGTGTTTGCATAGCTATTTTTATACCCAAAGCAGACTCCAAAGAATTTTTCCTCAGGTAGATGGCTAATGTTGAAGGTTTGATGGCGAAAAAGAGGTGCGTGGGAACAATATGTTTTAGGAGTATAAAGACTTGACAGACTTCAAAAATTCCATACATAGTACTATGTCAGAAATATTGGGTGAGCAAATGGGTATAACTACGGAAATTATTTTTTGAACTGGTATATAAGATCTGAATTGCCTAGGCCTTGCTAAGTTTAATTCTGGTAGCTGCCAAAAAGCAATTACTAGAAAATGAAAATCAGTCTAAACCAACTGTATTTGAACTACTGGATATTGTAACAAAGATAAAGAACTAGAAGTGGGGTCTTTAGAAAAGTGTGGGAGGAAATTGCATAGAAAAAGTGGAAATTGTGAAAACAATGCCTGCAGAATAATGTTTTGGAGAAAGAGGAGGAGAGAGATTTAAGGGAAGGCACGAACTGAGCAATTTATGTAATGTTGGACTGATATACAAAAACATATTGATGTATAATGTTTGTAACTAGGAATGCTAATATGGTTTGCTTTCTTTTATAAAAATGCATGTTTGCCTGTGTCTTAAGTGATAATTCAATAAAGGTGTTAAAAATGTTCTTCTTTGGAACCAAAAAGAATAAGTATCTCAGGCCAATCCTATATCTAAGTGGCATAAGTCAATACATTACAAAAATTCCATTAAGAATGGTCATGATGCAAGCGGTTTTGCCCTGCTTGAAGGCAAATAACTGGGTGTGTTCAGTAGACTTTCAGGATGCCACATCCACAACAAATTTGCCAAAGCATCAAGGTAGTATCTGCGCTTCCAGCTGGGAGCCAATCATTTTCTGTTCAGATCTCTGCCCTTTAAGCTCACCCCCCCCCCCAGGTGTTCACTAAGTGCATGGCAGTAGTCACAGTCCATCTGCAACTAAAAGGGATCAGAGTGTTTCAATACCTTAATGATTGGCTGCTAGCTACTGCATTAAAGGAGTCCCTCACAGAAGCCAAAGATTACTAGCTAAAAGTCTGCCTATCCTTAAGAATTTCAATCAGCTACAAGAAATCACAGCTGCAGTCCACTCAGTCTACTGTGCTCATAGGCTGCCATCTGGACACAGTAAAATGTATAAGGACTGTACCTTTCAGCAGGTTTCATATCCTGATAAAAAATGATCTCTTCTCTACAACATCATGACTTAACTGTAGCCTCCTTAATTCTGAAGGTCCTAGGTCTAATGGCTTCAACATTTCTGAGAGCCTGTCACTTTCACTTACACAGGGAAGGTCCTGTATGGATGTTTGCACACACTGGTTCCATCTTTCAGATCCCCTCAGTACTCCTGTTCACATGACACAGGTTTGCAGATGACATCTAATTTGTTGACTGGTCTCAACAACAGTCTGTAGGGTAAGACCCTTTATCCTTCCTCCTGTGACAGTGACATCAACAGTTAACATGGATGCCTTCTCTCTGGGGTGGTGGGGACATTTTGAGAGAAGAATTCTCCAAAAGTCATGGACTAATATGGAGGTCAATCTTCAAATCAACATCTTGGTAGTCCCCCTAGCACTGTAGACCATTCAGGATCCCCTTCCTCTAAAGGTGATCTCCATATAATTGGACAATGTATCAGTAGTATGGTACATCAACTTGGAAGGAGAAACCAGATCTTATCCCCTTTGCAGTGCGGCCATGAGTGTATAGCAGTGAGTGATAACTTTGTACCACTTTCTGACAGCTGCACACATTTTGAGGAAAGCCATCTGCCTAACAGTTCTAAACTAATGATTCTTGAGAGGTCCCTCAAGTGTACAGCAGCTCAGCTCACACTTAGCTTCTGGGGCAACCTAGCTGTGATCACTTTGCTTCCCCATCCTATACAAAATGCAGAAGTTACTTTGTCATGAACCCCCCCCCCCCCAAGGGACAGTCAGTAAAAGATGCTCTGGTCAGTGGCCTCCCAGGCTTCTTAATGCCTTTCTAACTCTTCCTCAGTACACCAGATTTCTACAGAAAGATATGTAAAAAAGCAACATTAATCCTCATTGCCCTATACTGGCCTAGACAAATCTGTGCCCCCCTGCTCATTTCTCATTTATTGAAATAAGCATGGCATCTGCATCCACAAAATAATTTTCTAACCTACACCTCACCCAAACTTACAATCATACATTCATAGATTGTTACTAGGCTAATGACCCGGGGACCCTTCTTCACCTAGCTATGTTTCCCTGAAAGAATAATGATGTCCTGTATCCAAACAGGACACTGAAAGCCAGGCATTTATAAGCTACCTCTGTCCATAAGGTACATGGGTGCTGGGCCTGATGTAAATTTCCTCTTCCACATCCACTGGTTTAGGTTGCACTTAAACTGGATAATAGACTGGGTAATCCCTCAAAATAACCACATAGTTTCTCCATTTCCAAAAATGGCCAAAGATCCTGCTGTATTCCAGAGTGGGTAAAATATTGTTAGCATTTCAGAACAAATCCATGTGTAAAATCTACAAAAAATAAGTGGAAGCATTTCTCCATATAGACCATTAACCAAGGATTGGATCCCTTTTCTGCCCCTATCCCACCTGTCCTCTATTGCCTCTGACTCTAACTATTCCATGATTAAAGTTCAATTGGCAGCAATTTCTAACTTCCACATGGGTTTTCCACCATCCATTCTGGAAGCCCATAAACTGTGCAGAGCATTGTTACAGGAACCTTCCTATTATGTTCGCCTAAAAAAAAGATTGTCATCTCCTTGGGACCTCAGTTTTATGCTAGAAGCCTTAACCCACTTTGGAGCCAGCTTCTTCTGCAGACTTAAAGTTTCTTTTGTGGAAGATCTTGTTCTTGGTACCCATTACCTCAACAAAATGGATCTTAGAATTGAAAGGTCTTTCTTTCATTTCTCCATACCTGTTTTTTTCACAAAGCTAAAAGCTTCTCTAAGAACTAAATCTTCAGTCCTAAAGTAGCTTCAGGGAATAATCTAAGTCAACCTATTCATCTGCTAATGTTCTTCCCAAATCACACTAACAAAGGAGAATACCTTTTACATATGCTGAATGTCCACAATTAGTTTTCTACCTTCATGGAACCAAAAACCATAAGAAAGTATTCACAAATGCTAGTAGCCTTTGATCCTTCCAAACTAGGTTAGAAGGCCTCCAAGATAACCCTGTCTGAATGGTTATCAAATTACATATTTTTGTATATTCCTCAAGAAATAAGAACTTGCTTAACAAACCACTGCAGTGTTTTTCAGGGAACTCTTTCACATGTGAAATATGTGCAGCAGCAACATGACCTACTTGCATACCTTTACCAAACATTAGAAGTTTTGTTTAATTTCTAGATCCAGAGCTTGTTTTGCATCTACCATCCTAAGGAGTATCCTGTCATGAATCAGGCAGCTTGGGATTCTCTCTCAACAGTCAAATTGGACTGGGGAGAGGTAGAAATGTAGAAATAAGCCTGGGAGGCTACTGACCAGAGCATCTTTCACTGACTATTCCTTGGGGGAGGGATCATGGCAAAGTAGCTGACACAAAACAGGGGTCTTCTGCTAAACCGAAACCTGGCTACTCTAAGGCTAATAGCTTGGATGATCTTTCCTTGATTCCAGGTAGGCACATATATTCTGAAGGCATGCTAAATATTATGAAGGAGGCCTAACAACAAGAAAATCATATTTAGCTAAATGGGAAAGATTCTCATTTTGGTGCCAGTCCAGGAACCCTGACCAAATGAAAGCTAAAGTACCAGTGGTCCAGGAGTATCTGTCAGACCTCTACAAATCAGGATCAGCTTATAACTCTATAAAAATGCATACTTCTGCTATTTCAACCTGTCTCTGTATGAACCTTTGGTTAAAAAAGTATATCACATACCTTAGGCTACCAAATGGAAAGATTGTTCCTCCATGGGATTTAAACTATGTGTTAGAATAAAATAACATTGACCTCTTTTCAACCAGCTGCATCATCCTCCATCCATTACCTATTTTGGAAGATGCTGTTTTTAGTTTCTATTTCCTGTGCAAGATGAATTTCTGAGCTCCAAGTGTTGATGTACAAAGAATACTTCTTTACTAGTCTTTCATCAGTACAGGGAATCACTGCATACAAACCCCACTTTCAGGCCTAAAGTTGTATTTGAAATGACCCTGAATCAGGATATTTACCTAACAGTTTTCATTCCAAAGCCACATGATTAAGGAAAAAAATCATACATTCTCTTTATATGCAGAGGTAGGTGAGATTTTGCTTACACAGAGCAAAATAATTCAGAAAGTATGATCAGGTGTTTGTTTTTCAAGCAAAAGGAAAAGATGGTAGACCTGTTGACAGTTCATTACAACCTAGTGACACCTGAAGGTGCTTCTGCAGCTACATCCTACTGACGCTTCTAAGCAGCTACTATAGCCTGTTCATATTTGCATTAATAATTTCATAACCATGCTACATTCATGCTATTAAATTATTTCATCTTAAAGCTTTTATAATGTGCAATACAACTACACTGCTATTTGACCCATGTCTACTGATAAGCGTTAAGACATATTAATTGTTCTTCATATACTAGTTATTTCTACTCAACAAGCCAGTAATACAGATATAACTGCTTAGTTTATACAAAAGCTCATAGATCATGAACAAAATTCTTAGGGTCATAGGTTCATAGGATGATACTAGGCTATTTGCCTGGAGGCCCTTATAAGCCTAGCCAAGAATTTTGCCCATGTTCCCTCAAAGTCAGCAGCAGTTTCCCCTGTCCAGCAGGGACACAGGTGAGAACCCAGGGGTATATTTTCTGTTTCCCATCCAGTCATCCAAGTTCCTCTTAAAGAGGACTAGAGAGGTACTCTGCTTGACATGGAGAGGGAGTCTCTTCCACAGATGAGGGAGTCTTTGGGACAAAAATGTATCCCGCCAACAAGTTCTATTAATGTCACAGACCAGGTTAAGGCCTTGCGTGCGGGTTGTGTGAGTGGAGTTTGTCTTACGGATATGCAGCAACTCCAAGGCTGGGTCTGAAATGGCATTGTATGCCAGATACAGGTCACCTCTGAGCAGTGTGTATGAGACTGAGTAGAGGGACAGGACTTTTAGCCTATCTGTATAGGATAGGTGTTTGAAACCCTGGATTTTCCTGGTCAGGAACCTCTGTGGTCACTACAACTGCTGCATGTGCTTGGCAAGGTACATGCCAAAGGGGGCATTGTACTCGATAATGGGTCAGATAAGGGAAGAGTATGGGGATGTTATGACCTCCTTGTTGGGAGGTCAGCTTGCTGCTGACAGTATCTATGAAGCATGAGTGGTTACTGAGATGGTTTAAGTTGTTTACAAAACATTACAAAATTAGTATTTACTGTGTTTATTATGACTAATAAAAGCCAGTTGAAGACTTAGAATCTAATGAATCCTACCATTGTAAAGATTTGTGTGTGCTGAATAGATTAAAATTTATATTTATTTAGAAGACATTATTGTCCCAGAGATATGAATATTCATTTGAAGTGTGAGGCTATAACTTGATTTTGTCAAAAAGCTCAAGATGCAATCACTGGGATGACAAACCTCCAGTACTCCTTTGTAGTGAATTAAAATGGTTGGCTCACTGTATTTCTTTTTGTTACACAAGCCAAGGTAAGCCTATTCCAGGCCTTTCTTAAGGGAATCATTAACCAGGCTTTTTTTGAAGCAGCTGCTTGGACACACCTTCTACAAACACTGCATCCTTCTGGGCCAGGACTGGGTTTGCTTCTGCTATCCTGCTAGGACTTGTATCCAAATAATCTTTATCCTCCTACCTCAGACATTGTGCTTTAGGAATGTTTACAAAGGTGAGGGCTGCAGCAATGAACACTATGAAGATCATAGGATGGTTATGTTAGGACCTTACCATAAATATACATATTCAAGTACATTCATTGTTGCAGTCCAGGAGCCAACTTTCCTTCCCCTCCTTTCTGACCTTCTTGTTGTTTCTCTGTGGGGTGACATAACTCCCTAGTTCCCATTATTACCTTCTATTTCACTTTCCCATCAGGGTTGGGAGTGTGGCCTAATGGTTAAGGTGTTTGCTTTACAAACACAAGGTGCAGGGTTTGAGTCTCACGAGGGATAAGTGGCTAGGCTTAAAATGGCTCGCAAGGGCAGTTAGCTTAGTACTAACCTATGAACCTTACATCTCTCCTTCGATTGCCTGTGTTCTGGAGAGGATGGATCAGGGTCTTTTGGACTAGAACTGGAGCAGCTTGGAATGTAGCATTTGAGGGCTGTAGTGCTAAGGTCTTTTCCTTGGCATTATGAGGACAAGAAAGATCCGAATGTGGTGTTAGCTGATGCACTCTTTATGTCATCAATATTCTTAAGTCTTGGTGGGCCGGAATTGTCCAAAGCCCATGGGAAGAGTAAAGCTCTGAAAGTCAGACCAACTGCGGGGTAATTTCACAAAGGGCATTTCAAATGTCAGGATGGAAACAGTGAATCTAGTAAAACATTTACAGTTCTGGTAATGTTTTAACACAACCCTGCTATCCCTAGGTCCTGTGAGCTATTAAGAACATCACCACATACTCCATAATCTGGGAGTTGGAACCACTTTTGGGCCATCTCATACATCTCTAATACTTGTCTATGTATTCTTTTCCTCTATACAGATAGTTACACTTTCCTTAAAAGCAACCAGCCTATTCACTAGCTTTTTATGTCTAGCTCTTGGAAAGGAAGACATCCTCATCCAGTTGTCCTTAAAGAACATTTTATTTTCAGTTTTGTCAAATTATACAATTAGGGCAACAATCCAGGGATACAACTGTTTTAAATATGTCAATATTCTATTTTTCTTAACTGAGTTGATCAGCCGATTTGCATTCCACATATTATTCTGTATTTATTAACTTCACTGATCAGTTCATTTACATTCCGTGTAATTAATCTCATGCAATACAGTGTAATACACATCACATATTTTGGCTTCCTGCTGATGATATCTTCATTTTAGCTGTGGTCTTTAACCATATAACAGAAGTTACTGAACAACTATTGCTACTTCCAAGCAAATCCATTAACTGAGACATGTACAAATCCCTGTATTTTCTATGTGTAAGTTAAGTGCTACTATAACTATGTACAATTCAAGCAAAATCAATGTTTCTACAGCATTATATTTACTGTGATCTACTCCCGTCTGAACCATGACTAATGACCAACACCAACCCTAGTCCCTTTACCCAGCAGACAGGCTTCTCTGTCTATATCATTGTCCTCCAATAACAAAGTTGTCGGGCATCATCCTCTTCCTTCCTAGTCACCCCTCACATTTTATTTTTTAACGCTAAGATATAGACAGTGGTGGATTATAATAGGGGTGAAATGGGCGGCCATCTATGGCTCACATCTTCAGGTGGGCTCATGGCTCCCCAAAACAAATTAATTTTAATGAATTCACTCCATTTATGCTTATAGCATGAATTATGGAACTCTGTTTTCTGGGGACAACAGCTACAGGAAGTAGTACAAGTCAGGTTGCCAGCAAGTGCTTTTACTGAATTTATTGGCTGATGTTGTGTATGCCTGTAAGTGTTAAGTGCCTTTACTAAATTAACTAGGTGCTGTGATACTACATTATTGAATTCTCATAAGTGCCAAAGAGTGCCTTTATTTGCTGTAAAGCTTTTACAAAGGCCTGAATTAGCCAGGCTGCTTTGAATCAGCAGTGATTGCAACTTATCACTCTAACTGCAGTCCTCACATTATTGAATTCCTGTGTTTTACAGTGTGTGTGTATGTGTGTGCCTGTGCGTGTGCGTGTGCGTGTGCGTGTGCGTGTGCGTGTGTGTGTGTGTGTGTGTGTGTGTGTGTGAAATGCCTCTATTAGGTTAAATGACTCAGCAAAATCAAATCCTGTACATTAGCTATAGGATGCAATAGACTTAATCCTCCACTAACTTTGTCTTTGCTTTCTTTGATAAATCACTGAGGATTACAGTTAGTATCAGGCATTAGAGTTTCATAGTGTGTGATGCAAAACCCGTTGTTCTTTTAACTTGTTCAGTGATTCAGAGTAGTCTATTCTTATCTGTCTCTGATTTTGCCTCATATTTTACCCTATTTTTGAGGCAAGTCACTTGACCAGACAATGCTTTGGGACAACTGGAAATCTGGGCTGGGTTCATCAATGGTCCCCTGGGCTGCAAGCCAGATGTGGTATAAAGGAAGGAAATTGTAGCAAACAGGAAAATTATCATATGAGCCATATTCTTTGGATATAATCCTTTGTTGCCTTATTCTGTTTAATGTTCACACTGTGTTTATTATTTAGTTGTGAGTAAATTTAACAGCATGAAATGTTTATATCTTAACTATGAACAAATTTTAATTTGGCATGATTTTTTTCAGGCACACAGGTGTAAAATGCACTGTGTTTGGTCTGCAAGAGTTTGTCTCGCAGATTCTCTTAGCCTTTATTTGTCTTTGTGACTCTGACCAACATGCTTCACCAGTCTTGGACTACTCCTTGGAAAGGGACACTTGTACTCAGTGGGCCATCCCAAGCTGTTAACAAATGTGCTACAACTTTGTCTTTTGAATTCCTGCACCCTTCGCATAGCCTCTAATTAGTACCTCCATATATACTGTTTGACTATGAATCAGTATTTCAATATATAGTATTTGAGTATGAATTTCAGCAGATCTCTTCTAGTTTAATGGGTTGCCAGATACGTTTTCACTAAAATGAAATTTTACTGATGCTCTTTGTGTTTCACTGTTTCAGTCATCACACTTGGGTTATCCTGCCAGGGGTAGCCCTCAGTCGGCCCAAATACCAGAGGCTTAGTATTTCTGTGTCAGTTGCTGTTGCTCCAGTACTAACATCAGGTCATCAGTCGTATAAAATCAGGCAGCAGACGGCATTACATCAGTCTTTCTTGCTGAGGAGCCAGAAGTAGAAGCAGTTCGCAGGAGTGCCGGTCAGCCACTACCTGAGTTTTTCATTTCGAAAATTGAAGTTGAAGTCTTCTAAAGCTAAGTACCCCATTGGGGATCCTTTATTCTTGCTTTAACCAATGTCAGAAAAAGTTAACAATGATCTCGCCTGTGGAATGCAAATACCACACTGAGATTTCCATTCTTACTGCGTCACCTGTTTAGGCCCAGACCACGATGTCCCTTGCTGTCGGTTTTATGCTTTGTTCAATGCCAGAACTATACATTGTAAGGCTGTTATTGTAGCTCAGTACTTTCACTCTTGATCTCCATATTCCAAAATGGCTTTGGTAAGCCATCTTCTGAAAAAATGTAAGGATAAAGACAGAGAGAGACCGCACAGGTCCAAAACTGCCGACGACGCTTCCATTAAGCTAGTCGCCAGTTCTCCAGTACTCAGTGGGGCACTTTCGCAGCCCCTAATACCCACTTCTATGAATTTGCAGTCTGCTACCGAGACCCGTTCGAAGTCCGGTATGCTGCAAGACTCTTCGTTGGCTAAGGATCCGGCGGATGTCTCTACCTTGGATGGGTCCGGAGCTGCTGAACAGGCACCGGCTTCTGAGGAAGTTCTTTGCACTACCGATATTTGACAGAAACCAATGACTCCTTTCGCGTCTTCAGTTCTTTCTAAAACTACTGAGTTTCTAATGCCCAGGGTACGAACTACTAAAATACTGATGACCCAAACTCAAGCCCCTGCTTCCATGCCTCAATCTCAAATACTTAAAATGATGGAAGACCTTATCATGCATATTAGGGGTAGCCAGCTTACCCCTTCTAAAAGAAAAAGAGACTTGTCCCCAGCAGCTTTATCTGACCAGGAGTCCAACAACTCTGAGGTTTCAGAATATGAAGACGTGCCCTTGTCTGCTTATGAGGATTCAGATGCAGAGGAATCCATTTCCTCTGCCTCTCCTCCAGAGGATTTTTCTTTTGGTGAAATCCTACATACTTTGAGAGAACATTTTCATTGGGAATGTCAGGATTATCCTCAGTCCGAAAAGAGACTCAGGGAATTTTTAGATTTACCACAGCACAGACCCTTAGCTATCCCACCTGTCCTGGATGTTGTGGATGATGTTTTCATGGAATCAAGTTTAACTCCTGACACCCTACCACCTGCTCCCAGGAAACCTGACAGGTATTACAGAGTCCCTGACTCACACAAATTTCTTTTCAGAAATCCTACTGTGGACCCAGAGGTCATCTCCCAGGGACCTAAAGGAATAAAAGCAACCACAGCCAAGAATCCCACACCTTCGGACAGGGATTCCTGAGCTTTAGACAGATGGGTTAAAAAAAGTATACAACTCTGCAACTCTTGCCATTAGAGCACTAAATTGTCAGTTCCACATTTTGGAATACCAACAACATATCATGAAACTCCTAAAACAAAAATGATCTACCTTTCCTGCTTGTGCAGAATATAAAGAATTACAGGAGCTTATGCATTCTGCAAACCAAGTTACTAAGCACACCTTGCAATGTGGCTTTGATCCCGTAGAAGCATCCTGCAGGGCAGCAGTCACAGGTTCTATACTTAGAAGGCATACTTGGCTTAAGGAACAAACCTTACCAGACCATGTCAAATCAAAACTATTGGATGCACCATTGCACAAAGACAATTTGTTTGGCACCAAGGTAGAAGAGGTCTTAAAAAAATGGAAGAAAAAGCTAAATCTATGCAGACAGTTAAAGACTTCTTGCAAGTCCATCCTCCGAGTTCAGTAAGCATTGACCCTCCAAGGACTGGGCCTTTCCAGCCCCCTCAAGGCCAGCTCAGACAAGAGCTAGGGGAAGCAGACCCCCCCCCCCCCAGATAGCAGTCCCAGAGAATGCAGAGATCTAATCAATGGAGTTCCTCCACTTCAAAAACAGGGAGTGCTAAGCCACCCCCTTATGGAAAGAACTCACAATGACTTTACTACTCCACCCCTTACCTGTGCCCACCTGCTTGTGCCCCTAGGAGGAAAACTCCTCTCATGCAAAAAAATGGGCTTCCATCACCAATGACCACTGGGTCCTCAACATAGTGTCCCAGGGATACAAATTTTATTTCCACACACTGCCAACCCCAAAAGTGTTCCCAGATCTTCCTCCAAACCAGTGGGCAGAGGCACAAAACCAAGTCCATTCCCTACTCTCCATGAGGGCAATACAGCCTGTTCCTACAGACCAGATAGGCCAAGGTTTCTATTCCAGTCTCTCCCTGGTACCCAAAAAGGGCACCTGGTGCCCAATCCTCAATCTATCAATTCTAAACACTTTCCTGATGATACCAAAATTCAAAATACTCACCCTCCAGCAGCTTCTTCCTATGCTATACAAGGATGCTTGGTTAGCCACCCTAGACCTAAAAGAGGCCTATATACACATTCCAGTCAGGGATTCTTGCAGGAAATATCTACGTTTCAGGGCAGGATCTATGCACTTTCAGTTCTCTGCGCTTCTCTTTGGCTTATCCACTGCTCCCAGAGTTTTCACAAAATGTCTGGCTCCTGCCATTGCTTTTTGCAGACAAAGGAATACTCATATTTACCCCTACCTAGATGACTGCCTGATTAAGGCAGATAGTCAGGAAATGCTATTACAGCACCTGACCTTTGTAAAGGACCCAATGGCCTCCCTGGGGTACACTATAAGTGAAAAGAAATCCAAACTAGTCCCCACTCAAAAGATTGTATTTCTGGGAGCGAGCCTGGACACAGCATCACAGATGGCATTCCTTACTGCAGAAAAACAAGCCTATCTGACAGGCTACTTCTGTCAACTAGCCTACTACTATCTCCAGGGCCTCTACTGATCAAAACAGACAACACCACAGTGATGTGGTACATCAACAAGCAAGGAGGAACTCACTTCTATACCCTCTACAGGCTAGCCATGACTCTTTGGCACACGGCTTCAGCCAAGCAAATTTACCTGCTAGCACAATTCCTGCAAGGCTCCCAAAACTCTCTGGCAGACAACTTAAGCAGAAAACTCCTAGACCCACACGAGTGGCAGCTAAACCACAGCACCTTCAACCTTGTAACCCAGAAATGGGGCACTACGAAGGTGGGCCTATTTGCCTCCCACAACAATCACCAGCTCAGCAAATTCTGCACCAGGGAACCTCACACCAAGGCCTGGAAAGTGGATTCCCTATCCTTCCAATGGGTAAACCTCTCGATCTATTAATTTCCCCCTCTACCTCTACTCACAAGGGTACTACTCAAAATAAGGGAGGAAAAACCAAGAGCAATCTTGATTGCCCCAGACTGGCCATGCCAGCACTGGTATCTACTGCTGCGCAGTCTGTCACCCCTGCCTCCATGCCACTTTCCTGAAATCCCAAAACTCCTGACCCAGCAGAATGGAGAATTCATGTATCCACAATTGCAGACCCTGAACATGGCAGCCTGGCTTATTCCCTGACCTCTACTCCAGTTGCCAGCCTAAGCAAGCAAGTCCTGGATATTAAAACTGAGGCCAGATGCCCCTAGAAAATCCTATGCTGACAAGTGGAAAAGGTATTGCACCTGGATCCAGGCTAAAGGAGCTGATACAACGCAGCCCTCCCTACCTCTCATCCTGGATTACCTAGCAGACCTACTTCACAGAGGCCTATCCTTCTCCTCTATTAAAATTCATGCCGCTGCCATCTCTGCTCATTACAGCACAGAGCCACCTCTCTTTTCTCACCTTGTCATCAAACAGTTCCTAAGAGGGGCTAACAATTTAAGGCCACCCAGAAGAGCTCCTACCCAGCTTGGGACCTTAACTTTGTGTTAGAAAAGCTCACACTACCCCCCCCCCCTTTTAGCCTGCAGCTTCAGCAGACTTAAAATTCATGTCTTGGAAAAAAGCCTTGCTTCTGGCCATCACTTCAGCTAGAAGAGTTTCAGAGCTACAAGCACTAATGACAGTGGAGCCTTTCATCATTTTTCATGCTGACAGGGTCTCCCTCAGGACTAACCCAACCTTCATGCCTAAAGTGGTGTCCAGTGTGGCTCTCAACCAATCTATTCATTTGCCCACCTTTTTCCCTAAGCCTCAAAATAAGGGCAAAAGGATTCTGTACTCTTTAGATGTGCACAGACAACTTAGATTCTACCTGGATAGGACTAAGCCTTTTAGAAAAACTGACCAGTTGCTAGTCAGCTTTGCAGCAGGGGTGGAGATCAAGGCCATATCCAAACAAACCATCTCCAGTTGGATAGCGCACTGTATCCATTTCTTTTACAAACACCACGGGAAACCACCCCTTCAGGGGTCAGGACACATACCACAAGGGCAACCTCCACCTCTGCAGCTTTCCTCAGAGGGGTCCCTACCAAGGACATCATGGAGGCTGCAACATGGAGTTCTGTTCATACCTTCACCAAGAATTACCACCTGCCTATCTTTTTCAAATCCAGGGCAGGCTTTGCAGCCGCAGTCTTGCAGGGCATTCTAGCCAGCCCCAGCACTTCTTGACTACCTCCACCCTTTACTTCAGCTTTGGGAATCAACCCAAGTGTGATGACTGCAACATTGAAACATGAAGAACATAGTACAGTTGTGTATACTTGCCATAAATGTAGATGTTCAAGTGTATTCCATCCCCCTTGTCTCTCTCATTCTCTCTCTTCCTCACTCTCTACAAGGATTTTTGGTATTTACTTTCTGCTGGTGGTGTTCTTCCACCAAAACCTAGCTCCCTTGTTGGGGCCTCCTGACATTTGGGGCAAAAAAAAAAAATGAAGTAATGGCGTCGGCTGCCTGATTTTATACCACTGGTAACCTGACATCAGTCCTGGAGTGACAGCAACCAGCACAGAAATACAAAGCCTCTGGTATTTGGACCGACTGAGGGTTACCCCTGGCAGGATAACACAAGTGTGATGACTGCAACAGTGAATACACTCGAACATCTACATTTATGGTACATGTACACAACTGTACTTTTCTCATGCTGTCTGTTTTCTGTGTGAAAGTGTTTTGTTTTGTGTAGAAAATGTCTGTCAGTGTTTTTGTTTCTGTAAAATTTGAAAAAAAAAATATTTAAATGAAATCCAAATCTGTGTGATAACAAAAAAGAAGAAGAAAATAGGATGCACACTAACAGGTATGAATAGTGTTTATGATAACTGGGGAGAGACACTCAAGTAATGGGATATTGGTATGGCTGACAGAGGCCTGATTCATTGCCCTGCATAAAGCCCCCAATTGTCCTGGCATCAGCTCTGCTGACTCTGGAGATGAATGCTGCAATAATACAGCATTATCAGATCAAGTAGGTCAGATCTGTACTAAGGAATGTCTGAAATAATGGCTATTCTTGATGCCAAAGAAGACCTAGAGAGGTTAAAATGACTTGTAGGTGTCCTTGCAAGATTGTTGTATGCAATAATATTTTCTGATTTTTGTTTGAGTTGAGGGCTATTGAACAAAAGATGCTGCAGTGTTTATATTGTCTTTAATTTCTTTACTTTACTCATTGTACTAAAGAATTAATTAACTCCTTAATAGGCCCGGCTTGTGCAATATAGTCTAAACATGTTGCATTTTAGTAATATATTTTTTCACTACCTTATCTACAGCTTCCAGCAATTGCAAAGAGTTTGACATTTGTTAGGTCATATAGTCTGCATTATTTGGAGTGATGATCAGAACTGCCTAATCTTTAGCATCCATTATGTAATCATTGAAGCATACTACTTTGAGACACTCTTCTCTACAAGATCGGATTGTAAAGGACTTCTGTGTGTAGTTAGAAACTGTTATTCTGGCAGTTAGAGCAGAGGACTTAAGCTCTGACTTGTTAATAAGCTGCTTTCTGTAGCATGGGTCCAGGATTTGAATCTTTCCACCTTCATTTACCAACTGTGTGGTATTGAGAAAGTCACTTAATCAGACAGTGCATTGGAGCAGTTAGCAAATTGGGTCAGGCTCCTTAATGGTCTATTGAACTGCATGCTTGGTAACTATGAATCTGTTGTTTGCCAGCCATTTCCTATTGCATAGCTGATCTACTGCAGGAAATGTTATGGCAGTATCACCAGCACACCAATTTTTAACACAACAAAGATAATTTATTCTTCAAGGGTAGTAGGCACTGCATTTGCAGATGAAGCACTGGAATGCAAAGTTGTTTGCCAACAGTTACTCTGCATTAATAACAGTTCATGACATTTTCTTCTGCAGTCATCATCTTCTTTTGGCAGTTCCCGTTAGGGGTCGCCGCAGCGGGTCTTTTGTTTCCATTTCTTCCTGTCCTCTGCATCATGCTCTTTCACATCAACCACCTGGATGTCCTCTCACCACATCCATAAACCTTATCTTAGGCCTTCCTCTTTTCCGCTTACCTGGCAGCTCCATTCCTAGCATCCTTTTCCCAATATACCCAGCATCCCTCCTCAGCACATGTCCAAACCAATGCAATCTCGCCTCTCTTGCTTTGTTTCCAAACTGTCCAACCTGAGCTGATCCTTTAATATACTGATTCTTAATCCTGTCCATCTTAGTCACACCCAGTGCAAATCTTAACATTTTTAACTCTGCCACATCCAGCTCTGACTCCTGCCTTTTTGTCAATGCCACCATCTCCAACCCATATAACATAGCTGGTCTCACTACCCTCTTGTAGACCTTCCCTTTCACTCTTACTGGTACCCGTCTGTCACAAATCACTCCTGACACTCTTCTCCACCCATTCCACCCTGCCTGTACTCTCTTCTTCACCTCTCTTCCACACTCATCATTACTCTGAACTGTTGATCCCAAGTACTTAAACTCATCCACCTTTACCAACTCTACTCCCTGCATCCTCACCATTCCTCTACCCTGCCTCACATTTACACACATATATCCTGTTTTAGCCCTGCTGACCTTCATTCCTCTCCTCTCTAAAGCATATCTCCACCTTTCCAGGGTCTCCTCAACCTGGTCCCTACTCTCACTACATATCACAATGTCATCTGCAAACATCATAGTCTACTGGGCCTCCTGTCCGATCTCATCTGTCAACCTGTCCATCACCACTGCAAATAAGAAAGGGCACAGAGCTGATCCTTGATGTAATCCCACCTCCACCTTAAACGTATCTGTCACACCCACCGCAGTCCTCACCAATGTCACACTACCCTCGTACATATCCTGTACCACTCTTACATGCTTCTCTGCCACTCCCGACTTCCTCATACAATACCACAACTCCTCTCTAGGCACCCTGTCATATGCTTTCTCTAAGTCCACAAAGACACAATGCAACTCCTTCTGACCTTCTCTGTATTTCTCCAACAAAACTCTCAGAGCAAATATTGCATCTGTAGTGCTCTTTCCTGGCATGAAACCATACTGCTGATCTCGAATCATTACCTTCCTTCTTAACGTAGATTCCACTACTCTTTCCCATAACTTCAAGCTGTGACTGATCAGTTTTATCCCTCTGTAGTTGCTGTAGCTCTGCACATCACCCTTATTCTTAAAGATAGGTACCAAAACACTTTTTCTCTACTCCTCAGGCATCCTCTGACTTTCCAAAATTTCATTAAACAATCTGGTTAAAAATTCCACTGCCATTTCACCTAAGCACCTCCATGCTTCCACTGGTATGTCATCTGGGCCAACAGCCTTTCCATTCTTCATCCTCTTCATAGCTGTCCTTACTTCCTCCTTGCTAATCTGTTTCACCTCCTGATTCACTATCCCCACATCATCCAACCTTCTTTCTCTCTCATTCTCTTTATTCATCAGTCTTTCAAAGTACTCTTTCCATCTACTCAACACACTCTCCTCACGTGTGAGTGAGTTTCCTTCACTATCCTTTGTCACCCTTACCTGCTGCACATCTTTCCCAGCTCTGCAGCTCTGTCCCTCTATCTAGCCAATTAGTACAGGTCCTTTTCTCCCTCTTTAGTGTCCAATCTCTCATACAACTCTCCATATGCCTTATCCTTAGCCTTCGCCACCCCTCTCTTTGCCATGCATCTCATCTCCTTATACTCATGTCTACTTTCTTCATCTCTTTGACAATCCCACTTCTTCTTCACCAGCCTCTTCCTTTGTATACTCTCCTGTACTTCCTCATTCCACCACCAGGTCTCCTTGTCCTCCTTCCTCTGCCCAGATGTCACACCAAGCACCTTTCTAGCAGTCTCCCCTTACTAGCTCTGCTGTAGCTACCCAGCTATTTGGTAACTCTTCACTGCCTCCCAATGCCTGTCTTAACTCTTCCCTGAACTCCACCTCACAATCACCCATTTTTAACTTCCACCATTTAATACTTGGCACTGCTTTCACACTCCTCCTCCTCTTCTTGATCACCAGCGTCATCCTACAGACCGCCATTCTATGCTGCTTAACTACACTTTTCCCTGTCACCACTTTACGGTCTCCAATCTCTTTCAGACTGGCCCTTCTACATAGGATAAAATCCACCTGTGTGATTTTTCCTCCACTCTTGTATTTCACCCTATGCTCCTCCCTCTTCTTAAAATACATATTCACCACAGCCATGTCCATCCTTTTCGCAAAATCCACAATCATCTGACCTTCTGCATTCCTCTCCTTAACACCATACCTACCCATCACTTCCTCATCACCTCTGTTCACTTCACCAACATGCCCATTGAGGTCCGCTCCAATCACTAGTCTCTCACCCTTGGGTACACTCACCACCACTTCATCCAACTCATTTCAAAATTTTTCTTTCTCATCCATCGCACATCCAACTTGTGGAGCATATGCACTAACAACATTCATCCATTGCACCATCAATTTCAAGCTTCATAAACATCACTCTAACAGACACTCTCTTCACCTCCAAAACACTCTTGGCATACTGTTCCTTTATGACTTTTTCTTCTGCAGTGATTGTGCATATTGGTGTAGCGTATGTTATCAGGTGGTTAACATTTCTTCTGCTGTCATAAATACTCTTCTCTTTAAACAGTGCATTATATGGCTGGGTCTTATGGTATGATGTTAGTGATCTTTATGCAGTTTCATGTCGTTGATCCAAAACTACCTTGAAAATAAATGCAATTTATTTATTTTTTCATAAGAATAAGGGGCATACACAGTCAATATAGTGGCTGTAATTGCTGGTAGGGTGGGGGATATCTGCAGCTATCATCTGGTCATTTTTTAAACAGTTTTTAAAGTGGCATTGTAGGACTGTAGATCAGAGTGTATGTTCTACTTTTAAGAGCCATTCCAGTCTATGGGCACATACAAGCAAGAGTGCCATTTTGAGTGAGCAGCCAGAGTGAAAGCATGCATGTGCGTAGTAGTCAGTTAGTTAGTTTAAGTTTAATGTTCCAGTCATCCATCCTGATATCTTTGTGTGTAATAAACTACTTAAATGAACACCCAGCCTCATTGTCTTATTGAATACACAAGACAAGGGACATGGTGTCAGAAGAGGCATGTTTAAAATGATGTGGTACCAGAAAAGGGTGCGAAGCAAAACTTCTTCAAGACCATAAGGCACACAGTTACAACTGGAGTAATTTATGGGAGTGAATCATCCCTGCTGGAACGACTCGCAAACAGGTCAGAAAGACAAATCCAGGTACTAAAACTCAGTGAAATGATTTTTTACTCAACGAATAAAAAACAAAGCATTAAAACCATTCAAAACGACTTTCTAATTCAATGAAATGTTCAAAACTATGATATATTGAAAAAATATTCTAAATACTTACAAAATGCTTGAAATAGCTTCCAAATTGCATAAACTGTATAAAAAAGAGAAAAATTACTGTATTTGTTTGCTATGTGCTTCTTTTTCATATTAACTAAAGCTATTTGAAATATCCAAGGTATGCAAAGTGTTCACAAGTGTGTGCAGTATTACAGTACAGTTATTTCTCAAAATACATTCATTTCAAAGTGACTGTTGTGCAATGGAATATTTTTAAAGTACCTGATGTGTGTTTATACATAATTACAAAAGTATTTTGTTGGCATGGCAGAAGGATTTCACAGACCTGCTCCACTTTTATTTCATAATAATGTTGCTGAAAACTGGAGAGTGTTTGAGCAAGAGTACGATATTTTCATTCAAGCTGCTTTTTCTGATAAAGTCACATGTACAAAGGCATTTATTCTGCTTAATGTAGCTGGTTCAGAAGCCATTGAAAGGGAGCATTCATTTGTGTATGCCCCAGCTGTATATGTGGGGGAGGGGGAGACTGCCATATTGTGGTACCGGCTGAAACGTGGGAAGACTGAGTGTTTAAAACGTAAATTTAGAGAAATGTTTAACCCCCAAATGAATATTACAATGGAAAAGCACATATTTACACAAGAGATCAAATGCCTGGTGAAACTTCTGCACCATATGCAACTGACTTGAGAACCAAGGCAAAAACATGCAGATTTGGTGATTTAAGAGATGAGCTGATAAAAGACACACTTGTGTGCGGTATTAAAGATATGCAGTGAGAAAGATTTTGCTTTGAGGGAGTGATTTAACTTTGAGTAAGGCCATACAGATTTGTCAGATATATGAGCTCACAGAAAAGCACACGGATATGTTGACAAATGAGAAAAGCATGTTTGCAGTGCCTTCCAGTGCTAATGTAGATCGTATGCAGCACAAGGTTAAAAGATACAGGCCTAAAGGTGTGGTCACTTCAATGAAACCCCAAGTCTTTCTAGCAAATTCCATGGAAGCTCCAGTAAAATCCAGAGCGCACTCAGTGAAGCAGAGGGGTGAGTCAGCAAAACCCGTGGCAAGACTCATAGTCAGCTGTTGTAATTGTGAAGGTTGCCATCAGCCTAAACAAGAGAAGTGCTTAGCTTTTGGTCAGTAGTGCCACACATGTAAAATGAGGAATCATTTCAAAAGGTTCTGCAAATGAAAAGGGGTACATTCATTTTTTTAAAGAGAGCATTCATAAAGGCAAGTTGATTAATTAGAAAGCTGCGGCCCTCATTTTTATGTTGATGGTGTGTCAGTGCTTAATGAAACAGTCAATGCAGTAGATTTGTGGGCAAAGAATGAAGTATTTTGTACTGTTCTGATTAATGGGAGTCCTGTAGAGCTCAAGGTTGATACTGGTTCAAAGTGCAATGTTATGTCAGCAGATATGTTTGCCAAAGTAAGAGCTATTTAGAAACTTGATCTGGCAAAGTGTGCAAAGCTTGTTGTTTATGATGGTGAGGAAATCCAAACTGAAGGCTCAGCAGTGCTTTCATGATAATATGCTAGGAACAGCAATTTTACGTAATCAAGAGACACATGTAGTCATTGTTAGGCCTCAGAGATAGTTTGAAAATGGGACAGCTTTCATTTAATGCAGAAGTCCACCATGTAAGCACATGTAACAACAAGAATTTCTCACAAACTATTTTTTCTGACTATACTGATCTTTTCGAAGACATGTTAGGCAAACTCCCAGTTGTGTACTCCATGAAGTTAGACCACAAGGTAAGCCTAGTTATCAGACCAGCATGGAAAGTTCCGGTAGCCCTGCAAGGCAGAGTCAAAGCCGAGCTAGACAGAATGGTGCATCTAGGTGTGATATGTCCAGTAGAAGAAACAAAGGAATGAGTATCCTCCATGGTGGTAGCTCACAAGAAAAGCTCAGATGATATTAAAATATGTATTGATCCAAGAGATTTGAACAAAGCACTAAAATGACCTCATCATTAAATGCGTACTGTCAAAGAAGTTGCTGCTCTTATGTCTAATGCCACTGTTTTTTTCTGTCTTAGATGCAAAAAGTTCATTTTGGCAAATTTTGCTTGACCGAAAATCTGCATTGCTAACCACTTTCAGTACACCATTTGGAAGGTACAGATATTTGAAAATGCCATTTGGGTTAAATTCTGCCAGTGAAGTATTTCAGCATGCAATGGAGCAAATTTTTTTCTAGCTCTCCATGTGCTATTATAATTGATGATATTCTTGTAGGAGGCACTTGTGAGCTCCAACATGATAGAAACCTCAGGATAGTTCTGGAACATGCCCATGAAGTGAATCTTAAACTAAATCCTCAGAAGTGCAAGTTCAGGCTACAAGAAATTACTTACGTGGGTCATTTGTTTACCAGTTCAGGCTTACAACCAGACCTTTCCAAGCAAACTGCAATTCTTGAGATGCCAGCTCCAGATAATGTGACCTCCTTACAATGTTTTCTTGGCAGGGTGAACTATTTGGGCAAGTTTATTCCAGATTTGAGTGAGCTTTCAGTGCTGCTGAAAGAGCTGACACACAAAGGTGTAACCTGGTCCTGGTCAGAACAACACCAAAGAGCATTTGATACCCTGAAACAGAAAATTACCAGTCCACCCACTTTAAGATATTATGATGTTCACACATCTGTAACACTTTCCTGTGATGCTTCGAAGTTTGTGCTTGCTACAGTCATTCCTCAAGGGGGGCAGACCAGTAATCAATGCATCCAGAACTCTATCCCAAACCAAGATGCAGTATGCTCAAATAGAGAAAGAGCTCTTGGCAATTGTGTTTGCATGTTCGAAGTTCCATGATTATATTTATGGCCGATCTATGCAAATTGAGACAGGCCACCAGCCTTTGGTCACTATTTTGAAAAATCCTATGGACACTGCTCCTGCGAGATTACAGTGCATGATGTTGAAGTTGCAAAAGTACAGTTTTCACTTGGTTTGCACAAAAGACAATCTTCTTTATCTTGCTGATACTTTATCCAGATCCCCCAGAAAAAAACACTTAATAGCATAAGGATGAGAAACCTGATTTTGAAGACATGGAAGTGAGAAATTTTCTTCCATACTAAAATACTTCAGCAAAATCAGATTACTGAACTAACTTGGTTGACAGTAGCTACAGGCATTTTCGAATGGAATGGTCAGCATTACTTGGTGTTAGTAAACTCTTATTCACATTGGTTTGAGATTGACCTACTTCCTCATCTGACATCCAGTACTGTCATTGTGAAGTTGAAGAGACACTTTTCTCTCCATGGTAGTCCGCACAAACTTGTTTCTGACAAAGGTGCACAGTTTACAAGTCATCAGTTTAAAAGATTTGCTGAAACATGGAACTTTATTCATGTTATGAGTCCTGAATACCCACAATCAAACAGCATGGTTGAATGTGGAGTTCAAAGCGCAAAACAGCTGTTGGAGAAATCTAAACTTGGCAATACTGATATTTTTCTAAATCTGCTTAATCTCAGAAACATACCTCGCAACAATCTTCTTGGTTTACTTGCCCAGAGATTAATGTTGAGACAAATCAGAATCACTGCCAGTCAGTAAGAATTTGTTGGTTCCAAGTGCTAAAAACATCAAAAAAGTAAAAGCTCAACTCCTAAAGAATTGTTTGCCCCAAAAATCGTACTATGATAAAACCAGCAAGCCTCTAAATCCATTAAAAGAAGGCGAGACAGTGAGGATGCAGACAGTGAGACTGAATAGGACTTGTGAAGCATTTGTATGAAGAGCTGAAATCATGCATCATTGAGTCATAAGGTGTGGAATTCAGGTGGAATCAGAAACATTTGCTACCAGTGTCCGAGCCATTGTTGCAACATTTTGCTTGTAACAAAGACTAATTCTGAGAGTGATTTGTCCAATGTTCCTGTTCCAGGCAACATTTCATTACCTGTTCCTGTTCCAGAAAGTATCCCCGAAAATCCTCAAGAAGAATATTTCCCAGTGACTGTCCCTGTTGCTAAACCCAGTTCTAATTATTACATTATGAGGTCAGGTCGTATCTCAAGACCTAATCCTAAATACACAGCAACTTGGACATGATTGTTATTTGTATACATCTGTATAATTTGCTTGCTTATCCAATTGTCATTTTCATTGCAAACAGAATAGTCAAAGAGGGAGGATGTAGATTAGAGTGTGTGTTGTACCTTTAAGAGCCATTCCAGTCAATGGGGATGTGCATATAAGTACTGAGCACGTGCAAGCAAGAGTGCCATTTTGAGTGAGCAGCCGGAGTGAAAGTATGCATGTGTGAAGTAGTCAGTTAGTTAAAGTTTAATGTTCTAGTCAGCCATCCTGATATGTTTGTGTGTAATAAATTACTTAAATAAACACCCAGCCTTATCGCCTTATTGAATACACAAGAAGAGCGATAGGACTAGGGTGTGCATGTGAATTAAGTTGGAGTACTTTGTGTGAAACAAATTCAAAATATGTGACTTTGCGCGTTATTACTGTTGTTAATTTTTTTTTAAACAGATGTCTGAGAAGGATGCAGTCAACAACATAGCTATATCTCCTGGGTTTTGAAGGTGTCTCTGGATAAAAATGTCTGACCCTGCTGAGTTGATTAAGTTGAAAAGTCATTTGTCTTTGCAGGATTAGTTTGCATTTGTGTAAAGTAAATTGGAATACTTCATTATGGCCATTTATACGTGTACATGGTTGATAAAGTGGCCATAATTTTCCAGTATGAATCATCATCTTCTTTCGGCTGTTCCCATTTGGGGTCGCCACAGCGGATCATCTGTTTCCATTTCTTCCTGTCCTCTACATCTTGCTCTGTCACACCAACCACCTGCATGTCCTCTCTCACCACATCCATAAACCTTATCTTAGGCCTTCCTCTTTTCCTGTTACCTGGTAGCTTCATCCTTAGCATCTTTTTCCCAATATACTCAGCATCCCTCCTCAGCACATGTCCAAACAAATTTAATCTTGCCTGTCTGGCTTTGTCTCCAAACCTTCCAACCTGGGCTGACCCTCTAATATACTTATTCCCAATCCTATCCACCCTCGTCACACCCAGTGCAAATCTTAACATCTTTAACTCTGCCACATCCAGCTCAAACTCCTGTCTTTTTGTCAATGGCACTGTCTCCAACCCATATAACATAGCTGGTCTCACTACCCTTTTGTAAACCTTCCCTTTCACTCTTACTGGTACTCGTCTGCCACAAATCACTCCTGACACTCTTCTCCATCCTCTCCATCCTGCCTGTACTCTCTTCTTCACCTCTCTTCCACACTCACCGTTACTCTGAACTATTGATCCCAAGTATTTAAACTCATCAACCTTCGCCACCTGTACTCCTTGCATCCTCACCATTCCTTTATCCTCCCTCTCATTCACACACATATATTCTGTCTTAGTCCTGCTGACCTTCATTCCTCTTCTCTCTAGACCATATCTCCATCCCCCCAGGGTCTTCTCCACCTGTTCCCTACCCTCACTACAGATCGCAATGTCATCTGCAAACATCATAGTCCACAGGGACTCCTGTCTGATCTTGTCTGTCAATCTGTCCATCACCATTGCAAATAAGAAAGGGCTCAGAGCTGATCCTTGATGTAACCCCACTTCCACCTTAAACGCATCCGTCACTCCCACCGCAGACCTCACTACTGTCACACTACCCTCGTACATATCCTGTACCACTCTTACATACTTCTCTGACACTTCTGACTTCCTCATACAATATCACAACTCCTCTCTAGGCACCCTGTCATATGCTTTCTCTAAGTCTAAAAAACACAATGCAACTCCTTCTGACCTTCTCTGTACTTCTCCATCAACAGTCTCAGAGCAAACATCGCATCTGTAGTGCTCTTTCCCGGCATGAAACCATACTGCTGATCACTAATCATCATGTCCCTTCTTAACCTAGCTTTCACTACTCTTTCCCATAACTTCATGCTGTGACTGATTAATTTAATCCCTCTGTAGTTACTACAGTTCTGTACATCACCCTTATTCTTAAAAATCAGTACCAAAACACTTTTTCTCCATTCCTCAGGCATCCTCTCTCTTTCCAAGATTTCATTAAACAATCTGGTTAAAAACCCCACTGCCATTTCACTTAAACACCTCCATGCTTTCACAGGTATGTCATCTGGACCAACAGCTTTTCCATTCTTCATCCTCTTCATAGCTATCCTTACTTGATCCTTGCTAATCCATTGTACTTCATGATTCACTATTCCCACATTACCAACCTTCTCTCCCTCTCATTATCTTCATTCATCAACACCTCAAAGTACTCTTTCCATCTCCTCAACACACTCTCCTCGCTTGTGAGTATGTTTCCCTCATTATCCTTTATCACCATTACCTGCTGTACATCTTTCCTAGATCTGTCCCTCTGTCTAGCCAATCGGTACAGGTCCTTTTATCCCTCCTTAATGTCCAACCTTTCATACAACTCTTCATATGCCTTATCCTTAGCCTTCGCCACCTCTCTCTTTGCCATGCACCTCATCTCCTTATACTCTTGTCTACTTTCTTAATCTCTCTGTCAATCCCACTTCTTCATTGCCATCCTCTTTCTCTGTATACTCTCCTGTACTTCCTCATTCCACCACCATGTCTCTTTGTCGTCCTTCCTCTAGCCAGATGTCATACCAAGCACCTTTCTAGCCGTCTCCCTTACTAGCTCTGCTGTAGTTACCCAGCTATTTCATAACTATTCACTGCCACCCAGTGCCTGTCTTAACTCATCCCTGAACTCCACCTCACAATTACCCTTTTTCAATTTCCACCATTTGATCCTTGGTGCTGCCCTCACACTCCTCCTCCTCTTCTTGATCACCAATGTCATCCTACAAACCACCATCATATGCTGCCTAACTACACTTTCCCCGCTCACCACTTTACAGTCTCCAATCTCCTTCAAACTGGCCCTCCTACATAAGATATAATCCATCTGTGTGCATCTTCTTCCACTCTTGTATGTCACCCTATGCTCCTCACTCTTACTAAAATATGTATTCACCACAGCCATGTCCATCCTTTTTGAAAAATCCACTACCATCTGACCTTCTGCATTCCTTTAACACCATACCTACCTGTCACTTCATCATCCCCTCTGTTCCCTTCACCAACATGCCCATTGAAACCTGCTCCAATCACCACTCTCTCACCCTTGGGTACAGTCATCATCACTTCATCCAACTCACTCCAAAATTTTTCTTTCTCATCTATTGCACACCCAACTTGTGGAGCAAATGCACTAACAACATTCATCATTACTCCATCAATTTCCAGCTTCATAAACATCAATCTATCCGACACTCTTTTCACCTACAAAACACTCTTAGCATACTGTTCCTTCAGGATAACTCCTATGCCATTTCTCCTCCCATCCACACCATGATAAAACAATTTGAACCCACCTCCGATACACCTAGCCTTACTCCCCTTCCATCTGGTCTGTTCCACACACAATATGCCAAACTTCCTTCTGTCCATCATATCAGCTAGCTCTCTCCCTATACCTGTCATACTACCAACATTCAAAGTTCCGACCCTTACTACCACAGTCCTAGCCTTTCTCCTCTCTTCCTGCCTTCGGCCATGCCTTCCGCCTCTTCTCCTCCTTCGGCCAACAGTAGCCCAATTTCTGCCAGCACCCTGTTGGCTAACAGTACAGAATATTGGTGGATTATAATGATAAAAGTCTGAGTGGCCTATCATGACCAAAATGTTCTGAAATGAGTACTCTTGTCATTATTGGTTCATAGACTTTGTTTCACTGCTTACTGGAAAAAATGTTCAAAAATACAAATTTTAAACACACCCTAACAAGTGCTGCTATATTAAAAAAGAAACATAATTTAGTCAGGAAGATGAATCAAAGAACACGTGCATTTATGTATAGCCATAAAAATGTATGCAGGGGGCTCATGGTTTGAAAAGAGCCCAGGCCCAAGGTATACTTACTCCACAACTGAATATAGACTTCAATAAACTGTTCACAGTCACTGTGTATCTCACTAATAGCCACAATATGACATTGTATAAAGTAATTTAGCTAATTTGACCAGGGTAATCTAAATAGGCTAAATGTCTTGATAGCTGCAAAATGATAATCTAGATTCATGTTCATGCAGTGACCCATGCTAATCAACTTAAGTCATACAAAATGTTGAAACATGCTTAATTACTTGTAACTTAAACTACATAACAGTGATTTAACTGTAATGCATAGTCACTTAACTCTCATAATACTCATACAGCCTTAATTTCAAGCTGTAACTTGGAATTGTTATTAAGATTGCAGCAAGAGGAGGGAGAGATATACTTTTAATTTATCCAGTGTTTCTAAGTGTTTTTCCACCAGCTGCAGACAGAGCCTTGTGTGCAGATGCAGCCTACTCAGCGTCTCAGAAGGCACATTCTTTATGTTATCAGAGTATGCAACACTGCCATTTAACCATAACGTTTTTTTCATTATGTTGTGCAGCAATCCATATCAAAATGATACAAATTAATATTACATTACCAATTCCTTGAGTAAACAGTAATACTTTAAGAGCTGTAAAGCTCCGATCCGTCTGTTATACATAACCTAGCAGCTAGGTTTCCCTTTAAATACTTAGTACTAACTGTATTAGCTGCCTTTCAAAAAAAACATTTGCCATGTAATACTCAGTTTATCTACTTTGATTTATACTAGTTACTGAACCTTCCTTATACTTCTAATGGGAAATTGTAACAGTGAACAGCAGGACCAAGCATGCTGTTTTGTGAATCTCACCATAACCATGGCTAACATGAGGCACCCATTTATATTTCTTGTGAATCTCAGTTGAAGATACCATGGTATGTGGAACATGGTTTTCACATTAAGTAATCACTCTATAGTGCCAGCAGTTATCCATTGGACTTGTTTTTTATTATCTATGTTTACAACTTTCATAATCAAAATTGTACCCATACCATAAAAAGAATATGGACTCTCATTGATAGCTGCACCATTATCATCTATTTCAAAAACAATCTCAACCTCAATACCACAATCAACAGAACATGCTGGAGGAGCAGGTTCATAACCGAGAGACTGCCCATGCTATGGAATAGACTTCCCATACTTGTCAAGAAGAGCTCCTCACTGGCCCTCTTCAAGAGAAATCTTGATGAGTGGATAGGAAATAGAAAATTCACCCCGTGACTCACTCCAGTGGCTCTACTTGACAGAGGCACTGGGAACTAAGGTCGGGTGGCACAATGCCAGGGTAATCCTATGGGCTAGGCTTGTAAAGGCTCCAGGGGCATTAGCCTAGTACAACACTTATGAACCTGTGAACCTATAATACAGGGATTCATGTTGTTAAAGTGTGCCAGTTCATACTACTTTCACCAAAGAGAGCATCAGTGCATTGCCTTAAAATGGCCATCTGTTTATCACTTAAGGGGTATTCCAGCTTTTGTTTTGGTACTTTGTTGTATAAATTTCAGATATCACTGTTGCAGTAGCCATAACTGTATGCTAAAGATATTAGACATTTGGCCAGTCTACAAAGCTCTGGGCTCCTTTTGTGAGCATCATGCATCCATTCAGCACAAAATTTATTTGCTGGTATAACAGGGACATATGAGCACACCGAAAATAAGAACTTGCTTGTGATAGGTACACTTCTGCAGACTTCCCATCAGCTTAGTATTGTTAGTCAGCTTCAGCTGTAGTTTTGGGCAGATAAGAATCCCTGTAGGTTCCTTTTTTGTGGAATATATATATTATATATGTATATAATATATATGTGTATATATATATATATATATATATATATATATATATATATATATGTAACTTTCTTGGTCAGGAAGGTAAATATTTTGATAACAGAGTCTTTATAAGAGCACATCTTTGTGAACAGCACTAAGTGAAATCCTGTCTGATATGAACTTCCATTACTTTACTCCTAAAATAATAAAGAATAGGTGGAATTTGCTAAAGAATTGTATTGGGAATAAGTGCCACAGGGATTTGACATGTGGAATCATGACAAAAGAGTCCCCTTCAGCAGAACTTCCCCTAGGCAGAAGAAGAAGAAGAAACTCTTGAAAGAGGTTTCTGAAGAATCTCAGACTTTCCTCTCTTTCTTGCAGTTTGGGTCTGATGTCTTCACTGAGGTGACTGTCAGTCCAACTCTCCTAGCTCCCCTGGGGCTAACTCTTCAGGTAGCTACTAAGTCTCTGGAACTAAGCATATTCTTTCAGCCTGTACATCAAGCTGAACTTGCTGAGATAGAAAAACACATTTTTATTGTTTCTGAGGGAGAGGGAGGCATTCACCAACACTGCTGCATCTGTTATGGAAGTCCAGTCTATAGATTCCACTTCAAAAGCTATTAGGCTTGAGAAGCCATAAAAGAGGGCTGAGAAAACAAAACATTTGTTCTCTCCTTCCACCCTATCTATGTAGAATGCTCCCGTGGAAGATTGGTGTAATTTTGCACAGGACCTTATTTAAGGCAATCTACTCTCTCAGTCTCCTCTTCCAGCTTTTACCCCTGTTAAAAGAAAAAGTATCCCCTCTTCTTCAGAAGAAGAGAACCTTTCAGAATCTGATGTTGAGAGTATTGATTATTCCTCCCAGTTATCCTCCCCAACTCCTTGTGAATCAAAATCTGAAGACATCCTCTCTTCGGAGTCCCCCAGTGAAGAAATAAATATCTTTTGGGAATGCAGTTTCAAAAATGAAAGAAGAATTCAGCTGGAAGGTAAGAAGGTGTCAGAATATTGAAAAAAAAGATAATATGAGGTACTATGAGATAGTAAGTATGGCTTCTCTAAAACAGTGTCCACACTATCTGGGTTAGGAGATTTAGAGGCCATTACTTCAGTTTCTGTCTTCCCAGATTCCCAAACCCTGCCCACAAGAAACATGACAGATTTTACAGGGTCCCCTGACACAAACACACACATATTCTTCTATAATATTCCTGTGGCAGACCCTGCTAGTATTTCTTTGAATGGGGATAGACATTCCAATTTCTGCTACTAACCTAGTCTCAAATGATAAAGACAGCAGTGCCACAGCAGATTTGATAGAAAGGTCTAAACTTCGTCCACATTGGCATTTATGGCAATCAGCTGCTAAACTCACATGACTAAATATGTATAATTTATTTTAATGATAATAATAATAATGCCATTTGTTATCTAGGTAGGCCCTCTGAGCACACACCAATTTGTTAACCAGGTAGGCCGTCTGAGCACACACTCCCTTTTCATGGGTGGTCTGGGAATAATGTCTGGTTAAGTGACCTACTGAAAATCACAAGCAGACAAATGAGGACTAAGGGAATCAAACTCTCTACCACAAGAATTACAGCTCACAACCTTAACCTTCTGTAGCAGTGCCAGACTTACTAGCTAGCTTACCTAACTCAGATACTAAATCTAATCTACTGGAAATGCCAAACTCTGCCAAGTCACAAAACATTCCACTAAGTTTGCTAATGGAACAGAGGATACTTTGTGTGGGACTGATGCTGCTGCTACAGGTACAGTAATGTGCAGGAATGCCTGGTTAAAAATTTCCCTGATGTTGTAAAAGCTCAGTTGTTAAATGTGCCATTTGACAGTGACCTTCTATTTTGAAACTCTTCTGCTGAAGTACTGAAGAAGCTGGATGACTGGTTTAAATTAATGCAAGGAGTCAGACAACTGTTTCTATCTCCTATTCAAAAATACCAAAGGAATTGGCCCTGTTCCTCGGTCCTTTTTTCGAAAGCCTTTTAAATCCCCCCCCCCCCCCCCCCCCCCAGCAAAATCCTGGTAAACAAAACTATCAAAAAAAAGACAGGGTGAATCAAAAATGAAAGGAAAGGGTTCTCAAAGATCCCCCTTCAAAATAAATTTTAGTAACTGTCTATGACACTCCCTACAGAACATTATATTCGTAAAGTATTAGAAAGTATTCTAACAACTTAGCCAACATGAGAATAGAGGAAAGGAGATTTTGTCGATAGGGACGACTGCAATTAGGGGTACAGACTAGAATTTATTGGAGAAAATTGGAAAGGAACCAAGGTATTGGGGGCAAATAACTAAAGAGGGAAAAGTAGTAGAATGGGAAAGGCCAAGAAGACATTTGGACTGCAGGCTAGAGTGTGACTTACCGATGAGGGATTGATAGATATCACAGTATAGGCAAATAGAAAAGGATAGGGGAATCTTAAGTGAAAGACATGCTTTGGAGGATTAGTTAAATCTAAGCAGAAACTGCTGTTAAAAAAGGATAATTAGTAGGGCATATAAAATATTGCACTGTAACTAAAGGAATCAATCAGAGGAGGTTAGAAAAGATTGGTAAGATTCAATAAGTAGCTCATAACGAAACAATGGTAGGACATATGCCTGACTCCAAATTATGCAACAAAGTCTAGAAGATTTAGGATTTTTGCTTGTAAGTGTTTTTCACAGGTATTTTTATACACCAAACAGATTCTAAAGAAATGTTCCTCAGGTAGATGACAAATGTTGGCAGTGTGATGTGGAAGAAAAACATAACTGGGAATATACTTTTTGTGAGAGTAATGAGTTGGCAAACTTCACAAGTTCTCTAGAAAGTACTTTGTCAGGAATGTTGGGTGAGCAAATGGATGTAAGTAAGGAGATGATTTTTTTAGCTGGAATACAAGATCTGATTTGCCTAGACATAGTGAGGAATTGCTAAGTTAATTCTGGTGGCTGCCAAAAAGCAACTACTAGAAAATAGAAATCAAGTCTAAACCAACTGCATTTCAAGTATCAAATATTGTAACACAGATGAAAGAACTGGAAGGGGGATCTTTAGAAAAAAGGTAGGAGCACATTACAAAGAGAAAAATGGAAATTGTGGGAACAATACATGCAGAATAATGTTCTGGAGGAGAAGTGCGATATAAGGGAAGGCAGGAATTGAGCAATTTATGTAATGATAGTTATACACAATATATATAACGTGCACTGTTTGCAACTAGGAATATGTTAATATGATTTATTTTCTTTTATGTGAATGTATATTTGACTATGTCTTTAATGACAATTCAGTAAAGATGTTTGCAAAAATAACTATCTATGGCTGTGTACTCCCCCTTCCCCTCCTATTGCCAGCATTTCTTGCCAAATTGCAGGTAATCCCTCCTGCTGTCGTCATCTTTAGAAATAGATAACTTCAGATCCCTTGGTTCTAAAAATAATTCAGAATGGTTGTAGACTACAATGGGAATCTCCTCCATCTCTGGCTGGGATCCATGTTCTGCAGAATAACAAGATTCATCTATGTCCTCAAATTATGTCAGATTTGTTGTTTCAAGGAGTGGTAGAACTAGTTCCTCCATCACAGCAAGGCAAAGCCTATTATTTCAGAATGTTTCCTGTTCCCAGAAAAGAAGGCATGTGGACTTATTTTGGACATGTTAAATCTAAACACCTTTCTCTTGGTACCAAACTACAGGATACTCACTTTACAAACCTTTTTTCATCTACTGTTCTCCAAGGATTTTCTGGTCACTCTGGATCTCAAAGATGCCTCTTGTCATGTTCCACTCAAAAATCACAGGCATTATCTAATATTCTTTGCCTTGCAATTGCATTTTAAGTTTGTATCTTTGCCTTTTGGTCTTTCTACTGCTGCAAGTGTTTGCACAAAATGCCTTTCCCCAATTATTTCTGAAGACTACAAGGAATCATATTTCAGATGTTTGGATAATTGTTTTATTTCATCTCCCTCTGTCCAAGACACTATAACATTTCTTCAGTTCGTCACTTATATTTTCATCAGCCTAGGTTTCAAACTAAACTTGAAAAAAGTCTTCACTCACAGATCAGTGTTCCTGTCATGTCTCTTAAGCATGTGTCTGACAACAGGCTTCCTTTGTCCAGATATATAATTTTACTGTTTATATTTCCAAAATTAAGCCAATCAATATATGTCCACAGCAAGAGAGTTTCTCAAAATTCTGGGTCTCATGATTTCTTCCATTCTAATGGCCATTTTTGACAGACTCCACTGAAGAAAAATCCACTGGTACGTTAAATCAGTTTGGGTCAGTCATCCTCATCCTATATCCTTCCAAATTCATGTTTTCAATTTCATCAAGAAGGAACTCTTATGGTGGGCTAAAGAGATCTTGTTAAATCAAAGCCTCCCTTTTCTCCCCTTTTCCTTCTCAGTCAGTCACAATAGATGCTTCCAACTTTACCTGGGGGATAATCTCCCAAAGTATCACGGTCCAGGAAATGCAGGAGTCTCATTTCAGACACACACACACAAAAGCCTCAAGGAGATGATGACTCTAATAAAAGCTCTCAAAACTCTGCTGTAGCTGTGTACTCTTGGAGCCCTTCTAGTGATAATAAATAACATCACAGTGATGTGGTGTGTTTAAGTAAACAATGGGGACAAGACCCTACCCTCTTTGCAGGCTAGCCATGATTTCCCAAGAGCTGGCAATACAGAACAGTCTTAGACTTCAGGCCACTTACATCCCATCAAAGGAGAACACAACACTATATACCTTGAGCAGATCCATGATAAACCCTCAGGAGAAGTTTTCCAGGAGATTGCCCTTTTTGTGGGGAATTCCCTAACTGTATATGTTTGTGAGGTACGTCTGTGGCCTTTCCAGCTGCTGCAGATGTCACACCTCATCATAAAAGGGTACTCATCCAGGAAAAAAGAGGTCATTGTTCCCCTCTACTCAACACTCATTAGACCCGTTATACAGTACAACGCCCCTTTTGGAATGTACCTCACAAGACATCTGCAGCAGCTGGAAAGGCCACAGAAGTACCTCACAAAGAGGATTACTGGCCTCAAACAAATGCCCTACACTGACCACCTCAAAAAACTCCAGCTTTACTCAGTAGCATATTGCCTACTCCGAGGTGATCTCTGCCTAACATATAAAGCTATGTCAAACCCAGAGCTGTTGGACATGCTACACCTAAAGAAATCCCAATCCCTCCGTGCTACATGCTCTAGGGACCTAAACTTGTCACCACAATAAACAGGACTTGCTGTAGGGATAGAGTCCTGTCCCAGAGACTTCCCATACTCTGGAACAGGCTACCCATCTATGTCAAGCAAAGTTCTTCATTAGCACTCTTCAAGAAAAATCTTGATGAGTAGATGGGAAATAGGAAATACACCCCGGGGATCACTTCTGTGTCTCTGCTCAACAGAGGCACAGGAAAATAACTTTCTTGGGTGGCGTAAGCCAGGGGGAACCTTGTTGGCTAGGCTTACATAAGCCCTTGGGCAGATAGCCTAGTACCTACCTATGAACCTATGACTCATATCTCAACAGCCGAATAAACAAGTTATGTTTATTTGTCATTTATTTATTCATATTTGTTTACCAAGGTAGTGCCCTGTGGGCCATGTGCAAGTGCTGCCCAGGTGAATAGGATCACATAAGAAATGAACAAAACATATTTACAGATGCAAGTGTATGCCAAAAAAATATGCATATTTGCAGTTGCAAGAATATGCAACATTTGGTTTTTAGCAGTTTACAATTTCAAAATGTGGATGCAAAAATTTTCCAGGACACCTTACAAAAAAGATTTGAAAACAGATGTATTCTCTTTCCTCTGGATCATCTGGATGAGAATGTCCCCCCCCCCCTCCCCAAATACCCAACATTTGTCTAAAGATCAAGATAGACTTATCAAGAATATGACTGGTAACTCCCTTTTGGCCCAGACAACATTTACCTGACTAGGGCAGTTACTAAAAACATCTTCACAGAGTGGATTTGCTCATATTGGACAACGGATCCCTAGCTTTAAAATCTGTCACCACATAGGTTCATAGGTTCATACTAGGCTATCTGCCCTAGGGCATTTATAAGCCTAGCCAGAGTGTGTTTGGCTTTCGCCACCCATTTTAAATTAATTTTGCTATTCCCTTTTTCGAGGTTAGTATACTGTGCCTCTGTGTAACAGTGACACAGAAGTGATATCCGGGGTAAACCTACGATCTCCCATCTACTCATCAAGATTCCTCTTGAAGAGAGTCAATGAAGGACTCTGCCCAACCTGGACTGGGATTTTATTCCAGAGTGAAGGGAGCCTCTGGGTTATGAATCTGTCCCTCCAGCATGTCCTATTTATTTCAGTGCTGAGGTTCAAGTCTCTCGAGCGTGTAGCTCAATGGGATTTAGATTTTCTGAGGTGCGGCATGTCCATTAATTCCGGGTTGGACATGGCTTTATACATCAGGCACAGATCGCCTCTGAGCAGGCGGTATGCCACTGAGTAGAGCTAGAGTTCCTTTAACCGGGCAGCATATGGCATCTGTTTGAGCCCTTTGATCCTCTTGGTGAGGTACTTTTGGGGTCTTTCCAGTTGCTGCAGGTGTCTGGTCTGGTAAGGTACATCCCAAAAGGGGCATTGAACTCAATTATGGGCCTGATGAGGGATGAGTAAAGAGGCACAATGACCTCCCCTGATCTAGATGTGAATTCCTTCATGATTAGGTGGGCTGTATAAAATGTTTTTCTAACCACTTTGGCCACGTGGTTGTCAGATGAGAGATTGCTATCAACTTGGGTGCCCAGGTCCATAATTACTTCTTCTGTACTTAATGCATTACCACCTATGTGGTAATTTGTGGGCACTTTGTTTTTGTCAAAGGGGATGACTATACACTTTTTGGCATTTAGCTTGAGGCCATGGCTCTGGCACCAGTTGTCTGTTTCTGTGAGGCCCTTTTGGAGGATGCTTGTGTCGGCTGGAGAGTCTATTATGGCACCCAGTTTGCAGTCATCTGCGAACTTGGTCAGCCACAGTCCTTCCATGTTGGCCTGTACCTCCAAGAAATATATACCGAACAAGAGAGGTCCCAGGACTGAGCCTTGTGGGATGCCGCTTGTAACTGGTTTGGAGTCTGACATGGCCCCAGCAATTCTAACCATGTGGGTTCTGTCCTTGAGCCAGTTTGCAACCCATCTAGTAACATAGGGGTTTATATTTAAGCTGGTGAGCTTATCTATAATGCCCGAGTGGGGTATTATATTGAAGGCTTTTGCGAGGTCCAGGTAGGCTGTGTGGACCACCTTCCCCTCATCAATGGCCTTGGTGACTGTTTCAAAGAAATCGACCAGGTTTAAGAGGCAGGATCTGCCCTTAACAAAGCCGAACTGGGTAGGATCCAGTGTCTGTAGGTCCCCAATATCTTTATTTATGAGGTCCATGATGATCCTTTCCATAGCTTTGCAGACCAAGCTAGTCAGGCTTATGGGGCGATAGTTTCCAGGATCCGTTGAGGCACCACCTTTGTGGAGAGGGACCACTGTTGCTGTACGCCACTCTTTGGGTACATATCCTGTAGTAAGGCTGAGATTGAACAGTAGTTTTAGGTTTGGGTTTAGCTCTTCTTGGAGTTCATATATGGCACAGCCCAGGACACCGTCTGGTCCCATTGATGCTGTGTTTTTTGCTTTGGAGAGGGCGGCTCTTACCTGAGCATCTGAGATGTCAGGGGGCAGCACTCTGCTGGGATAGATATTTGCCCTTTTGGTGGGGGGGGGTTGCACTGAACCTGTCAGCTAGGATGTTGGCAATGTCTGTGGGTTCGGTGTATTTTTTGTCATTTTGGACTAATTCTGAGCATATCTGGGAATTCCCACCCAGGTTCCTAACATAACTAAAGAAAGCCTTGTGATTATCCTTAGTGTCCTGTGCAATTTTTCTCTCGAAACTGGCCTTAGATGATTTTATGAGTGCCCGTAGTTTTTTGCTAATACTGATCAGAGATGCCTTCCCTTTTTGGGATTTTGCTGTATCATGTAGTAGCTTCCTCCTTCTATTGTATAGTTTGTTTATGGCTGGGGTCCACCAGACAGGACGTCTGCCTTTGTAGGATTGGGTCTTGGTTTTATTTGGGATTGCATGATCCATGCATTCCTGGAGGTGTTCATAGAATGTGTTTATAAAGGATTCTGCGGTCTGGGCCATATTTTCCACAGGCCCGGGGGCTTTGAAGGATTCCACCTCGGTTTTGAGGAGTGTGAAATTTGCTTTAGAGAAGTTTTTCACTGTGGTTTTCTGGGCAGGGGGTGGGGTCGGGATGTGAATATCCAGTGAGATTAGTTTATGGTCTGATCTTACCAGTGAGGGATACATTTCTGGTCTGGAGCATAGAGTCCCCATGTTGGTGATGATCAGATCCAGTATGTTTTCCCCTCTTGTGGGAGTGGTAACAAGTTGTTCCATAGCATTTGAGTTTATAAATTCTAGGAACCTTTGGGCTAGGGTGTTGGAGCTAGAGTAATGCTCCCAGTCTATGTTTGGGTAGTTGAAGTCGCCCAATGTAATGGTGTTTGGAGAGACCTTCATATTTTCCAGTGTTCTCAGGAAGGCCGAGTGGGGTTCCTGGGTTTGGGAGGGTGGTCTGTAGCAGGCTATAAACTGGAAGGCAGTTTTACCTACTGTTAGTTGCACATGGATAGTCTCTGATGCTTTGTGCTGTGCCACCAACCTGGAGGTGTGGGTATCTTTGACGAATATTGATACTCCCCCTCCTTTTGTGGTTTGGTCCAAGTTTTGTGGCCGAAAAGCATGGTATGAGGTATAACCTGGTAGTGCTGTGGTGCTCTCAGGAGCCTTGAACCAGGTTTCTGTTACTGCACAGATATCGATGTTCTCCATGCTAAGGAGAGTTTCAAGTGTGTGCATCTTGAGGTTTATACTTCTGGCATTGAGTAGCATTACTCTTTAGTCTATAGTTTTTTAAATATTATTTAGACAGCTATTTTTATGCCGATATGCATCATGTATTAAATGAGGCCAGAAAACCTGCTAGGAAATCAAACTTATCTAATGGAAAAGGTTTTTTGGTAAGTATCATAAAGAGAACAAATTCCATCCTAAGTGGGTCTTCTCTGATTCTTTAGCACCTGTGTGAATTGCTCAACTCAAGCCTAGGATATATTTCTATCAAGGTGCACCTTTTGGCTGTTTCTGTTTGTGTGTCTTTTGATCTTCCCTTTCTTCCTTACTTCAAATTAAACATTCTTGCAAGGGGTTTTACACATTACATCACTGAGAAAACAAGTGGTACCTCACGTTGACCTTAATTTTGTTTTGGAGAAGCTAACTCTCTGCCCTTTTGAAACTGCAGTAAGTTCTTTAAAATTTCATACATGGAAGACTATGCTGCTCATTGCTCTGTCTTTTGCTAGATGACAATCTTAATTACAGATTCAAATGTCTTCACAACCCTTTTTGATTTTTCATAAAGACAGGGTGCATCTTAGAAACAACCATGCTTTTATGTAGAAGGTTGTTTCTGAACATACTTTGAACCAGGCAATTCATCTCCCTGTGTTTTTCCTGAAACTCAAACAGGAGAGAAGAAATCTTCCATACTTTAGACATCCATGGACAGTAAAGGTTTTACCAGGAAAGACTAAAGATTTTAAGAAATCTAAGCAACTTTTTGTTTCCTTTGATGGAAAGAAAAAAGTACAGCCATTTTCCAAACAAACAATTTCCATATAGCTGTCTCATACTGTTTAATTGTGTTACTCACACCATAGTAAAAGTACCCCCCTCCCCACACACGCACACACTTTCAGAAAGCCAGGGCTAACTCTACCACAGCTGTAACTAGTTCTAAGGCTTTTTTGGAAAGGGGTGGACTCTGGGTCTTTCTTAGAGGCAACTACTTGGTCTTCATTGCATATTTTCATTAGACATTAACTGCTTGACTATTTCTAGAGCCAGAACACAGTTTTACTGTCATACAGGGGCTTGTAGAGCCTGGTCCTTCTCCATCCTCGCTTTCTTCTTGAGTTGTGACAGTTGTCCTGTACAGTTATAGCTACTCACCAGTAGTCTAATGAAGTACATAATACAGATGTGTAAGTTCATTTACCATAACAGTAGTTGTTTGGATAGATCATTGTTGCAGTACTAACAATCTTTGTTTGGTTTTACTTTTGCTCTTTTGACATATTTCATTTATTCCTGGAAATGACTTATTTTCTTTAGAGCTTTAGGCTTCAGCTTCTCCTTTGGGCAAGAAAGCTGTATTTTTTGATATAGCCATATGCCTCTCTTACACCAGCATGTAATCTCATGCTAAGACCGGATAACACTGTGTGAGGAAGGAGCCTAAAGTTTTGTAAACTGGCCTTGGCAGGATACATCCCATATAGTTATGGCTAGTGCAAAAATTGATCTATCCCAACATCTACTATTATGGTAACCTAATTTATACAACTATAATTTATTGGATTATTGCTCAATCCTACAAAACACTATAGCCTGTGCTTCTATTTCCAGTCTCTCATCTGTGGACTTTAAAATGTTTGCTCTACCTTGCGTGTGTGTGTGTGTGTGTGTGTGTGTGTGTGTGTGTGTGTGTGTGTGTGTGTGTGTGTGTGTGTGTGTGTGTGTGTGTGTGTGTCTGTGTGTGTGTGTTATATATATATATATATATATATATATATATATATATATATATATATATATATTCCTGACAGAAGTAGCAAATGTTGATGTAATCTTCCCCAAACTCTCTCTATATTACTGAATAATCTTGGTTTACATCTTTGCTTCTTCATTTGCATTGCATTTTCCCTCTAGCTTTATTAGGTGATTTTCCATCCTACTAGCTTTTCTTAGAGTTTAGGTCAGCATTGGTGAAGGTGTTCTAAGGCAAACTCAATTTCCTTGTTACTCATTCTAAATTTTCTTTGTGCTTTTTAAATAGTTATTTATTATTACCGGAATAATCTAATGTGTTATGTCAACATACATAGTTTAATCTCTGTAGTGTTGTCTGGTGCCCATGCTGTATCTGAAAAGGATCAAGTCGTCGTCCCAATTCTCAAAGTTATATTAAGTAAGTGAAATATGTAAGTTTATATCTAACATGTTATGTTCAGGTGGTGCCAAAGAACGGTATTGGTTACTATCTGTATTATGGTGTTTACTTGACTGATGTAAAAAAATGTATAATTCATTTTTTTCAATTTTCTGTTTTTAGGGCTCTTGTATTTATAGCTCATGGTGCAGGTGAACACTGTGGCCGATATAATGACTTAGCTCAAATGCTGGTAGAACATTCTTTGTTGGCATTTGCACATGACCATGGTAAGTATGAAAATTTTAAATCAAAATTGTGTGTGTGTGTGTGTGTGTGTGTGTGTGTGTGTGTGTGTGTGTGTGTGTGTGTGTGTGTGTGTGTGTGTAAAGATATACGTATGTATATAGGTATGTGTTTGTGTGGTGTACATACATACAGTATATATATATATATATATATATACATACACACACATATATATATATATATATATATATATATGGGTCCCATGTATTTGGTCGACTCACATTTGGCCGGATATGAAATATAGCCCCTACCCCACTGCAGTGCGACCCTGTAGTGAGAATATAAATTAAGGGGGACTGTGGGTGGCACAGCTCCCCACAATGGGGGTGTGTGGGGGGCGTAGCTCTCCACATTTTATAAATAGTTGTTACTGAACATGTATATATGAATAACGTTTTAATGGATACACCTTTGTATAACAGTGAATAGACTACAATTATGTAGGGGTGCTATGCCCCCCACATCCCCCATTGTGTGGAGCTGTGCCGCCCACACACCTCCCTTAATTAATATTGTCACTCCAGGGTTGCACTGCAGTGGGGTAGGGGTTAGATTTCATTTTCGACCAAATGTGATTCGACCAAATGAGTTTTCAGTGAAATGAGCTTTCCGTGAAGTGTGCTGCCTGAAATTATTTTTGATCAAATTTGAGTCGACTAAATAAAGTAGACCCATACAGATATATATATATATATGTATATATATATATATATATATATATATATATATATATATATGTATGTATATATATATATATATATATATATATATATATATATATATATATGTGTGTGTGTGTGTGCATGCATGTAGAGAGAGAGAGAGGGTTATAATTTGATGTTATAATATCAATTTACTGTATGCTTTCTAAATAATCCCTTTATATTGAAGAAAGTCAATGAATAATGCACATATGGAAAATTTACAAAACTAGTAGACTGCTTTCTGAGGGGGAGCAACCTCCATACTGAGGGTGCACTCTATATCCACTGTTAATTAAAAGTAACTATGCCTACAGAATGAGCCCTATATGTCCACGTTAAAAAAGCATGGTACTAAAAGTTTCTTTCTCCCTCCTACATTTCTCTCCTCATCGTCTTCCTCATTGCAAACCAGGTTCAGGCTGAATGAAATAATTTGTCTCCCTTGCTGTTATATCATTCTGAATTTCTCATCTGTAAGTTTCTTCCTAAGGAAAACCATATATAGCAAGGAATCTGTAGATGTTCTTCATGTTTCACTGTTGCAGAAATTAGCAAGTGGGTTGTTCTTGCTGTGGTAGCCCTTAACCAGCATGAGTACCAGAGATGTAACTCCCTTCTCCTGGGCTGGCAGACACCCTGCACCTGACATAAGGACATCTGGGTTTAATGGCTATCAGCCAGTGCCATGTTACAGCTCTTTTTTGCCATCTGAGCCTGAAGCATTCTCATCCCTAGACTGCATTGGTTGGTCCAAAGGCAGGATTACTTTTTAAACCTGTGTCCCATTAGGGAAACTTCCTTTTTTTCTGGTGTTTGTTAAATTAGATGAGTTCTATGACTAATATTAGTCTTGACTGGGGAAAACAGACTCCACTTTGGGAATTTCATTCCCTTTGCCTTTTTTGCTTAGGTCTGGAGTATGATGTGCTTAATTTTCTCCATTGTGCTCATATTTAACAAGTGCACTATTCGTTATGGGGTCAAATCCCTTGCACAGTATCTAGAAAAGGAAAAAAGGCATCAGGGATCTTTATATACTGTAGCATCCACCATTTTTTCTATTTTCAATCCTTTACAAAAATGCAGGGAGAAGTGTCCGAAACTTCAGAGGGTGGCAGATGCCACAGCTTCACCAGCGGCCAGTCCGCCTAGGCTTGTGAAGGGCAGGGGACACCTTTACAGTCCCTTTCAACAACTGAGGAAGTGTTAGAGACTGATTTTGAGTACCCTTTGGAATCTAACATGCCTCTTGACACCTACACATCTACACAAGCCAAAGGACAAGGATTTTTGGTTGGGTCTGAGGCCACACTGCAGGCCACTGCTTCCAACTCCCATGCTAAGTCTTCAGACAGGGAGGGCATAATCCTGTAACCTTTGATATGTCATTACTAGACCATGTGCAGGCCAAGCCAGGATGATCATAGAACTCCAAAGCCTCACTGAAGACCAAGTCTAAAGCCAAACCAAAAATTATTCTTCCTGGCATGTCTCAGCATAGGTCTTCAGGCTCGCAAACCCCACAGGCAGACCAGCAGGACTTTCTAAGACTGGGTGAGGATTTTTTCACATTGTAGCTTCTAGACAGCATAGTCCTACTAGAGAACCTACTCCTGCTGAACCTGTTTTTGGGAAGAGACAGAGGGACTGTCGCTTTCAGGAAATCCTCAGACTCTTATGATTCAGATGCGAATGAATTGGCTTATCTAGACCAGTTTTCCACAGGTTCATATGCTGATTCTGACTTAGAGGACCCTGACCTCCCCATGCCTAAGCCACACCACCTAAACTTCACCTTTATGTAAACAATCCATAAAATAAAGGAGCACTTCCAGTGGGAAGTTCAGGATTATCCTCAGTCTAAGAAGAAGGTTAGAGAATTTCTGAAGCTCTCTGAGCACAAACTTTTGGCCATTCATCCAGTTCTGGAAGCAGTGGATGATGTTATTTTGGATTCATCTCTGCAGCCTGACTCCCAACTACCTACTCCTAGGAAGCCAGACCTTTTCTGTAGGTTTCTGATTTCCACAAACATATTTTTAGGAATCCTACTGCTGATCCAGAAGTGGTGAATCAGGGTTCTAAGGAGATAAAGGTAGCACTTCCAGTAACCATTACCAAATGATACGAAGGTGAGAACCTTGGACAGATTTGGCAAAAAAATTTATAGTTCTGCCATCCTGGCCATGAGAGCTCTTACTTGCCAGTTCCATATGGTTAAATACCAGGAAACTCTGTTGGACCATAGCAAAGAAAAACTGGAGGGAATGGAAGACAAGAGCTCTCTCTGAGGAATTGTTGGACATATGTAATTCTGTCTCTGAAGTTGCAAAGCATTCTTCGCATTGTGGCTATGATGTTGTAGAAGGATCATCAGGGGCAACTGTCTAGGGGTCTGTTATCCTCTGACATGCCTGGTTAAGGGAACAATCCCACCCCTTCCATGTTAAGTCTGAGATTCTAGATACTCCTTTAGGCAAGAACTTCTTGTCTGAGCCCAAAGGTGAGCCTGCTTTGAAAAAAAAAAAAAGAACTGGAGGAGAAGGCTAAATCTGTTTAGAGTGTGAAGGGCTTTCTGCAAGTTTATCACCACCACCACCCAGGTTTAGTAGAATCTATTCCACTAAGTCCTGGTCATTTCCTCCCTCCCCAAACAGACAAAGAGGAATAATAGTCAGAAGGGATTGAACACTGTGGCAACACATAGGATGACAATCAGAAACTACTTCTAGGCCTAGTGGTCCCTGGACCCAGAGTCCCAGCAGGGAACAATCATGACTCAGAGAAGTGTTAGAGACTCCCACTCCAACCTCCTCCTACCTCCAAACTACCCAATTTCTTCAAAGCTAGAAGGAAGTTTATCTCTGTCTCTCTTTCTCTCTCTCTCTCTCTATCTCTCTCTCTCCCTCTCCCTCTCTCTTTGTTTCATTGAGTGGACCAAGATTACCCAATACAAATGGGTGTTGAACATCATTGAAGCAGGTTACAGAGTTTTGTTTGTCTCTGTCCCAAAGCATGCTGGCATTCCTTCCAACCCTTTAAACCAAGTAAAAGAAGCTCTTATCCAAGTAGGTCTGCTTTTACAGCAAAGATCCATAGAAGTGGTAATTTACCAAGAAAGAGGAAGGGGTACTCGAGATTCTTCCTTGTTCTAAGAAAGGAGGGAACTTAGAAATCCATATTAAACCTATCAAGACAAAACAGATTTTTCCCGTTTCCCTAATTCAAAATGCTTGCCTGCAAAAGCTTCTGTCTATGCTTAGTCATCATGCCTATGTGGTCACCTTGGATCTAAAAGATGCTTACCTTCGTATTCCTATTGCAAAATCTTATGGGAAGAATCTATGTTTCAAAGCAGGTGAAAATCATTATGAATTCTCTGTTCTGCCCTTTGGCTTATCTACTGTCAAAAATATTCACCAAATGCCTGACCCCAAAAATAGCACACTGCAGGAACAAGGGTATTCAGATCTTCCCTTACTTAGATGACTGCCTGAAACAAAGAGATTCTGTGGAGGAGCTTCTGTCCACCTTGCAACAAGCAATGATCATTTTTTTCCTTTACAGGTGATAGTTTAAATGTAAAGAAATCTAATTGCTCCCCTTCTCGAAAGCTAGTCTTTCTGGAAGCCTTGCTCGACGTAGAGTTTCAAAGGACTTTCTTCCTAGAGGAAAAGTTCACCTTCCTTATAAATTACTTCCACTCTGTATTACCCCTCAAAACAGTTCCAACATGGGAGATACTCAGACTTCTGAGATACATGGGCACATGGATCCTAATGATCCCACTAGCCAGGTTTCACATGAGACAGATCCAGTGTTGTTTTAAATAATGTTTGAAATAAACACTGCCAATCTCTCAGTCAAAAGATTCCACTCCTCCCCTTTCTGAAAAGGGAACTCCAGTAATGGATCTCATCTTGCAGTCAAAACCTAAGGTTACCATTCTGGGTCCCTCACCTAAATCAGATCCTGACCACAGGTACTTCAGACCTGACTTGGAAGCACATTCTTATGGCCTCCAAGCTGAAAAGAAATGGGAACTAATTAAAAAAAAAAAAAATCACATAAATCCAAAAGAAATGATAGCTGTTCTCATGGACATCCTAACCTTCAAACAACTGTGGAAACCAGGGAATCTAGTGATAAAGACAGACAGTACACAGTGATGTGGTACATAAACTAACAAGGACTCACTCCTATCCTCTGTGCCACCTGACCATATCCTTATGGGACACAGCTGAAGCTTTGGGTCTACACCGTCTATGCAAATACTTGCTGGGGTATAACAGTTCTCTAGCAGAGCACTTCAGCAGGTCAGAAGTGGACCTTCACAAGTGGACAATGAACAAGAATGTATTCAATCTCATATGCCTTTCTTGGGGTGTAACAGAGATAGATCTTTTTGTTTTAAACCAAAACAATCAACTCCAAAAATTCTGCTCTATGACCAAACATTCCAAGGCCTGGAGGATGAATGCATTTTCCTTTCCATGGACAGATCTGTTTCTTTGTGAGTTTCCTCCCATTTATCTCATCACAAGGGATTGCTGAAAATCAAGAAGGAAGAGCTAAGAGTGATAATAACAGCACCTTTTTAGCTGAGACAACATTGGTCCCTCTCCTACGCAATGGGCATGGAAAATCCATGTTTGCTTCCTCAGCAGATGGACCATCTAACTCAAAAGAGGGTTCCATCATACATCCCAAGCTCAGAACCTTGAGGTTGACAGCTTGGTTAATTTACTGTTTTCCAAGGCCCCTGTCTGGACAAGGATGTGCTAGACATCTTAAAAGAAGACAGAAAACCTAGTACCAGAAAGTCATACATTCAGAAATGGAAAAGGTTTTCAGTTTGGTACGAACAATAGCATATCTCTCCAAGGTCAACAGGGATCAACCACTTTCTTACTAACCGTTCACATTTATTCAAATCCAGTCTCTTGAACTCATCCATTAAAAATTCACTCTTCAGCCATCTCCTCTCGCCTCCCTATACAGCCTCCACATTTCTCTGAACCTCTTATGAAACAGTTCCTTAAGGGTATTATCTACCTGTCCACATTGGGACCTGAATTTTGTGCTAAAAAAAGCTTACTTTACTTCCATTCAAACCTAATGCTATAGCTGTCATTAGATTTCTTTTTTGGAAAATAGCCTTTTTAGTGGCTATCACTTCTGCTAGATGGGTTTCAGAACTACAAGCCCCTTACATGCACTGAACTCACTTATTTTTCACTAGGAGAGAGTTTCTCTCTGGACTAATGCCTCTTTCATGCCAAAGATGGTTTCTGAATTTGCTCTAAATCAGTCCGGTCATCTTCCTGCTTCCTTCTTATATCCTCAAAATAGATTAGAATGTATCCTGCAGTCACTTGATGTTCACAGACAACTCAGATATTATCTGGACAGGATCAAGACAGTTAGAAATTCCAACCAATTTTTTGTACCTTTCGCCATAACAAAATAGGAATGCCTATTAGCAAATAAACCATTTCAAAGTGGATTTCCAGCTGTATTACTTTTTGTTAACAAGACCATGGAAAGCAAAGTCCACTACATATCAGATCCCACTCCACCAGTGCTTAGAGGCTGACACTTTTTTCCTCTGTCCATACCTTCACCATACATTATAATCTTCGTATTTTTCCAAAGCCAGGGCTGGATTTGCTTCTACAGTCATGCAGGGCATTCTTACCTGTGCTTAAATCACCCTTCCTTCCACCCTTCCCTTTTCTCAGCTTTGGAAATCCTCCCATTTGATAATTATTGCAATAGTGAAACATGCTGAGCATACCACAGTTGTGCATACTTATCATAAATGTAGGTGTTCAGTTGTCTTCACTGCTGCAGTGTCTTCCCTCCCTCTCTTCATCCTCTCTGTCATACTGTGAGGTTGGAGTGGGCACACTTTTTCTTGTCCTTTTCCTCTGCTACTTCCTGTATCTCTCTCTCTCTTTCTCAGTAGATCTTTAGGGTTCCTCCTCTTGCACACTCGGTGCCTTTGGGTGCCTTGTGCTTAAGGCCTGGAGCTTTTCATGGGCGTCCTCTTTTTTGTGGGGGCAAGAAAACCTATAAGATGGTGCTGGCCTATGATCATTATACTCAGATGTCAGGTGCAGGGCATCCACCAGCCCAGGAGTAGGGAGTTAAATCTCTGGTACTCAGGCTAGTCAAAGGATACCACAGCAAGAATAACCCATATAGTGATTAGTGCAACAGTGAAGACACTCAGACATCTACACTTATGGTAGGTGGACACAACTGTACTTTGTTTTATTTGCATTAACTAAAGTCATAAAGTTACTCAAGCTCTAATGATTCATCACATTCCTCTCTACTTGTAGACAATTTTAACTCATTCCCTCCAGTACATTTTTTTTTGTGTGTGTACCTTTAACTCCCAGTAGGCATGCCTTGAGCCTTTAAAAATGACGTTATCACCTTACAGTTCTAACAAATACTCATTGACAGAGGTCAGATGTCTATACAGTTGTGTTTGCCATCATGTGTACTTCAAGATAAAATATTCTGATACTTGTATGTAGCATGGCTTTGGGAATTATTAATGCACATATGAACAAGTGGTATCTGACGTCTAGAGGTGCAGTAGGAGGTTAACTGCAGCAACACCTAGAGGCACGCTCAGCTGTAACAGAAGCACTTGAAAAGTAGGTACATCCAGCCAAAAATCTGGACAGTCTAATTAGCATAACATGTGAAAACCAAATAACACATATCTTTCAGTAGGAATATGGGATACTACTCAGAAACTTGTTTTAAAAAGAAAGTAACAAAAATGATGTAAAAATATAAGTACATTATCAAAGAGACAGTGTAAAATCTGTAGAGTATAACAAACTATATTGCAAAATTCTACCTCAGAAGGTCATTTATTTTTGCTTCTGAAGAGTTATAATATGTTTTTCTTGTTTCTTTAAATGATTGGTACCACTGGTATGTTGGTCATGTAGTATGGTTTTCTGTATACTAGACAAAAATCACACATGATGAGGAGGATTCAGAAAATTGTGTGAATGGGGTAAATTAAGCCTGAAAATAGAATCAAACCTCCAAAAATAAGTACAACATGTGAAGGGTAAAATTAGGCCTAATAATAGGGATAGTTGAGAGATTTGATTCACCACTGTTTATAATTGCAATATTTCCCTTCCATGGAGCTATAAGTATGCCAAGCCTTTGGTTACTTAACAATGTTATGTGTATCTCCAAAATAATGCATAATTTAAACATCTTTAATATACGCAAAGCAAAGTAATGGTTATAAATAAAAAAGGCGCATATCATAAATTCCCGAGCTTGTCATTTCTTATGTAGATCTCTGTATGAAATAAGACGGTTTCACTTGACTGTGAAAAGATATTTTGAGAGTACCAAGTATATATTTCAAATGGTGTATTTTAATGGGGCACACGTGAGGATACATTGGTGTGTGTATATTCATGATACATAAGTTTACTATGTAATAACCAAAATAAAACAGCATCAAAACAAAGATAGTGATTCCATAGTTGCTCCTTTTTATTGCACTAAAAATCCACAAACCGTTGAGTGCTTTCATCAAAAGACATTTGACTTCATCAGAACAGTTAAACACTGAATGCACATATTTTAAATAGTTGAAAACATAAGTTCACTATCTAATTTACTGTGAAACTGCTGCAGGTGCAAGCAATACATGTGGATGAAAAATGAAAGTGGATCGAGGTGCATTTGCTCTGACCCCAATCCTGAGCCAGTACCAAAAGAAGGGTATATATCCAACATTAGCAAAGAGTTGCTAGGGTCACACTGAGAAGTGTTGCACCATAATAATTTCACATGTAGCCAGGCAAAGTACAAAATGATCCTAGAGCTGATAAATCCTACTTGGAGGGCCTTATCATTCTACTGTGTTATAGCTACTGAGACAGTGAAAGAGAGATAAAGCCCTTATGCATTTTTATACTGTACATAACTGCTTCGCTCTGGTTATTTGCAGTCACTTTATGAATTACAGATGGCCATAGTTTCCTAGTTTGCATAGTTCAAGAAGGAGTTAGGGCTTGCTTCATTTATTGCTTCTCTATGAATCCCAATCTTTGTTTATTGTTCCCCAATTACTATTGTATATCTTGCAGTGCACCTTATAAGTATAGAACTTGTGGCTGACTTGAGCATGGGGTAGTCCACAGCAAAGAAAAAAAATACACTTGATTGAAGCAAGCATAAAATACTTAAACTTAATATCTGCAAGCAAAGGAAGCTAAGTGTAAGTAATTTCCGTACCTAACATGGATGTGATGATTTCCAGTACCACAGTCATAAACAGTTAAGTCTTTGAAAGCTTTATTTAATTTTCTCTTACATCGTGTGCCTTAAGAAGGCATCAGATTTGGCCCATTAGTTATGCGGCAGGATACCAATGGTAAGAAATCTTAAGAATTGCAAGAATCTTGTTTTCAGCATGGCAGCTTTGTCCTTTATAGCTGAAATGCAGAATGAATATTAAGTATTTCTAGCAAAACTATTTATTTAATGGCAATGAAGTCACCGTAAGAAGGTAGGTGCTGGAGTTGTATTTGCTGCTAAAAATGAAATTATTCTGCAGAACAAAATTGTTCATTTTGTTATCTCATCTAGCCTACAGATTGTTAAGGTTTTCTTATGGAGGTTCCAGGAAGGTGAACAATTATGAAGGATTACTACACCAATGAAAGTCAGAATTAGAAATGTTGATAGAGTAAATGTTAACACTTCTGATGATGACAGGTAATGGCAAGTCTTACCCTAAAATATTCAGTGAGGAGGAAGTTGTTTTAAATTACTAATTAATAAGAATGAAAAGATATCCTTCTAGTCCCATGTTGCAGTATTCATACCATGAGGGAGTTTCAGCCTAGGTGACCCAAACGTCTGACCAGTATACCAAAGACTTAAGCTACTGCAAGGTATGTGCAATGTTGCACATAGAACAGCCAAGCATTGGTCATAAAGGTGACGTCTGCACGTACCATCCTCAGATTTTCTATGCCTCCAGTCTGAACATCTTCCAGCCATCCATCTGATCTCCAAAACTTTATCTTCTTTCAGATAAGTGCCCCATTGAGGAAGCTCTTTTACACTTTTGCTACTGCATGCTTGTTAGAGGTTAATGTCATCCAAGAAGAGCAAGTGTCACTGTGGAAGACAGATTCCACACAAAGACAACCATGACCAATGTCTTATCTGGGGTCTGATCACGATTACAAGGCCTATGCCATTTGTCAGGTGTTCATCCATAAAACCCTCTGTAGTCATTTTACCTCTCTTAATTTATATCTTGTGAATGACTGACTGAGACTAGCACTAGGTATGGAAGGTGCTGCTGGTTTGTTAGGTGAGCCCCTGAAGAAGAAGGAAAAAAAGGTAAGGCCTGAATCTTCAGCTGCACCTCTGATTTTGGACATCCCTCTTGAGGCCAGTGAAGACCTGGAGGTACATATAGTGTCGGGTTCTCCTTCTTCAGTGGGTACTGATACAGAAGCTGCTAGGGAGGGTTCCTACAACATGTCCACAGAGGTTTTGCAGATGTCCATTATGGATGGTAAGGGGGAACCACGGCTCGCTTCTTCCAGCGTTCCTTGCAGTACCTGTCCTGCTCCTTCCATTGAGGTTGTGCCAGCATCTGATCCAGAGCTCAGGCCTATGGCAGCCCTTCCTTTCCAGCCTAGGGTAGGCCTTTCTCTTAAGAGAAAACAAAAACATGTGTCTCCAGTCTAATGTCTTCTGCAGACTGGCAAGCCTTTTTTCAAGGGACTTTGAATGTCTTCATGGAACTTAGGCCTTCCACCCTGCATCCTCCTACCCCAGCATCTCCTATTCCCCCTCCTCCATCTGCTGAACTTGAGGTCTCTGAGGAAGTTGATTCATCCTCTAATCAAATAGAGCTATAGACCATTTCAACACTGTCTTCCTTGATACTTTAAACTCCTTAGCTCCCCCAAGAAATAAAAGAATCAAAAATAATACAGCTCCATGGCTTACCAAAGAGACCAAACAAATTATGCACCAAAGGGACAAACTATGGAAACTTCACCAAAAAAAAAAACCTGCCCAACACGTTACTTCAATACAAACAGCTCCGTAACCTTGCTAAAAAGCTAATCAACAAAAACAAAAAAATCTACTACACTAAGCTCCAGTCTAACAACCTTAATAATCCTAAACAATTCTGGAAGTCCATAAACTCAGTTCTCCATCCAGGCTGAAAAACAAATCCCTGCCCCAACCCTAGCAAAACTGACCTTGAACTAGGCTCTGAATTTAATTCTTTCTTCATCTAAACCATTTTCACCCTCACTAAATCCTTTCCCAACAATAACCCAGCTAATCCTCACCCTCCTCCGCCAATCCCACCAAACAACCATCCTCCTCTATTTGAGCTCAAACCTCTCTCCACAACTCTCATAAAAAAACTCCTATCCAAACTCAATCCATGCTCTAATGCACCCGACAACATCCCCTCATCCTATCTAAAACTTGCCGCAGATGGGATCGCTCTCCCAGTCAGTATCATTATAAACAGATCATAAAAGAATCCTACGTCCCCAAACTCTGGCACTCAGCCTTCATTCTCCCTCTCCACAAGGGAGGAAAAAATACCTGCATCGCAAACTTCCGCCCTATTGCCTTGCTCTCCCCTATCTCTAAAATCCTTGAAAAGTGCATCCACCTCCAATTTATGCTATTCCTGACCCAAAATAACCTCCTCACACCCACCCAGCATGGCTTCTGCCCTGGCCACAGCACCAATACGGCCCTAATCTATTTCTTAGATATTGTTAATAAAGCCAGAGACTCAGACCAGCTAGTTTCTACTGTTCTACTTGATCTGTCCAAGACTTTTGACTCTATCTCACACAACCATCTTCTTTACCATCTCTCTAACCTTCACATCTCACCCAAAACTCTTTCCTGGCTCTCCAGCTACCTATCAGCCTCCAAATCCAAAAACTCCAGCTCTAAATATTCAAGCAGACACTCTGAGCAGATCCATGACACAAGCCCACGAATGGATGATCCAAAGGGATGTGTTTCTGGACATTCTTCACCAGTGGAGTACTCCTCAAATAGATCTGTTTGCCTCCCCTTTGAACAGACAACTTCCAAATTCTGTGCCAGAGTCCCATATCCCCTGTTTTGGAAGGTGGACACCCTATCATTCTCCTGGAAGGGGATTTTTTTACGCATTCCCCCCTTCCCCCTAATTCAGGCTGTCAAATGGAAAAACACCAACTCTTTCTTCTTACCCACCCCCACTGGTGTCCCACAGGGATCCATCCTTGGTCCTATGCTATTTAACATCTTCATCAATAACTTCCACACTGCTATTCCTTACACCAAAATCATTCAATATGTGGATGACTCTACCCTAGTCTGCTCTACCTCAAACCTCCCTGAACTGCTGTCTAAAACCCAAACTGCCTTCTCAAAAACTGAAAACTGGATGCACTAAAATCACCTCTCTCTTAATGCTAGCAAATCCAAAATTCTTCTATTCTCACCCTCTAAGAACTACTCCTTCAATAAAAGCGACTTCAAAATCATTAGCCAAACAAACACACCTATAGAAGTCGTCCTTTCCACTAAACTTCTTGGCGTAATTGTTGCTGAACAACTAAAGTTTGATATACATGTACAACAAAACATAAAAAAAACCACCAAAAGCTAGGTATGTTGTATAGGAATAACCACTTTCTCTCTAACACAACTAGACTCACTCTGGCCTCTACTTTTCTCCTTCCTTCCTTACTATATGATGCACCTCTTCTAACCAACCTGTCTTCCTCTACCACCTCTAAACTAGAAAGCTGCTACAATAAAATCTCTCCAAATCCAAAAACTCCACTCATCACTGCCTCACCCTACAATCCCTGAACTGGCTAGAACTACCAAACCACTTAGATTACCTACAACTCTCCGCAGCACACTCATTCATATTTTATCCTACTAAATGCCCCGCTCTAACTAATATCCTTCCACCTTATATTCCCAACAGAACCCTTAGATCTAAACATCAGAACTTAATTTCTATCCACAAACCTAAACATCATGCCGGCCAGCTGCTCCTCTCCTATGCCCTTGGCAAAAAATGGAACTCCCTCCCTTCCCCACTAAGAACTACCCCAAACACCGAAAATTTCAAGGCCCTACTTTTCAAACACCTGTCTTGTAAACGGAAATGCCCCTGCCTCCTCCCTACTTAATCTTGGATCACTTCTAGTGTAAGAGTCTCCTCATTCTGATACATATTCCTACAACTATATCTATCTCTCCCTGCAATCTCCTGCAGTTTTATCCCTCTACTTTTATTTATTTTATTTTATTTTACATTTGTTAACCGGGCTAGTCTAGCTGGAGAAAATTCCATTTTCAGTAGAAGCCCGGGGAGAAAAGCTCCACAAAAATTAGTACATAGAGACAAAAAATATTAGTATGCATGTTAATGAAACATTAATAACAAATTGAACAATTTAAGATTGTTACTACAAGTATTAATTTCTATCATACATATTTACAAGAAAATAAGAAGCTATATGTCTTAAGATTAAAGGTGCATGAATTAATTACTTCCTGTCACAGTTACAGACTAGGAAAAGATGTTAAATTTTATACAGAAAGACAGAGATACATGAAGGTATGGATACAGGGAGAGTAGGTAAAGAAAAGAGTGTAAAGAATAAGGGGAAAAGAATAAAATAAATAAAAGGGAGTTATATTATTAAAAGTATTAAGTTAGGACAGTAATAGGCAATGAAGCAAGTTAGTAGACAGTGTGAGAGGAAGGGAAGAATGCCTAGTGGAGAAGTAGAGTCAGAGAAGAGGTAGTTATAGTAAAGTTAAAGTATTGGGAATCAGGTTAATCAGGTTTGCTACAGGAGCAGAGCCAGTGATTTTGGAAGTGGAGTTTAATATTTTGTTTGAAGAGAGGTAGTGATGTAATCTTTGTTATGTCGCTAGGTAACGAATTCCATTTTGAACCTACAGAATTGGTAAAAAGGGAGTCACCAGCAGTGTTGTTTGATTTTATGGAACTAGCCAGTAACCGTAGATGAGCGGAGAGAGTTGAGATTATTATAGGGGATTATGAGTTGAGAGAGTATAGGGGTGTTGTTTGGTTGGTACAGTATCTTGTGGGTAATGGTAAGTTGGTGGATTGCAAGATAGTTCTGATACTCTAGCCAGCCTAGTTGCTTCAAGTTAACACAGTGATGAGTTCTGAAGGTGTTACCTGTAGCGAAGCGGGCAATGTTATTGTAGCAGGTAGTTAGTTTGTTTAGGTTGTTCTTCTTGAGGTTGGTGAAGATAGGTGAAGCATAAAGAAGAGTAGAAATAAGATGGGAGTGAGCAATCCTAGTTCTGGTAGATGGAGTAAGGAACGGTCTGATTCGATATAAGGATCCTATTTTTCTGTTGACTTGTTTTATGGAGTTGTTTATGTGTTGGTTGAAAGAGAGATTATTATCAATGGTAATACCTAGCAATTTAGTGGTAGAGTCAGGTGAAATGACAGTGGCACTGTTGGAGTAGATAGAGAAGTTTAAGGGGGATGTCCTAGAAGTGGGTGTGAAAAGGAGCAGTTTAGTTTTTTTAGCATTTAATAAGAGGAATCGGCTGGAGAACCATGTTTCTATGGTATTGAAGACATTTTGAGTAAGAGAGATAAGCTCTGGGGTGGAGGATGCAGTGCAGATGAGTGTAGAATCATCAGCATATTGAATGCAGGTTGCTTGAGGGATTATAGTATGAAGATCATTAATGAAGAGAGAAAAGAGAAGTGGGCCAAGAATTGAGCCTTGTGGAACTCCGATAGAAACAGGCAAGAGTGATGAAATATGGTTGTCCCAAAGAACAGCTTGTTTTCTATTTGTAAGATAGGAATTAAACCATTTAATGGCTGGAATATCAAAAGATAGGGATTCAAGAGTATTAATTAATAAGGAGTGGTTGACCATGTCGAATGCTTTGGAGAGGTCAATGAAGAGGGCAGAAGAGAGTAGGTTATTATTACGGTTTTGATTAATAGTGTCTACAAAGGAAAGCAGGGCAGTAGTAGTACTATGATGTGGTCTAAAACCATGTTGAGAGTTTGCTATTATGTTGTGAAGAGAGAGATGTTGTACAAGTTGATGGTGTATACATTTATCCATGATCTTGGCTAAAGGTGAGAGGAGGGCAATTGGTCTATAGTTAGAGTATTCTAAGGAGTTTCCACCTTTATGAAGTGGGATAATATGAGAGACTTTCCAGATATCTGGGATGTTTCCTTCTTTGATTGTCCTATTTATGAGGATAGATATAGGATAAGCGATAACCTTAGCAGCTTTTTGTAGAAAGAGTGAGGGGAGTTTGTCAGCAGAGGGGGTACAGGGTTTTAGTTTGTGCAGGAGTCTATATATGTAAGATGTGGAGACAGGTTGTAGAGAGAATTTAGAGGTAGAGTTTCTTAGGTTATTTGGTGGGTTTAAGTTGTTGGCATTTAGTTGTTTAGCTAGAGCTTGGATAGTTTCAGTGAAGAAAGAATTGAAAGCATCTGCAGTTTGCTGAGGGGTATTAGGGTCAGCATTAATAGGGGAAGGTGTTTTAGAAGTACCTGGGGAGAGAAGTCTATTGACAGAAGACCAGAAAAGTTTAGAATTATTGACATGGGTCTGTTGCAGTTCAAAGTAAAATTTCTTTTGTCAGATATTATTGACTTTTTTGTTAGATTTCTGAGCTGGCGGAAGTTTAGGAGATCTTGGTTATTTCTATGGGATCTCCATGAGGCCCAGACTTTATTTCTGGTGAGAATAAGTGTTTTGGTGTCATGGGAGAGCCAGGGGGCAGTATTAGATTTCATTCTAATGATGCGTTCAGGAGCATGTAAGTCAAGAATGGATAAAAAGATTTTGTTGAAGTATAATATTGCATTTTCAAGAGGAAGTGTTTTTAAGGGATTCCAGTTGCATGCACTAAGTTCAGCCTGAAATAGATCGGGATTAAAATGTTTGATGGTGCGTATTTTTGTTGTAGTGGGTGGGTTTACACAATCGGCTTTTTCCCTAATTATGAATGTTAAAGAGTGGTCACTGATATCATCTGGCAAGGTTCCTGATTTGTAGTTATCTTTACTTCTATTTATAAGTATCCAGTCTAAAATGCTTTCTCTATTACTATGTTTGTTTAGCCTAGTAGTAGAGGTGATGGTTTGGATGAAGCCGTGTAGGTTGATATGAGAAGAAGGATTTTCAGTATTAATGTTATTCCAGTCTATGTTCAGGTCACCTAGTATAACAGTTTCTTGGGGATATGTAGTAGTAATCCAACTAAGATAATTTTCCAGGATTGGTATATTGTCACCAGGTGGGAGGTACATACAGATAATATAAAGGGATTTTTTGGAATTCAACTGGAGTTTTGTAATGATTGCTTCTAACTTGCTATCTTGGGATGGAGAGGCAGGAAGGGTAGTTATATTCAGATGATTTTTAAAAAGAATTGCAACTCCACCACCTTTGCGGTTTGGACGGTCGAGTCTGATTATATTGTAGCCTTGGGGAATGATCTCAGTGTCTTTGGTGGATGGTTTCAGCCATGTCTCTGTGAGGCAGAGAATATCAAATGAGTGTGTATGAAGGAGGGCATGCAGGTGGGGTATTTTGTTGTTTATGCTTTGGGTATTAAGATGTCCTATTAGGAAGCTATTAGCAAGTTTGTGTATTGACACTAGGGGGGAAGGGAAAGTAGGTCCAGGGTTGGGGTGGATGTCCCCATCTTGGAGGGTAGGATTTCTAAGTTTGAATGTGAGCTTACATACTAGAATGGAAAGTGTTTTATATTTGTTATCTGTAGGCAAGACATAGCTGAGGTGTTTAGGTCTATGGAATTTAGGTAGTAGGAAGTTGGGTGTAGAAGGGGTATATGGATATGAATGAGGTGGAGAGAACAATGTTCTAGTGTGTTTGTGTGTATAGAAAGATTGGTTGTAGAGTGATTCCTCATAGTAGGATAGGAGGTAAACTGAGCATAGGGTTGAAAAAAGTAGGATTGAGAGTAAAATCTGGGTTGGCATGTAAGGAGCCATGGTGAGAAGAGTAAAATATGTGAGAGATGGAAGAGAGGAAGTAAGAGAGATAAAGTAGAAGGTAGTATCCTAGACTTGTGTCAGAAAATAGAGTAAACAGATAAAGGATAAGAAAGAGGGGGTTGGAGTGAGATGGAGAAAGGTGTAAAATCTGAGGGTTTGTTGTAGTGGGAGGGGTAAGAGGAAATTAGAGGAAGTAAGGTGGGAGTATGTGGTAGTGGGAGGAAGTTGGAGTGGGAAAGAGCAGGATAGGAAGGTTAGGATAGGGGGTGTGTCTATGGAGCTATAAAGGTAGGACCCCTGGGGGTGGGTGGGAATTGGGGGTAGGGAGGGGAGCGGAGCGGGTAGAAACCACAGAGGAGAGTAGGAGAGGAAACAATCAGGAAGATAGGTAAAAAAGTAAGTAGAAGTAGGCATGAAGAGGAGAGTACAATAGTACACAAAGCAGGCAGGTTTAGCAATATAGTGCAGAATAAGTGTAGAAAGGAGATAGATAGGCAAGAGGTAGATCAGAGAGCCCTAGTGTAAATTGGATAAGCAGAGAGGATAGCAGAGACAAAAGTGTGTAGGAGAAAAGTATAGTGGGCAGAAGGGTGTAAGTGAGGATAATAGAGAATGTTTAGAGGGTAGAAGAGATGAAGACTCTAAGGACAGATGAGCTATGTAAGGTATCTCAAAAGCAGAAATGGCTAAGGTTAAGAAACAGAAAGGAGAAGCCAGTTGTATAAGGGAAAGAGAGAGGATAAAGTAAGTCAGCTGGGGGAGAGCTCAGCTAAATGGTAGGAGGCCTGAGAGTAAGGAGTCAGCCACAGCTGAGTTACCCCAGGTTAAGGAGAAATAAGAGCTAGGGAGAGGAACCAGTGAAAAAGTAGGGCAGGCAGGTTACAAGAAAATGGCAGCTAGGCTAGGAGGGGGAAACAGGGACCTTTGCAGGGGGGGGTGGCTGCTGTCGTATCAGACTCAGGAGACCCTGTTACCTAGCAAGTAAGAGTTAAGTCAAGCAGGCATACTTTGTTACCTAGCAAATAAGAGTAAAGTCTTTAGTTTAGTCTAGCAGACATACTTTGAGTACAATGTTCCTGGTTTGCTTCACAAATAGCTGTGTTCCTGGGTGAGATTCAGCGGGAGCTGGTAGGAGAGCTACTTTGCAGAAACAGGGAAAACCAGGGAAGAACTGGCAGGGCAGTAGCAGGTAGTCAGAGTAGAAGTAGAACTCAAAGTTTGAGTACAATGTTCCTGGTTTGCTTCACAAATAGCTGTGTTCCTGGGTGAGATTCGGCGGGAGCTGATAGGAGAGCTACTTTGCAGAAACAGGGAAAACCAGGGAAGAACTGGCAGGGCAGTAGCAGGTAGTCAGAGTAGAAGTAGAACTCAAAGTTTGAGTACAATGTTCCTGGTTTGCTTCACAAATAGCTGTGTTCCTGGGTGAGATTCAGCGGAGCTGGTAGGAGAGCTACTTTGCAGAAACAGGGAAAACCAGGGAAGAACTGGCAGGGCAGTAGCAGGTAGTCAGAGTAGAAGTAGAACTCAAAGTTTGAGTACAATGTTCCTGGTTTGCTTCACAAATAGCTGTGTTCCTGGGTGAGATTCAGCGGGAGCTGGTAGGAGAGCTACTTTGCAGAAACAGGGAAAACCAGGGAAGAACTGACAGGGCAGTAGCAGGTAGTCAGAGTAGAAGTAGAACTCAAAGTTTTTATATTGCAGGTTCAAACGAGCCGCTTGGTTTGGAATGGCCCACGTGCAATACGCTGACCAGGAGAGAGTAAGGAAGAAGATCACAGAACAAGCACGCTAAGCCTAGAGCTAGATTTGCTAACCATAACTGGTAAATACTACCTAATCCTTCTACTCCTACAACTATACTTGCTCAAAAAAACATGTAAATATTGTAAATATTGATCACTAATTTCTATCTCTAATACTTTCACTCAAAGCACCACCACTATTTCTCCATCCCTGAATCTCTTCACTACAGGCAATTTTTATACAACCTTAACTCTCAGTTTAGGAATGTCAAAGAATTACTACTTTACTATGTAAATGTAATAAGCATAACTTAATGTAAAAAAACAAAATTTTAATAAATTTCAATGTGAATTGTACTCTCATACTGTCCCGTATTCCTTGAAATCGTATTCTGTAAGCATTTATATCACGTTATCGAAAGATGAAAATAGCGAACGCTATTTCATCGGCCCCAAAACATCTAAACATGAAAATATTGAACATTCAGAACAGCAAATTTTTTCCCATGGAAAAAATTTGCTGCTCCGAAACACATACACACAACACAAGCACATCAAACAAACATCAATCACACACGCATACACTTAAATTCCTACATCTAACGCTGCACTAAACTAAACATACACTGCTATCTACCCACTTACCTTAATCCAAACCCTAACCCTAAGGTCCGTCACTATCGCACACTCACCTAACTTGCGCCCTAACCCTAACTCACTTAAACCGCCCCTAACCCTAAATTCTGTCACTATTGCACACACGCCTAACCTGCGCCCTAACTCACTTAACCCGCCCCTAACCCTAACGTACAAATAATCGCACACTTACCTGAACCCAACCCGTAACTTTCCACCACAGCGCTAGGAATAGCGAAGCCACAGAAATGGCCAACCAAATTTTTTCCCGAGGAAAGAATTCACTGTTCTGCAGCTTTGCAATTCTTAGCGTTCACTGAATAGTGTTCGATATAAGAACATTCTAACTTTTAATACTTCGATGTTCTGATATAGACCCTTCTGTAAACTGTTTAATGCTTTCTAAAATCTTGATTGTGTTGAAAACCTGTATGTAATATATTTTTTATGCATTTTCAGAGCTTTTCTCCCCGGGCCTCCACTGAAAATGGGCCATGTTGACCCAGTGGACTTCCCTGGTAATCAAACTGGAACAAATAAATAAATAAATCGATTCTCCTCTGGAATATGCCTCACCTGAAGTGGATTCCAGTGGTGGAGATTATCCTGCAGAAGATATTTCCTTTTGAGAAACTATTTCCAAAATGAGGGACTACATCAAGTGGGAAAGCTCACAGGTCTTAGAGGTACAAAAGAGGTATTATAACCTCTAACAAATTGACACTACTTCTCCGTCAGCCATCCCTTCTGTCTTGCCAGGCTTTCAAGATGCCTTTCTGGCAGCATCTAAAAATCCAGATTCTCAACATCATGCTGTTAAAAATTCAGACATGTTTTGTAAGGTGCCTGAGGACAGTAGTAACCTGTAAAAATGTCCTGTTGCAGACCCAGCTGTGATCTCTCTGTCTGCTGAAAAAACTGCCAAATTACTGCCTTCCACCAATCTCCACCCTTCAAATAAAGAGAGTAAAATGATGGGGAGAATTGGGAAAGAGGTCTACATCTCTTCCACTCTGGCCTTCAGGGCCATTAATTATCAGACAGATATGTCCAAATATGTTCTGGCTCTTCTTTCGCAGGCCTCCAAATTACTTAATGATATCCCAGACTCTGCAGCAAAACCCCAGCTTTCCTGTCTTTTACATTTGTCTTCCCAGGTTACCAGACATCCCATTAAGTGCAATTATGATGCAGCAGAGGTGTCTGCCAGATCAGCAGCATCTGGCTCAATCCTCAGGAGATATTCCTTGCTGAGGTTTCAGCCTTTGCCTGGGGATTTCAAGCCAAGAATTATGGATGCACCTCTGGACAGCACTGCCTTTTTGGTTCTAATGCTGCAGATCTCTTCATGAGAAAGGAAAAGAACTTCAGGAGCTTAAACATATTTTTGTCTCTGCAGTTCCTAAATTTCATAGGAACTACCCTTCAAGAACTAATTTTGTTAGGAAGAAGACCCGTACACCTTCCCAACAACACACATAGACTGCATGTAGGCAGACACCTCCTAGGTTTCAGCCATCTTTGTCTCAAAAAGCCCCTTTCTCAGACAAGCCAAGTAGTCTGTGACTACATGGCAACCTCCTCAGAAATCCCCATTTTTCAGCACCCTTCTCACTTCATTTCAATTTGGACAAGCATTACCACAGACAAATGGGTCCTGTCCATTGTTCTAAGGGGATCTTACATGACTTGGAAATCCAGTCCCCCTTCAAGGGGATTCCACAACCTCCAAAGGACCAGATCCACCTTTTCCCTCAAGTCATTCAACACTTGTAGGTACTAGGAACCATACAGGTGGTCCCCGCATTGGAAATAGGATAAGGGTTCTATTCCAGAATGTTCTTAGTTCCCAGGAAGGATGGCCCTTGGAGACCAATTTTAGACTTGTCCCAACTCAAGTTTATTCCTTCAAGTACCCTCCTTCAGGATGGTCACCCTGCAAACTCTGTTCCCTCTCTTGTTACCCCAGGCTTACCTGGTTTCATTAGACATAAAGGATGCATACCTCCACATTCCCATCCACCCTCTGTTCAAGAAATTCTTACATTTCTCTTTTGCTTCCTTTCATTTTCAGTTCTGTGCTTTGCCCTTTGGTCTCTCTATGGCACCAAAGGTATTCACAAAATGTTTGGCTCCTGTCATTGCCTTTTGCATACTCCAGGGGATTCTCATTTACCCTTACCTGGACGACCTGCTCATTCAAGCAGAACATCCAGTCACCTTGCAACAGAACCTTTAAACCACTATCTCCTTGCCCCTCAGTCTGGGTTTGACCCTCAACTGCAGCAAGTCTTCCCTAACTCCCTCTCAGGATCAGGTGTTCCTGGGTTGCAGGATAAGAACAAACCTCATGATGGCCTTCCTGCCCTCTCAAAAGGTGCAGTCTCTGCTTCCTTATTTCCTTCAGTTGCTTTCTCTACCGTATCTGACTACCAGAGAATTCCTCAGGATGCTAGGCTTCTTGGCTTCGGTATTACCAGTGCTACCCCTAGCCAGACTCCACATACAAAAATTCCAGTGATACTTGAAAACACTCTGGTCCCAGCATGCTCATCCTGTAGAATTTGTCCTCCCACTTCTGCCTTGCCTAAAGAAGGAATTTCATTGGTGGATTCACCAAATTGCTCTAAACCTGGGACTTCCCTTGCAGCCACTACTGGCCTTTCAGGAAATGTTCAAAGATGCTTCAGATCTGGGGTGGGGGCAACCCTGGGAAACTTAAAAGTCCAAGGCCTATGGTTGGCCTCCATAAGGAAGCAACAAGTCAATATCAAAGAGATGAGGGCTCTGATCCTGGCCCTTCAAGCCTTCAGGTTATCCCTCCTCCAGGTCCTTTGAAACTGTTCACAGACAACACCACAGTTCTCTGGTATGTGAACAAGCAGGGGGGAATAAAGTCATACCTATATTGCAGATTAGCCATCCAAGCCTGGGAGATTGCTCTTCAGTCAGAGGTAACTTAGTCTGCAGTTTACATCCCATCAGCTCTAAATATTCAAGCAGACACTCTGAGCAGATCCATGACACAAGCCCACGAATGGATGATCCAAAGGGATGTGTTTCTGGACATTCTCCACCAGTGGAGTACTCCTCAAATAGATCTGTTTCACTCCCCTTTGAACAGACAACTTCCAAATTCTGTGCCAGAGTCCCATATTCTCTGTTTTGGAAGGTGGACACCCTATCATTCTCCTGGAAGGGGATTTTTTACGCATTCCCCCCTTCCCCCTAATTCAGAAAGTCTTCCTGAAAATACAGAAGGGCAAACCAAAAATCTTGTTGGTGACCCCCTTTTGGCCAAGACAGCATTGGTTCCCTCTTCTTCTGCAGTTATCCAAGGGCAATCATCACAAGTTACCTCACAGGGTGGATCTACTCACACAAGACAAGGGATCTCTCATTCACCCACATTTGGCAACACTGAACCTGACCTTGTGGGTGATAGGCTTATAATTCCTTTCAGACACATTTTGTTTTCTGAGGACATGCTTTTAGTCCTGCAGGAGGCCAAGAAACCTAATACAAGGAGATCCTACTTGTCCAAATGGAAGAGGTTCTCCATCTGGTGTCTTAATAAGAGACTAGATTAATTTTTCAGTGGATATCCCTCTAGTCCTTTCTTACTTGTGTGAACTGCTAAAGGCTAGACTGGCTTATTCTTCACTTAAAGCCCTCTTGTCAGCCATTTCTGCATGTCTGCCTTTGTCTCCCCCTTAGCTTCTAGGTTAGAGGTCAAACTTTTCTTAAAAGGCGTCTTTCACATAAGACCTCCCAGGAAACCGGTTGCTCCTCCATGAGACCTAAATTTTTCTTGGAAAAACTAACCCAGACTCCTTTTGAGCCTACTGTTTTCTCTTCCGTAAAATTTTGCACTTGAAAGACTGTTTTGCTAGTACCCGTTACTTCTGCTAGGTGAGTTTCAGAACTCCAAGCCTTAATGGCTTCTCACCCTTTTCTGATTTTCCTCAAGGACAGGGTTGTCCCTGCGTACCAACCCTTCCTTCATTCCTAAAGTGGTTAATGACTTGTCCTTCAATCAATCTATTCATCCACCTTTTTCCCTTCTCCTCAAAACTCTAGTGAGAGGGTGCTGCACACTTTAGATGTACACAGACAACTTAGATTTTATCTGAAAAAGACTAAACCCATTAGAAAGGCTGACCAACTCTTTGTTTCCTTTCACCCCAGCTTGCTGGGTAAACCTGTTTCTAAACAGACTATTTCTTCCTGGATTTCAGAGCCTATTACATTTTGTTATCTCTCCTGGGGGAAACTCTTTATTCCTCTGTTAAGGCTCATTCTACTAGAGCAGTGGCCTCCTCTGGAGCCTTCTTTAAAGGATTGGCCATTGCCTCTACTCCTAGAGGTAGCTACTTTGTCGTCTGTTCATACCTTCACAAAACATTACAAACTGGATTCTATTTCCCAATCCAGAGCAGGATTTGCTAGAGCAATTCTGCATGGATTTGTGAAGACTTCCTGCGCTCCCCCTCCCCTTTCTCACTCATGAGCTTTGGTATTCTCCATTCCGGTTCATGCTATTCCTTGGATATGTCTTTGGTTTTCCTTTTGCCTCTTATCCTTGGACTGGTGTTCTGACTGGAGCATTCAGTTCTGAGGATGGTATGTTCAGACATCACTTTTATGGCCGATACTCAGCTGTTCTATGTGTAACATCAGATATACCTTGCAGTATCTTGTGTTTGGTGTACTGGCCAGATATTGGCGGTCATGTTACGAATACTGCAACACAGAAGAGAAGGACATCTATGGTTATGGTAAGATTTTACACAACTATTCTAAATGTCTGCATAAGGGTTACCTGCCCATTCAAAAGAACATTGCTGGATTCCTTATTAAATGATTGTACCTATTGAATGTATTCAGTGTTAGATTGTATTAGATTGTGCTAGACTGAGTTTTTCCTCCCCTAGCCACCTCTAAAAAAGGGCTCTCCCAGTCAGACTATCCTGGTCAATAAAGAAAAATAAATAAAATAATAAATAATTTCTTATAAAATACATGACTATAATAGAAGAGCTTTGTAAAGCTATCATATATTTTCTGAAAACTAGTACACATCCACCCGTGCTAGTCCACTTCAATCTGGAAACAAAATGCTCCTCACTCTTTATAAACCACACCTGTCAGCAGGAATTTCTCTCTATTCCAGCTATGTAGTAAACCCCTGGAACTCTTTCCCCTTAACCCTTAAACATACCATTTTTTTTCAAGCTGTACACTAAGATCCCACACTGCTGCCCCCATCATAAATAGAGCACCACCCCTTTCAGTCAGTCGTACTGCACTACACTCATCAATACCACCCACACCCACATGATGACACATGTGCAAGCCAGTATAGGGTCACACAGTACTAAAGCCATTAACATGTGGTTATATACTGGCTTGAAACACCCCATTGTCATGCAGTTTGCTGTCTGAAGTTTTATAGCATAGCTATATTTTGCTGAGTTGCATTGCAAAACTTCATGTACCACAAACAACACAGCCAGTCCCACAGACATTCACCCACAAAGTTAATTGCCATTTATCTGTAGCATTACACTTGGACAGACCTTTGCAGCATATCAAGGTAGCCAGGCTCACTGAGGTCCATTCGCATGAAAGCTTGTACACAGCACAGCTCATTCGTATGCTTGCGCTTCCCCTTTGATTATCAGGATGAGCTGTTTGTTGCTCTGGTTTTGTTTGCTTAACAAATAAATGTTACTCACCTAAATCATTCACAGAAAACTGACCCGACAGTCAAAATCAAAATGCAGCACCCAAAGCATGTACTAAGTGTATTACAATACAATCTTAACCATTCTCCAAGTCACCATCTCAAACTTAGTACGACATCAGATGCTTAGGTTCATAGGTTCATAGGTTCATACTAGGCTATCTGCCCAAGGGCATTTATAAGCCTAGCCCATAGTTATTTGGCTTTCGCCACCCCTTTAGTTTGAATAAAACTATGCCTATTATTTTGCTGTGCCTCTGTCAAGCAGTGACACTGAAGTAATCCCTGGGGTATATCTGCGATCCCCCATCCATTGGTCAAGATTCCTCTTGAACAAGGCCAGCGAGGTGCTCTGCCTCACATGTACCGGGATTTTGTTCCACAGCATAGGGAGTCTCTGGGTGATGAATCTGTCCCTCCAGCATGTTCTATTAATAACCGTGTCAAGGTTTAAGTCTCCCGCCCTTGTGGTTCTGAGGGATCTAGATGTTTTGAGGTGAAGCATATTCATCAAATCAGGGTTTGACATGGCCTTATATGTCAGGCACAGGTCACCTCTGAGCAAGCGGTATGAGACTGAATAGAGCTGGAGTTCTTTCAGTCGGGCAGCATAAGACATATTTTTGAGACCCTTTATCCTTTTGGTGAGGAACTTTTGGGGCCTTTCCAGCTGCTGCAGGTGTCTGGTCAGATACATTCCAAATGGGGCATTGTACTCAATCATAGGTCTAATGAGTGATGAGTACAGGGGCGATGACCTCCCTTGATCTAGATGTGAATCCCTTCATGATCAGGTGGGCAATGTAGAAGGTTTTCCTAACTACTTTAGCAACATGAGTGTCAAACGAAAGGCTACTGTCAACCTGGGTCCCCAGATCCCTGATGACTTCTTCTGTGCTCAGTGGATTGCCACCTATATGGTAGCTAGGGGTAACCTTGTTTTTCCCGAAGGGTATGACTATGCATTTCTTGGCATTTAACTTTAGGCCATGGCTCTGGCACCAGTTATCCATTTCTGTGAGGCCCTTCTGAAGGATATCTGTGTCAGATGTGTTTTCGACTATGGCCCAGTTTGCAGTCATCTGCAAACTTTGTCAGCCATAACCCTCCTGTGTTTGCTTGTACTTCAGAAAAGTAGATGCCGAACAAGAGTGGACCCAGGACTGAGCCCTGTGGGACACCACTTGTGACAGGCTTTGAGTCTGACATGGCTCCAGCAACTCTGACCCTGTGGGTTCTGTCACTTAGCCAGTTTGCAACCCATCTTGTGATGTATGGGTTTACATTCAAGCTGATGAGTTTTTGATGATACCTGAGTGGGGTATTGTGTCGAAGGCCTTTGCCAGGTCAAGGTAGGCTGTATGGACTGCCTTTCCCTCATCAATGGCCTTGGTGACTGTCTCGAAAAAGTCAACCAAGTTTAAAAGGCATGATCTGCCTTTGACAAAGCCAAACTGGGTTGGATCCAAAGTCTGCAAGTTCCCTATGTCTTTATTTATGAGTTCCATTATGATCCTCTCCATGGCTTTGCAGATAAGGCTTGTCAAGCTAATGGGACGGTAATTTCCAGGGTCGGTGGAGGCACTGCCCTTGTGAAGTGGGACCACAGTCGCCGTGCGCCACTCCTTGGGTGCGTATCCTGAGGTGAGGCTAAGATTAAACAGCTGTCCTAACTGCGGGTTTAATTCCTCATTGAGTTCATGGAGCACACAGCCGGGGACACCATCCGGTCCCATGGATGCTGTGTTTTTTGCTTTGGAGAGAGCAGTTCTCACCTGGGCGTTGGAGATGTTTGGGGGGCTACAATCCTCTGGTATAGATATCTCTCCTTTTGGGGAGGGGAGAAGTTTGCACTGAACCTGTCAGCCAGTATGTTGGCAATGTGTGTAGGTTCAGTAATCTTCACATCATTTTGAACTAATTCTGAGCATATCTGGGAGTTTCCTCCTAGGTTTCTAACATAGCTAAAGAAGGCCTTATGATTGTCTTTTGAATCCTTGGCGATTTTTCTCTCAAAATTTGCCTTGGATGATTTTATGAGAGCTCTTAGTTTTTTTACTTATAATGATCAAAGGTGTCTTACCTTTCAAGGATTTTGCTCTATCTTGTAGTAGCTTCCTCCTTTTGTTGTAGAGCTTGTTTATGGCTGGGGTCCACCAGACTGGTACGGTACCAGGCCAGGTTGTAGTCAGCCTCATCAATATATTAAACCACACCATTTACCAAGTCAAAACCATCACATGAAAGTACCTCTGAGCTCAACACACTTGCATACATTTAGTATGATTGCTAGGGTAAGTTATTTTGTGCTCTGATTTAGGTTCACTTAATGTTAACAACCTAAACCTTTTGCAGAAAAAAAAACTTAGCTGGTCCAAGTCTAAACACAGCAAACATTAAGTTTGTGCTCAAATTTTCAACATGACATCTGGAAACACCGTTACCTGGATTGTCGCACTGAATTTGTGCAGTTCGGATTCAATATTTGATTTGCAAGAACATTTGAGAAATGACATTTACAAAACAAATTATAGAAAGAATGATCCTTGAAATGGCTACCTGTGAATTGCATAGCAAAATTCCACAGTTAAAAAAAATTATAGTTCTGTGCAACACTGTTATTTAAAATAGACATTTATTATTTTGAGAATTAATTTCAACCAATGCCTATACAGCTGTTAAGATTTAACAGTTTGACATCAGTTTTATAAAAATCATCTAACTACCACCAGCAGCTACCTATGATATGCTGAATTTGTGCAACTCAGATCCAGAGTGCAATTTGCAAAAATTACTGCAAGATGACATGTAATTGTTTAATGACATGCAAAAGTCTGATGAATGGTTCTTAAAATTTCATGCAGATATTTAATTAGTTATTATTATATATTATATTGAACAGAAACTTGGTCCTGTTGTTAAGCAGATACCCACAATCTTAAGGGACACAGTACAACTGTTAAGCAACATCGAACAGTATAATAATGAATGTATGGATGGTGAAGTTGTTCTAGTCACATTAGATGTTAAGAATCTATTCACTTCCATACCTAATGATTATGGAACAGATGCTATCAGGCATGTTTTACACAGTCAAACCAATATGAACAATGATGAAGTATTTTTGTTATGTACCCTTCTTGAGATGGTGCTTACTAACAGTGTATTTACGTTTGAAAACAATCTTTATCTGCAAAGTTGGGGTGTCGCCATGGGCACCCTATGTGCAAATTCTTATGCAAATTTGGTAATGTACTTTTGGGAAACTTTACATGTTTTTAAATGTGTCTACTTTCCACATATTATTTTGTACAGACTCTTTATGGATGAAGTTTTCTTCCTTTGGAGGGAAGACGTCTCCTTACTATGAGTTTGTAAATTACCTTGAATCTAGCACAGAATTCCTGAAATTTACGTCTGTACACAATATGTACAAGATAGATTTTCTTGATGTTTCTATACTCAAGAACAGCATGGGGTTTCTCAGTACTAGACGGTTTTGAAAACCATGCTGGAGGAATGGGCTGTTACCTTTTAGCAGCATGCATCCCAGATCTATATTTTTGAACATAGTGAAAGGACAATTCTACAGAGCAAAAAGAATTTGTAAAGAGCAAGATGTGTTAAATGATGAAATTGTAGTTTTAGAGAAGCTGTTTAAAGATAGAGGCTATACAGAAGTGTAATAGAAAAGGCTAGAGAACAGGTTTTCAAAAATGATGGTTCATTAGGGAATGACTTAAGGGTAATGAAGCATGTTGCTTTAGGTAGAAATACTTATTCCCCTAATAAGAAACTTAGTGTCATTGTGAAGTACACCAATGACAATAAAATTGTTACAAATATTATAAAACGAAACTGGCATATATTAACTGTTGATTCCTTTACAGAAGAACTAATAGGAAGGAAACCCAGTTTTGTTTATAAAAATTGTTTTAATTTAAAACAGATTTTATGTAAGGATAAGAAGCAATGGGTAAGATCGCAAATATCTATGAATTTTGGTACGTTTCCGTGTGGCTCATGCAACATGTGTAAAGTAATAGACAACATTAAAATCTTCAGTCATCCCACTTTAAATTTTGAGTTCCTGCCAAAATTTTATGCCACTTGCAACAATAGTAACCTTATATATTTGGCTACCTGCACATGTTGCAGTTGTTTCTATGTGGGAAAAACTTCTAGGAGGCTCAGAGATAGAATTTATAATCATTTGTATGACATTAAAAATGCCAACATGCAAAATGCTTTGGCAAAACATATCACTGAGTTTCGTACTCATGCTTTCAAGTTTAAAGTATTACAATTGGTGTTTGTTAGTGAGAGAGGAGGTAATATCAGTAATTATTTGGAATGCATTGAATTAGGCTGGATCTTTAAGCTGCGAGCACATGTTTTTCCTGGTTTAAATTCTTTTATTAGTATTAAACCAGTGCTGGAAGCGCGACCATTTAAATGAATGAAGTTTGGCATTTGTGTTTGTTCCTAAGATAGTTTTAAATATCTCAATAATTTAAAAAGTAGGTTACAAAATAGTTTTAAAAGATAGTCTTATTTTAGTTAACTGATTAGTCAAGTATTAGTTACTATAGTGATGTGTCTTAAGTTTTTTAATTGATTTATATGTGATTATTACTTGATTGTTTACATTGATTATATGAGTATGCTATTTAAACTGTGAGTTTCATTATGTAACTTAGATCTGAAGAAGTGTGGTTTCCACGTGAAAGCGCTCATCTGTTGCTCTATTAAATCATCGTTTTATTCTACATATTTTCTGAGGTGGTCCTTCCTTGTCTGTTTGCTAAAACAAATTATAGAAATAATGATCCTTGAAATGACTATCTGTCAATTGCATAGTAAAATTCCAAATAGTTAAAAAAATATATAGTTCTGTACAACACTGTTATTTAAAATAGACATTTATTATTTTGAGAATTAATTTCAACCAACGCCTATACAGCTATTAAGATTTAACAGTTTGACATCAGTTTTATAAAAAAAAATCTACCTACCACCAGCAGCTACCTATGACATGCTGAATTTGTGTAACTCAGATCCAGAGTGCAGTTTGCAAAAATGACTGCAAGATGACATGTAATTGCTTAATGACATGCAAAAGTCTGATGAATGGTTCCTAAAATTTCACGCAGATATTTAATTAGTTGTAATTGTCAATACACTTTACCATTTTTTCAATAAATACTATCTCTGCCAAAACTTAACATTTTGAGGTCATGTTTTCAACATACAGTATACAGACCACCAACTGACCTACAGCACTGACCTGGTAGTACATTTGGGATCCAGAACATGATTTCCAAAATGACTGTCAGACAACATAGACTTGCACAGTAGCTCACAAGAGTTTTCAGAAAGGTTCTTTAAATAGCTTCCATGAAAATTTTATAAAAAAAAAAAAATTGCAAAATGTTAAATTCTGCACGGCAGTTTGTTAATTAAATTGGGCAGAGGAGCTATTCTTTAATAAAATATACTGCAAAACATATTTACCATATAAAAACAATTAAGGGTAAAATTCAAACAGCAGAAAATACAGATATCAGTTTTACAAGTACAATAAGGAACTTGGGTGTGTGCATGGAGCAACTATTACTGCATGCCCAGGTAATACAATGCATTTGTTCTGGCTTGTGCCTCACAACTCTACTGGGCATACAGCAATATCTGTACCATGTACACTCCCTTGTGCTTTACTGCACTTACATGTATGTATGTATATGCTGTATCTGTTTTAGAACTGTATTTTATTTATTGTAGTTGTTTTTGTAGATTAAGATGTACCCTGGGTTTCAGAAAGATATTAAATAAATAAATTATTCATTTATTCAAAAACCAAGCAAAACAGACAAGCTAATCCAAACTGTCAACAGCCTATATTTAAATGTGGTGCCATGCACTTTGTCACCTATTCACATCGCTCTTCACCATCACAGTGGTAAGAACCAACACCACTGTTTAAAGAGCGGGGTCTTCACAGTATTATTTGCTAATAAGTTAAACTGCTGCTGCTAACACTTGCAGCTGCTCACAGCTTCAAAGAAACTAGCAGCACTTGAAATCATTGTGTTTTCTAAACAAACAGCAGAGCAACCATCACAATATTAATGCTGAAACTCGACCAAGCTGCACCATTCAACTGTTAAGGGAGGCACAGCACTGGCTTAGGGTGCAGTGATCCTTCATTTGAGACACTCCTTACAAACTAAATCCCTGTTGAACTAAAAGATGGGTAGTATGGTACCTTATAGTTCAGATTTCTGCCTCACAGATTTAAGGTCAGGGGTTCAGTCTTAACCCTTAGGTTCATAGGTTCATAGATTAGTACTAAGCTAACTGCCCTTGCGAGCCATTTTAAGCCTAGCCAATTGGCCCTTGTGAGACTCAAACCCTGCACCTTGTGTTTGTAAGGCAAACACCTTAACCATTAGGCCACCCTCCCAACCCTTGTTCATTGTTGCAGAGTTTGCATGTTATCCATTTGTTTGTGATGGTTTCCCAGGGTATTATAGCCTTTTCCCAAAACATCCTAGTTGACTGGCTATTCAAACAGGTGTCAGTATATTTTATTTTATTTATTTATTTAACATTTGTTTACTAGGAAAGTCCAACTGGGACAGAGCCCATTTGTAGTGGAGGCCTGGGGAGAAGACCTCCAGATGCATGTCTTTGGAGTGTGGAAGAAAACCAGAGCACCCAAAAGAAACCAACATGAATGCAGGGAGGATATGCAGCCTCCGCACAAAAGGCACCCCAGCAAAGAACTGCACCGGAGAACCTCTTGCTGTGAGGTGACAACGCTAACCAATGCACCACTGCATTGCCCCTATTTACTGTTGTCCTTGTGGCTTGGATCATGGCTCTAAAGGGGCCAATATACAAAAACACAATAGCTTATGTATGCTTTTAGACAACAAATGGCTCAACTGGATCATCCAGAGGGAATGTAGATTATAAGAAAATAACACTGTTGTTGGTGGGTCCTGATGCATAGAAAGCATTCAACAGAGTGAGCTAGGATTTTTTGAGTAGTGAAATGGAAACATTTGCATTCCCTGATACAATAATAAGGTTAATTAGGAGGATGTATTAAGGACTGGAGGCAAGAATTAAAGTGGGAGGATTCCTCTCAGATAAGTTGTATTTCATAGATTCATAGGTTCATAGGTAGGTACTAGGCTATTGGCCCAAGGGCCTATGTAAGCCTAGCCAACAAGGTTCCCTGGCTTTCACCACCCATTGATGCTATTTACCTGTGCCTCTGTCAAGCAGTGCCACAGTAGTGATTCTGGGGGTGAATTTCCTATAACCCATCCACTCATCAAAATTTTTCTTGAAGAGTGCTAGTGCAGAACTCTGCTTGACATAGATAGGTAGCTTGTTCCAGAGTATGGGAAGTCTCTGGGACAGGAATCTATCCCTCCAGCATGTTCTGTTAATTGTGGTGACGAGGTTTAGGTCTCTAGAGCATGTGGCTCGGGGGATTTCTTTAGGTGTAGCATGTCCAACAGCTTTGGGTTTGACATAACTTTGTATGTTAGGCAGAGATCACCTCGGAGTAAGCGATATGCTATGGAGTAAAGCTGGAGTATTTTGAGGCAGTCAGCATAGGGCATCTGTTTGAGTCCTGTAATCCTCTTTGTGAGGTATTTTTGTGGCCTTTCCAGCTGTTGCAGATGTCTTGTGAGGTACATTCCAAAAGGGGCATTGTACTATATAATGGGTCTGATGAGAACCGAGTAGAGGGGGACGATGACCTCTTTTTTCCTGGATGAGAAGTCTTTCATGATGAGGTGTGCTACACAGAAGGATTTCCTGACTGCTACGGTGATGTGATTATCAAAGGAGAGGCTGCTGTCCACTTGAGTCCCGAGGTCTCTTATCACACCTTTGGCATTAAGTGGACTGCCACCTATGTGGTAGTTCATGGGCACAGAGATTTTACTAAAGGGGATGACAATGCACTTTTTGGTGTTGAGCTTGAGGCCATGGCTCTGACACCAGGCATCAATCTCAGTGAGGCCCTTTTGTAGAATGTCCACGTTGTTTGGGGACTTGACTATGGCACCCAATTTGCAGTCATCTGTGAACTTCGTCAGCCAGAGGCCCTCTGTGTTAGCCCATACTTCAGAGAAATAGATCCCAATCAGGAGTGGACCCAAGACTGAACCCTGTGGTACTTCACTTGTCACAGGTTTGAAGTCAGATTTGAAGTCTGCAATTTTTCAGTGCGGGTTCTATCAGTGAGCCAGTTGGCAACCCATCTCGTGATGTATGGATTTATACCCAATTTGGTGAGTTTATCTATGATTCCAGAATGGGGTATGGTGCCAAAGCCTTGGCGAGGTCAAGATAGGCTGTGTGAACTGCCTTACCCTCTTCCATGGCTTTGGTGACTGTTTCAAAAAAGTCGATCAGATTCAGGAGACATGATCTGCTCTTCACAAACCCAAACTGGGTGGGGTCCAGAGTTTGGAGGTTACCAGTATCTTTATTTATGAGTTCCATGATGATATGTTCCATGGCCTTGTAAACCAGGCTCGTCAGCCTGATAAGGCAATAGGTCCTAGGGTCTGTGGTGTTTCCCCATTTATGTTGCTTTGCGCCATTCAGTAGGTACAAAGCCTGTCATGAGGCTATGATTGAACATGGTGATTAGGTGGGGGGCTAGTTCATTCTGAAGTTCGTGTAGAATGCAGACAGGGATGTTGTCCGGTCCCATGGATGCTGTGTTCTTGGCTTTGGAGAGTGCAGTTTTCACCTGTTCAGTTGTGATTGCAGGGGCACTGCATTCTTACGGTATGGATATGGGCCCTTTAGGGGGTGGGGGGGGTAAAGTTAGCACTGAACCTATCAGCCAGGATGTTGGTGATAGTTGGTTCCGTAAATTTTGTGCCATTATGCTGTAACTCAGAGCAGATCTGGGTGTTGCTATTGAGATTCTCGACATAGCTATAGAATGCTTTATGGTTGCCCTTAGAGTTGGTGGCAATCTTGTTTTCATAGCTGGCTTTGGAGGATTTTATGAGGTTCTCAGCTTCTTGCTGAAACTGACCATGGAGCTCCTTCACTCATGAGATTTTACTCTCTTTTGCAACAGTTTCTTCCTTCTGTTGTAGAGTTTGTTTATGGCAGGGGACCACCAGATTGGCTTCCGTTTTTTGGAGGACTGCATCTTGGTTCTATTAGGGATTGCACAATCCATGCATTTGTGTAGGTGCTTATAGAGTGCATTTGTATAAGATTCGGCAGTAGTAACTGTATTGTCCATCTGCATGGGTGTCGTGAAGTTGGCCACTTCTGTCTTAAGAAGCAAGAAATTGGCTTTGGAGAAATTTTTTACAGTGCTTTCCTTATTGGGGGTGGGAACGGGATGATAATATCTATGGTGATTAGTTTATGGTTGGATCTGACCAATGAGGAGTTGACTTCAAGTGGGGAGCATTGGTCACTCATGTTGGTAATTACTAGGTCTAGGATATTATTGCCCCTGGTATGGGTGTGGATAAGTTGATCCAGGGCATTGGAGTTTATGAATTCTAGAAAGCATTGAGCAAAGGAGTTGGTACAAGAGTAGTTTTCCCAGTTAATGGTGGGGTAGTTAAACTTGCCCATTATTAGGGTGTTTGGTTGGACCCTAATATTTTCTAGTATATCAAGAAAAGAGGAGTGGGAATTCTGGGGCATGGTGGGGGATCTGTAGCAAGCTGCAATATGGATTGCAGTTTTGCCCAGAGTTAGTCGCACTTGGATAATTTCAGATGCATTATGTTGGGCAACTAGCCTGGAGGTGTAGTTATCCTTAATGAATATGGACACACCTCCACCCTTGGTGTTCCAGTCCTGGTTAGATGGCCGAAAGGTATGGTATGAGTTATATCCTGGTAATGCAGGGGGTGCTGTCTGGTGCCTTGAACCAGGTTTCAGTCACTGCACAGATATCGGTATTCTCCATTTTAAGGAGTGCCTCGAGTGAGTGCATTTTGAGGTTTAGACTTGTAGCGTTGAGTAGCATTACCCTCAGTTTTTGCTTGCCTGTATCAGTTATGGTGGTGTTTTTTTATTATTTGAACCTTGCCTAAAAAGGCACTATAGGGGCAGCAAGGGTCTTAGCTAGTATCCGGAATCCCAGGGGCGACAGGTGCAGGCCATCTCTGGCAAAGCATCGTGGCCTGTCAACCATGTTGTCCCAGGCAGATAAATACTGGATCCTCTTAGAATGACACCAGAAGCTTAGCCAGTTGTTGAAGTCAATCATTTTGTCCTTGTACTGTGGTATTATTCTGGGTGAAGGTAGGATGCTACTCAGGGCTAGGGTCATACCTGCCTGGATTACAAGATCGGAGAGCTCCTCTGTGTCTCTTTTCATGTAGTCCAGTGAGGTACATCTCAGGTCATTTACACCAACATGGACAATGACTGAGTCATAATTGTACTTGTTGTGGAGTGACTTGAGTGTGTGGGTTATGTGGAGGATCCTGGCCCCTGACAGGCAGCTAATAGTAACCTTCTCCTTGTCTATTCTGGTGAGTGGAACATCAGTGTGCCTGACTATAGAGTCACCTATGACCAATGTGTTAGGTACGTTGTTTTGCCTTTTGGGCTGTGGTTGAGTGGCACATTGACTCTGTGTGTTATGTGTATTTTAGGTTGTGATGAGGGCTGGAGGTTGCTTGCATTTCTGCTTTGGAGATCTGTGTTACTTGGGCAGATTCTTTTTGCGAGACTCCTAGAATGTTTTTGTGTACCTATGTGTGGGTCTTGGTGGTGTAGGTGTAATGGGACTATGTGGTGAGTGTGGTGTGGAGCAAGTGTTTGCCTTCTCCTCCTGACTGACAAGTTCAGTCTTGGGTTGAGAGAGCTTTGCCTTCAATTTGGCTAGATAAATACATCTCTCACAGGTTGTAGTGTTGGGTGGTAGGAGGAGAGGGTTGTCAGTGTGCATGAGGCAATTGCTACATTGCCCCAAGATGTCCAGATTCATCAGGTAGACAGGAGAGAACACTGGGAGCTGTCCCTTGGACATGCCTGGGTAATCACTTTTTCCTCTAAACAATGAGGGAAGTAAGTACTCGGGCTATTTCCTCAAAGTAACTTGAGGCAGATAAGTAAAAAAACTGTTAACCACTAGGTAATGAGGAAAAGTTGAGTGCTTCAGTAATTTGTAGCTTATTTAGTGCTTTCAACATTTCTGAACCAGTGCTGAGCACGGAAAAGCAGATTCAAGTGCTACAGTTAAGAAACTGGCTAGTTCTAAGGGAAAAACTGAAGAGCAGACTTTATGGCACTGGGAATAGTTTTACCTTAGCTAAGTGGCGCTGTGCGATGCACAAACTCGCGCAAAACCGCGCAAACATAGATTTTTTTTTTTACTCAGAAACTTGAAAGGGTTAGGAATTAGCCCAAAATGGTCAGTAAGGTAAATTTCAGAGCTGGAGTCCACTCCTCTTGCGACAGACAGGCTGCTCTAATGCTTACCACTCTCACTAATAAGCAGAAAGACCTCTCACTAGCACAACAAGGTTTGGACCACTAAGAAACACAAACTAAAGTCCTGAAACCAGCAGATTTGGGATCTGGACTATTCTAGTATAGGAAAGGGTGAGAAACCAGCAGTAGAGATAGTTTTTTTTTTGTTTTTTGAAATTAGGCAGAAAAAATCAACTTAAAACAGTAGTAATGCACAGAAAAGGCTATCGCACTTGAGTGTGACACCTACAGTAATAAATTCAGTTTAAATTTCAAGTTTTAAAGAAATAAAACAAGTGCACACAGTAAAATAAATTAACAGTACAATGCAGCAGAAATACAGCAAATGACAGTAAAAATGCCTTTCTTAATGTGTGATTAGCTTAAAACAGTTTATAGAAAGCCAAAAGGGTACTTAGATCAGCACAAAAGTCTCTCCTTCTTGTTTCTGGTGCTGTAGTAGTCTGCAAGACACCCAAACAGGATCTGCCGAGCTAAAACAAGCACAAACCTGCACAAATATGGGATTTTAACTCAGAAACTTGAAAGGGATAGGAATTAGCCCAAAATGGCCAATAAGATAAATTTCAGAGCTGAAGACCACTCCTCTTACAACAGATAGGCTGCTCTACTGCTTTCCACGCTCACTGATAAGCAGAAAGACCTCCCACTAGCACAGCAAGGACTGGACCACTCAGGAACCCAAACTAAAGTCCTGAAACCAGCAGATCTGGGAGCCGGACTATTCTAGTATAGGAAAGGGTGGGAAACAAGCAGTACAGATAGGTTTTGTTTTTGAAATTAGGCAGAAAAAAGCAACTTAAAACAGTAGCAATGCACAGAAAAGGCTGTCGACCATGAATGTGATGCCTACAGTAATAAATTCAGTTTAAATTTAAAGTTTTAAACAGATAAAACAAGTACACACACAGTAAAATGAATTAACAGTACAATGCAGCAGAAATACTGCAAACAACAGTAAAAACAGAGGAACCAGGCAGTTGTATTCCCTTTCTTCTTTGTTATTTGCTTTATATTTAGAGCCATTGGCAAAGACAATAACAGACTCAGAAATGCAAGAATATAGTTGGTGTGATCATCAAGAAAAGTTGGCTTTATTTGCAGATGATATTATATTGTACTTGATAAATCCAGAAAAGAACATGCCAGTGTTGTGGAACATTTTGAGACAGTTTCAAGTTTTTTTAGGATATAAAATTAATGAAGATAAAACAAAAGCTACAATTATAAATTATGTACCCACACATGAATTGGTTCAGTAATGCCCATATTTGTGGGACACAATAAGATTAAGTATTTAGGATCATGGATTCTGTTAAGGCAGCTAAAGTTATGTGGGAAGAGACTAAACAAATATAATACAAAAAATGAGAAACTGGCTGCTCTTGTTTATGGATATGGATAGTAAGATACAAGCAGTGAAAATGTTTTAGTACCTTTAGTTTTATGTATGGGTCAGGCATATTTTTATCAACCAGAGGAAAAGTTGTGGACAATAAATAATAATGAGTTGAAGGAATTTGTTTGTGAAGGGAAGAACACAACAGTTAAGTGGGGTAAATTGATCCTTCCAATAGAATAAAGTAGCTTAGGATTACCTCATATGAAGGGATATTGAAGAGCTACACTAAGGTTCATGTATATAGTACAAGAAGAAGATTATAATTCAAGATGGAAAGGGATGATGAAGCAGGAGAGAAGTTCAAGAAATAAAGAGTGTGGGATTTTGGATGCAGAGCCTTAAGGAGAATAATAGCAGTCATGCAGAATATTATACTCATAAAGCAACAGAAAGTATTCTAAGAACTAATCCAACACAAAAATGTTGAAAGGAGTGTTTGCCAATAGGGATGACTCCACATAAGGGTATGGAAAATAGGCAAGAAAGGACTGGAATTTTCTGGAGAAAAGTGACAAAGGAACCAAGGTACTGGGAGCAAATAACTAAAGAGGGAACAGTAATAGAGTGGGATAAGGTAAAGAAAACATTTGGACTGCAGGCTAGAGACTGCCTTCCATACCAATGACAATAGAATCCTAATTGAAAGGCCTGCTGTGGTGCAGTTCTTAACTGAATCTAGAACAGCAGCTGCTGTTAAACGGGATAATTAGTAGGGCCTATAAAATATTGCATGTTAACTGTAAGAATCAATAAGAGGATGCTAGAAAGGATTAGGAAGAGAGACTGGAAAAACAATTTATAAGAGAACAATGGGAGTACATATGAATGGCTCTCAAATATGTAACAAAGTCCAGAAGGTTTAGGATATTTTTTGGAAGTGTTTGCAAAGGTATTTTTATACCCCAGGCAGACTTCAAATAATTTTCCTCAGAAAGATAGCAAATGTTGGAGGTGTGTTGAGGAAGAAAGGGGCAAAATATGAACATATCTGGGAGAGTAATGAGTTGGAAGATTTTAAAAATTGCCTACAGAGTACTCTGTTAGAAACATTGGGCGAGCGAATAGCTGTAAGTAAGGAAGTAATGTTTTGACCTGGGGCACAGGCTCTGAATTGTCCAGACATAGTAAGGCCTTATTAAATTTAATTTTATTGGCTGCCAAAAAAGCAGTTACTAGAAAATGGAAATCAAAGTCTAAGCCAGCTGTATTTGAAGTACTGAATATCTTAAAGGAGATAAAAGAACTGGATGACGAATATTTAGAGAAGGAAAGAAGTGAATTACTTAGAAATAAATGGAAATTGTGGCAATAATACATGCAGAATAATGTTCAGGTTTTTTTAAGGAAAGGGAGGAATTCAGAAATGTATGTAATGTACTGATAATAGTTACAAAGAAAGAAAAGATATGTGATGTATAATGTATGTAATGTAAACATATTAACATGGTTTGTTTTCTTTTAATGCATTTTGCCTATGTCTGAAGTGATAAGTTAATGAAGTGTTTAGAAAAATCAAATGCCTCAACTGAGTAAGTAGTTCTTATTACGGATTATTCAACAAGCACGTTTTTGGGGAATATATATATACTGAAATAAGTTGGCTTCAGTCGTAAGTCCTGGAAATGTACGACTGTAGACTACACCTCTCAAGTATACTGTACCTTATTATTGCTACTTGCTTCAAACTACAACTAAAAAACTATTTGATAAAACAGCATACCTATACATGCTTCAGAGATGTGGGCTAGACAGCACATGTAAGGCAAGAAAAATAAATAAACAAATAAGTAAGTAAATAAATAAAGTATTTCTTCATTTTGAGTCAAAAAATCAATTTTCCTAGCTATTCTACATTGAAAGCATCCATCACACATTGTGTTTTTAACTGATATCAATGGTAGATACACTGAATTATTTTATTCACCAAAATAACTTTTCATAAGTGCAGAGCATACCTTTCAACCTCATAGTGCAAGAGTTAAGGACAAAGACAAAAATAATGAAGGAAAAATACACCAAATCATGAATGCATGTTTAATTGCATATACTTAGAAAGTGGTTAGAATAACAAGTTTTGCATTAGCATGCAATTTCTGGCAGGATATGAAGTTTGAAACTCAAATGCCTGTCATTATTTATTTACTGCTTTATACAACTATTTGCCAGAAAAAAATGAGGATAATCAAGGACATTCTACAAAATGAGGGACAGTTGAAAGTTATGGTATGCAATAGTAGCTAAACTGGCACCTGCTCAAACAAGTTACAGATAAGAAAAAACTCATTCAAGCCACTTAAATGTTGGCACATACATGCAAGTGTTTAAATGGCTTGAATGGATGAATACTTTCATCGTATTAGTGGCAGATTGCTGTCCTGATTGAAATGTCAGTATTCAACTTCGACACCAAGGGATTGCACAGTCTCATCCCTGACAGCTTGGACCTTGGGCAGCAGACCCTCTTCTTTACCATAGTAATGGTTCCCATCCTGTAAGCGTAAACTGTTGCTGTTTCATATTTTCTCCTTTTGCTCCACATTATTTTAACTAGAGTTCCATATTCTTGTACTGGAAGATTGGGAGATATGCCTATTGTGCGCACAGGGTACAATGAATAGAATAAAAAGGCATAAACAACAGCAGAAGCATCAGTAGCAGATAAGCATATGTAGTCTACCAAGACTGGAAACCGTGGAATGAGTAGACTGAATCAGTGAGAAAAAAGGAACCACAAGCAGTTTGGTAAAGGCAAATTTATGTGATGGCAACTGAGAGGGACTGAGCTAGCATTTGTTACTGTTTTTCATTAATTAGTTCAGATTGCAAAGCTTCTGCAACCTAATGAAACAATAAAAATTGACCATGACTTGACCTTCCCCCAGCAGTACTTCTTAGCGTTCTAAGACATCAGGATGATTTCCCTGCTGTTGCTCCCCCACCTTGCTTTGCAAAAAAGAGATACAATCAGTGTGTTGAACAAGTGACAGTTAGCCTCCTCTGCCGACTGATAAAAACACTTACTTAAACAACAGGGGTGTGGGAAGGGGTTTTACCACCTTTGTCAGCAACCTTTTACCATTTTAAATAGAAGCGTTAAGCACAGGTCTGAGAGCCTTCAAAATGTGTTAACGTTAATTTTAGTACTTAGCCAACAACGGAAAGCATTCCAATGTTGTGGACTGTCTTAAAAAGATGAGAAAAATTTATAAATGCATGAAAAAGTTTATTTTCAGTTGTTATTCTACCCCCTGCTTGACTGCATATTGGCTATAGTATACATAGTGCATGCTTGCCAATGTCCTTGGTTGACAAGTATGACTAGCAACCTTTCCATTTTCAAGAACAATCTAAAAATATAGCTTTCTGCCACCAGGAACTGTACATGCAAAACCCTCAAAACAGATGCATGACCACCTACTCACCCTAACTATGCCTTTCTCACTATAAATTAACTAACCTCTCCATATACCTTAGCAGGTAGTAATGGCCCAACATCAAAAGAAGCTCTCACTTTGACATCATACTACTAATGTATGCTTGTCTACCTCATTAGCCAACACTTACTACTATTTATTTTCCCTTCTCATCCTTCCAGAACACTCCTGTCTTTCTAATAATAATTAGCTGTCTCTCCATGTCCATAAATTTTCCCTCCTGTTCATTACCCCTTCTCATCTCATTCTATTAACTCTGTCTGTTTTGACAGCAGAATGCTGTAGTATTTTTCTCCTCCATACAGTATTAGAAATATAGTCAATTTTGAATAACTATGTATTAGTTTAATTGACATAGGCTATCCACGTCTGCAGTGTGTCTTGCTGCTTGCAGTACATATTGTATTCTTTATTGCAGTTTATGCTGCAGTAATATGTTTGTAAATGTATCTGTGTTTTTATCTGTTGTTAGGATTTTCTTCTCTTGTATGTAATTACTTATCATCTACTGTTAATTGTTTTATGTGTGTTTTTGTGAAGCCTTTCTCTCCAACTCACTGAAAAATAGTTAATCTGTTGCAGGGCTTTTCTCTTCTTGTATATAATTACTCAACTACTGTTTTAATGTTTTTGAATCTGTTGTGGAGCTTTTTTCTCCAGGCCTCAAAAGAAAATGGGCCATTGGCTCAGTCAGACATTACTGGTTATCAAAAGAGAAAATAAATAAATCAAATAAAATATTTTAGTACTTCTTGATATATATTGAGGATTGGAGTTGCATACTTTGAGAAAGTATTTTGTGCTTATTGCTATTTTTGAATATGTATATTTAAAAATAATTCAACTTAGAATACAGAGTCTGTATCATTTGTAGTCCTTACAGGTTATTAGTCAAGCTGTCTAGTTATTACAAAGTTATCTTCCCTCCGTTCAGTGTTGTATGCTCACTCTGTTAGTTTCCTCCAACCTTACCAGTCTTATCTTATTACATTTCCCTCTGCAAATCATCAGCTACTTCTCTGTCATTCTGCATCTTCTTTTTTTTACTGCACCTTCCCTTTCCTGCTTGTTCCCCTCCTAACACAACCTTTCTTTTGCATTGTATAGTCCACTCTATTTTCTTTTCTCATTTCTTCTGTCTCCACATGTATCTGCAATATTCTTTTCCACTATGATTGTTAACAACCTCTATTTATTTTGCCAACTTCTTTATTGTAGTCATGTTTATAATTTCCTGTATATTTTATATGGTTTCTTGACTTCATATTATTATTATTATTATGATTATTATTATTATTATTATCATCATCATTATTTTATATTTGTTTACTTATGAAGGAGCTTTTTAGCTTAGTGTAATGATAACTAACAATTTTACAGAACTCATGTAAATTGTAACTGTCAATACATAACTCTTCTGTACATTTTTCTCTAGTAGATAAAAATATTTTCTTTTTCATATCTAGCACACTTAAATGCAGGTGCTAGCCTATTATTCCAACAACATAAAAAGTATTTTTGTTTCATTCTGCACTTAAGTATCATCTCTCCAGTCTTCTCTCAGTACTGTGTAGTTTCTATGTAGATATCCACTGTTCCTCAGCTTCCAGCTTGTCACACGTATTGGTCTTTTAAACTACAAAGGATGTTTTATGCCCATTCCCATTTTGTAGAGAGGAAATGTCCCCTCTTTTGGCATTGCTTGGACAGGCATATAAATAGATCTGTGGTCAGTTATGGTCAAGCTCCGTAATACAAAATTATTATATTTTTGTATGTAATACATGTACTTTAGTGTGGAAGATTTTCTTTCCACCAAAAATGCAAATATTGGGGGCTCCCAATTACCCTTAAATGCCTCTGCATACATATTTCTGACCCTTTTCTCACCTAAGTGGAGAATTCCCCTGTGGAAATTTGATATAGCTGGTTTATGGACATCTCACTCTCACCTAGGTTTTCAAAGCTAATGGCTGATAGCATGCAGCTGTTTCAACTGGTCAGCATCCAACCATGAAATACTCATTTATATTAAATATTGGTCAAATTATTTACATGAGTCTGTTGCTTGCATAGTTTTTTCAGGTAACCTCTGTTATCTCCTACAAGAAATCCCAGTACTCTTAAGTATTCTGGACTACCATATTACAGCTTACTGTATGCTCGTAAACTTAAAGTGCAGAAAGACACTCAGTGCACAAAAAAGTTATAAGTAAATGAATTGCATCTTGCAATTGTTCTGAGTGAGAGTGCCACTAATCTAGTATAAGCACAAGCCTGTGACCTAAAACTGAAGGAGAATTTTTACAATACTATAACTGACCTTGTCTGTAAGAAACAGTACTGTCCATACAGCTATTGAGTGCAAGCTTCCTATTGCAACACATAAGATGCCATCCTATGTGCCTCTTATATGCAGAAAACAGCTATTAACATACAAATCAAACCATTCAAACAACTTAATGGATTACAGTGTCCTGTATGAATTGTACATTTTTGCTTATTTCTGCAAATTAATTTTGCATGCCATAGTTGTTCTTTTTTTCTTCACACAAGGCACAAAGCAGTCTCTTGTGTAAAAATCTAATTTATCTTGTACACTAGGTTATGTGTCTAGTATCCTAGTGCATAAGCAATTGGAGAGTGTTCAGTTCATACTACTGCAAATGCTATTATGGTTTGAATGTGTTATAATTCAATAGTAGGTTGACAAGAGTGTCTTAGCCCTGTACAGTTAAATGTCCAGTGTTAAAGACATCAGTTTTAAACAGAAATATTTAATCAGGGCCATTGCATCAAATTATGGACAGCCCTTCAGTTTTGTCATATACTACAAACTATCACCTGAACATCACATAGGTGCAGTATCAAATGTCCAAGACAATTACACCTAATTACACATACAATTGCCTGATAAAAGATGCCTTCCTACCAACTTTGTACAGTGCATACATTGCTTAGCATACCAATGCATATCAAAGCATTGAGCTGAAACTCAGATGTTTACATGAAAAATATAAAACAGTGTTAAGGAAACGTACATCTTGTAAATTGTGTCATTACACTTTACACAACAATAAAATGTGTGTGGATAAAATAAGGGAGCCTGTATTTCTTACACTGTAACTCCTGCCAGGGCTTCGTGGACTTCTTAAGTTGAACACAGCACATATATCATACATTTTATAGGACACAAAATATACAAAAATACATAATCCTAATAGCTAACATATCCTTCCAGTAAAAAAGATTCTATACTTAAGCTGAAGAAGTATGTATTTATTATCCCTTAGTGCCAATCGAGTATATATTTCTTTTACTTCTGTCTCCTTATTACACCTCCTGCTACTTTCAGGAGATATCCAGTCAAACACTGGTCCTTTCAGTATTTATTGATTGATTGATTGATTGATTGATTGATTGATTGATTGACTTTTATTGACTGAGAAAGTCCACTGGGCTTGAGACCCATTTTCAGTGGAGGCCTGGGGAGAAAAGCTCCAAGTTACATGAAAATCATTACATGAATTTGTAAGGAAACAATTAATTTTAAAGCAAGTGAAATAATATAGAAAACTATCTAAACAGCACATATGTTGTAAAAAGGCACAATACAGTAACAATGGAACATTAGTATGTAGGAAAATTAAACAGTTAGAAATATTTAACAATACAGCTCAATTTTTTTTGGGGGGAGTAGGAAAAGGGAAAGGTAAGTGTAGTGGGAAGGTAGCATTAGAGAGTTAAACGTAAAGGTAAGATAGATATAGTTACGATCTTATAGCTAGGTGGTGGGAATATGTAGATTATAGGTGGCATGTATTTAATGGTAGTATTAAAAATAGAAAGTGACAGAAAAGAGAAAATGTGTTAAGATAGTTCTATTGATGTGTGGACTAGGATACTAAAGACTATATTTGACCCCTTCAAACTGACTGAATAAATGCTCATAAAATCAATATCATGCACATGAATGCCAGGAGTGAACGTAATGTACCCACTGTAATATACTTCTGGATAAACTTCTGTTCTGTTCTATTCCATTCTGTTCTGTTCTATTCTATTCTAGTCTATTCTAGTCTAGTCTATTCTGTTCTATTCTGTTACTTCTTATTAGCAAGACCACCATCTGGCCTCCCACACCCTTCACATGCACTGCATACTACAGCCTGTGCTATCTCCCACATACTAATGAGGGCTACCATAACTAGCTTAGAAGTTCCAAGCCCATACCCCAGGTCTTGGCCATTTTCATGCCTTGAAAGCCTCTACTTGCTTGGTGACAGGTGGTTGATAAAACCGCCATTCACACCTCCAGGACTGGTAAGCTAGCATTGAGTCCTCACTTTCATCCTCCCCTACTTGGCCCTTCCATTGCCTGAGCTGCTACTCAACGTTAGGTTCTCTGGGCTGCATTCGGGGTCTCACCTTTTAGTGTCACACAGCTGGGCTTGGATGATAAACATACATGTTTGGATACTTGTCTTATCTGCAGGAAAAATGTGGTACTATCCGAGGTTCCATCAGCATTAGCCTTCTATTATTTTTCCTCTCTTTTGTCCCACCTTCCTGGTATTCTTTCTTCTTATCATACCCTCTCTCCTCCCTGTTTCCTTCTGGCTTATCTGTTCTACTTACTGCTTCCGCAGTAAGTAGAATATCTGTTGTTGTAAATATCAAATAATTGTACATTAAGGTTTTTGATCTTCTGTCCTACTCTGATTGATACTCTGAGATTAAAAAAATCTCTTAAACAATACCTCTCCTCCTGCTGGTTATGCCCATGCCAAAATAATCCTCTCTAATCACACCTACCACATTCTTCCCCTATTGTACCACTCCCACTCTACCCCTCCTCTTTCCACTCAACTGGTCAATATGTATGTTCTCTAATGTGTTCTAAATATCATAGTTAAATCAATGCCTAAGATTGTTACTGCATTGCCTTCTAGCTGTCTGTGTAATTGTAACTATATGTCCGTATTTTTATGTATTGCCTTCTAGCTGTCTCTGTAACTGTAATTATATCTCTATGGTTTATTGTAATCTGCAACATGTTTAATTTAATGTGGGGCTTTTCTCCCCGGGCCTCCACTGAAAATGGGCTCACCTAGGCCCAGTGGACCTTCCCGGTAAACAAATGCAATAGATAAATAAATAAATAAATAAATAAATAAATGGCTTTCTAAAACAATTATTACTGTGTGCATATATTACCTGTATAGCTTTGTAACCCTGGGTTGAACCTGGAAAATGCCCGCATGGGTCAAGGCCAGTCAACAACAACAACAAAAAAATAAATAAATGAAGTAAAATACTATAATATAAAACAAAATAAGTTAAGACTGATACTATAGTATTGAAAGTGGTTGTAAGGGCCTTATAGTAGCTGATAAGTAGGGGTTGGTGGCAATGGAAACTACCTTATAGCCTGGGCAGAAGGTTGAATAGCTAATAACCTGTGCCAGCCTTCTCTACATGTGTGTGTGTTTGTATATCAATCAAATTTCAAAGTGTGTGTGTGTGTGTGTGTGTGTGTGTGTGTATGTATGTGTGTGTGTGTGTGTGTGTGTGTGTGTGTCAGCTACGTGGGCAGGGACACAAAGCACTGGTTGGAAAGAGAGGGTGCTGGAGGTCTTGGCTTAGCCCCTCAGCTAAGATTTTAACCCTATAGCTATGCCAGTGGGGAGTTTTATTGGGGATCAGGAGAAAGAGGGAGAAACCAGCCCCAGACTGACTGTAATCTCTGTTTGCCCTTAAGGGAAATTGCACTTTATTGTGTGTGTGTACTTGTCATCCTCCCATTGTGTACGTCCCCTAGCTGTTGCCAGTGTTGAGGATTGAGGCTCCTTGATTATTGGGCCAGTACAAGGGCATCACATAATTAATTGGTTGACAGTATTGGGATATCTACATCACATATTAATTGGTTGACAGTGGTGGGATAGCCACATCACATATTAATTGGCTTGTAGTGGTGTGGATATTGAATTCCTGTAGCCTGTGTGCAGTGGTCACTGAAGGTGTTTGTACTCTCAGTCAGCCACACAGTGAACATTCAGAGTTTCATATCATAATTGTTTTATTTTTTTTGTTAGCGTAGTTAGTCAGGGAGAGCATGCAAGCATGTCAGCAGGGGAATATGACAAGCTGACAAGGAGCCAGTTGGCTGAAATGTGCCAGGCTAAAGGACTGTTGCATGCCAACCTGACTGAAGCAGAAAATATTGTAGCTTTACATACATACATACATACATACAAACAAATGTTTCAAGCACGAGCATTAAAGCCCTTCTAGTTTGCCAATATGCCAAAACACTTGTTCCCATATTAAATGTCCAGGCTGTTCTTAAAAATATCTAAACTAGTACTTGCTTTAATGTAATTAGGTAGTCTGTTCCAAGCATCAGCTACTCTGTCAGAGAACCAGTTAGTACACTTCTCATTCCTATAGAATCTTCTACATAGGTTATCTGACGATTCTCTAGTACTTTTTGATAACCCCAAACATTCCCAGAGGTAGTTGTCCCTAAATGCCCTGTATACCCGAATAAAATCTCCTCTTAAATATCTGTAAGAGACACTGTACAAGTTCAGATACTTTAGTCTTTCATAATAACGTAGATTTTCACATCCATGGATGCCCTTGATATATTTCATCTGTACTCTTTCCAGTTTATTCATGCTTGTTTTCTTATAGGGTTTCCATATTGTTATTCCATACTCAAGTTTGGGTCTAATGTAACTAACAAACAATGACTTCATTATGTTTAATTTCCTAGACTTTATAAATCTTTTTATACAACCTATAGTTCTATAACTATCATTAGCCAATTGGTTGATATGATTTGAAAAACTCATAGCTAAATCTGCCCATATACCCAGGTCCTTAAATGAGTCTACAATTTCAATCACTGTGTGTTGCATTAAATATTCACCTTTCAGTTTATGTCTCCCAAATCTCATATGCTTAGTTTTTGATGTATTTATCAACATATTATTCTCCTGTGCCCAAATGGTCAATTTAGTCAAATTATTTTGCAGACCTGCCTTATCTGTAACACTTGTAATCAGTTTACCCAATTTCAGGTCGTCAGCATATAGACTGTAGAACACCTTAGATGAAAAAGTAAGGTCTGAAAGATACAATCTAAACAAGTAAGGGCCTAGTACAGAGCCCTGTAGGACACCTTGACTGTAACCAAGGATTTCACCTGTCCAGTTGGTGTGTGATACTTGCCATGTCCTATTTGTGAGCCATGCAGCTATCCATGTTATCAACAGTACATCAATACCTAGTTGTACTAATTTATTGATCAGTGTTTTGTGCATGACCCTGTCAAATGCTGAAGTTAAATCTATATAAATCATATCACAGCACAATTGTTCATTCATAGTTGTTATTATATTGTTATAGAACATCATGTTACAGGTGGTAATAGATCTATCTTCAACATATGCATGATTATATATGGTTTCAAGTCCCAGCCTATCCAGTTCTGACAATAACTTATCCAGTATTACCTTCTCCATTATTTTTCCACAATATGAAAGTAGACTTAAGGGTCTATACGATTCTGGGTTTGTCCTACTCCCCTTTCCCTTAAAGACAGGTTTAATAAGTGCATGTCTCCAATCTTGAGGAATCTCCCCATATTTATATGACCTAGTGAATAATAGATGTAATGGCAGTGTAAGTTCTTGCTTAAGTGTTCTCAGGTTATTGTTACTTATTCTGTCTCCTCCCTGCACTATGTTTGGATCCAGTTTGCACAGTTCTTTTTCAATATAATCTAATTTGATTCCAGTGTCTGGGTTATCTGGATGTCACTAGGAAACTTACCACTCCTTTTGTGGAACCAAACTGTTTTGCATAAGATTTTGTAAATATATCTGTAATTTGTTGTGTCTGAGAATAAATTTTAGAATCTGCACACAGTTTATCAATTTGTGTATCTTTACTCTTTCCACATCTTATGTATCTATAAAAAGGGGTCCTATTATGCTCAATATCTTTATATAAATTTTCTTCAAATTTTTCTTGATCTTGTCTAACACAATGCATAATCTGTTTGTCCAGCTCATTTATTTCAGTTTTCAAAGTTGTAATTCGACCTCTCTTCCATTTCTTATATGTTTTGTCTCTCACCTTAATCAGGTATCTTGTTCTTATGGAAATATACCCCCCCCCCCCGATGTTAAACATTTTTTTGAATTTTTGCACTCAAACAATTTCTCTTTCAAAACTTTCCACATTCCATCTGCAGTTTTTCCACTGAACACCTCACTCCAGTTAGTTTTATAAAGATTTCAGTTTGGCAGAATTATCATCAATGTTATCAGCTGTTACCTTTAAATATGCATAGCATTTATTATACTGTACAAGATACTTGTGCATTAGCAAATCATTAATTGCATACTCATTTAAGGAATCCATATTCACCTTTAATTGAATAAAATACTACAAAGGAAATAAATTATACAAAGTCAGTAGCAAATAATTCAAAGGAACTTAAATCAACTTCTATGACAAAAATTATGCCAGCAATATCCAACTAAATAATAAAATACAATAAAGTTGTTCTAACCGTACAAGTTCTACCAGCAAGACAGAAGTTGTAATTTCTTTAAGTGCAGTTGCTTCTGCTCACTATACTCACAGTCCCACCTCCTTTTAACAGTAAAAATAAATAAAACTGCTCTTACCAGTCAACTTCACAACAAATCACAAACCAAGACAGGATTGTTTTGATATGTCAGAATTTTCCTCTCTGCAGTCTGTGAAAATTTATAGCTGTCTAGGCCTCTTGTGGTGGCTAGAGCTTGCCTGTCCTAAACCTATACCTTTCTCACAACCAAAAGTGAAACTAAAGGCTTTGGACACAGATGCATCGCAGACCAGTAATCAGGAGGACAACCAGGCTGGCCTTAGAGACGTACAACTCTCAGAAAATCAACATCTCAGACTTTCCACCGAGGACTTAAAAATCCATCTGGAGTTAAAGAGACTTGAGCTAGAGGCCAAACATTTGGAAATAGAAGCAGCAGAGAGACTGAGATGTCTAGAGGCTGAGGAAAAAGAGAAGCTGAGATGTCTAGAGACTGAGGAAAATGAGAAACTGCAATGTCTGAAGGCTGAGGAAAATTAGAAACTACAATGCCTGGAAGCTGAGGAGAGTGATAGGCAGAGGCAACATGAAAAGGAAATGCTGGCTCTTCACCAGAGTCATGGAGGTAATGGGGAAGGAAGCAACCAAACCCTAGTAGCAACAAAGGTCATTAGATTTCTTCCACAATTTACAGAAGGAGATAATTTTGATAGTTTCAATCATATGCTTGAGAGGATATCTAAACAGTATAATGTTGACCAAGGACTCTGGGTATGGATCCTGTTGACACCCTTACTCCATGGTAAAGCTGTAACTGCAATTTCTAAACTGTCTGATACTGATTGCTTAAATTATAACACAGTCAAAATATGTTTGTTAGAATGCTTTAAGTAAACACCTGAAGCTTATAGGAAAAAGTTTTGTGCTCATAGACACAAGGCATATTGAAAGTGTGTGTGAATATGTTACTGATGTAAGCACTTATTTTCATAGGTGGGTGCATGGATGTCAGGTCATCACTTCTGAAGGGCTGGCAGACCTTTTTGTGAGGGAATAAGCCCTTAGCACTTTGCCTGAGGATATGAGAATCTTGTTAGCTGATAGAGAATGCAGTACTATAGATGAGTGGGGGAAGAAGGGAGACCTATACCTAGCAAACAGGGCATCATTGCATAGGAAAGGGACACCCAGTGCTGCTCATGGGTTTAAAGGACCCATGGTGGGTAGCCCAGACTGCCCCAACAGGGTCTTTCAGTAGCAGGAGAAGCCACTAGTCCAAGTACACATTCAGGACCAAGGATTAAATGTTTTAAATGCAATCAGTGGGGCCATGTAGCATATCGTTGTCCACAGAGGTAAGATGGGGAACAAAAGGTGGGAGACCCAGTAAGTGGAAATGACAAAATGCTAGCAGTAAGTTGTCTTGAGACAACAAGGGTACCAAACTACCACAAGAGGTTATATCCTATCTTAGTAAATGGGAAAGAGGCCATTACTAAGAGAGACACAGCCTCTGACCTAACCATTGTGAAGCCTGCAATGGTTAAAGAGAAGCACTACTTGCTTGGCCAGTCTTCTCCAGTCAGACCTTTAGGAGGGACCCCATTCCAAATACCTTTGGCTAGGGTTCACCTTGACTGAGAGGATGGAAAAGGAAGCCAGCAAGTAGGTGTGTTTGAGGATATCCCTGCAGATGTCCTGATAGGGAATGATTTTGATAATGCAGTACCCTGTTTGCATGCAGATGCTCTTCGTGGTTCACTGTTGCAGTCATTACATTTGGGTAATCTGCTGGCAGGTTGCCCTCAGTCGGCCTGAATTCCAAAGTCTTGGGTCCTGCGTCAGTTGCTGTCTCCTCTTCCATGACGTCAGGTCGTCAGGGGTATAAAACATGCAGCCAACGCCATTTTCTTTATTCTTTCTTGCTGCGTGGTGCCCGAAGCAGAAGCATTTTTGCAAGTGCCGGTCGGCCGACTACTGAAATATTCAAGTTTGAGTTTCAGAACCAAAGTCTTCACTAAAGCTAAGTACCCCGTTGGGGAAACTTTTTTCTTGCTTTTTACCGATGTCAGAAAAAGTTAATAATTGTAGTACTTGTGGGAAGCAAATACCTCATAAGGATTTCCATTTATACTGTATTCCTTGCCTAGGCCCTGATCACAACGTGCCTGGCTGTTGGTTTTGTGCTAGATTTAACCAACGCACTATTAAGCATCGGTATATTTTTGCATCAAAATATTTTGGAAACAGATTTAACTACCCAGAAATGTCATTGGATAGCAATCTGACTACTGGAGTACATAAAAAACGCAAAGAAAAGGACAGAGAAAGGCAGTCGAGATCCAAAACCAATGACGAAGCTTCTCCTAAGCCAGTTGCCGGTTCGCCGGTACTCAGTGAGGGGCTTTTGCAGCCCCTGATACCCGCTACCTTCGCATCGCAGGCCTCTACCGACGCCCATGTGGTGTCCGGCATGCCACAAGATACTCAAGGTATTGGACCGACGGATGTATCTCCCTCTGATGGGTCCGGAGCCACTGAGCAGGCACCGGCTTCTGAGGGTGTATTCAGACCTCAACATTTATATATCAAACTGACGACAGCTGCAAAACCAAAGGCAAAGACAACTTCTAAAACTAAAAACCGATGTCTGAGCCATGTGCACAGGCCTCTATGCCTAAAAAACAGATGATCAAAATAGCTGAAGACCTTATTACCTTGATCAGGGGTACCCATCCCCCTCCAGATAAGAGGCCTAGGCAAGACACTGATTATGAATCTTCAGATCAGGTTTCTATTTCTTCTGATTCCTCTTCTGATCAGGAATTATCTATACATTCCTATGAGGATTCTGATGCTGAGGAGTCTATTCCATCTGCATCTCCTCCAGAGGATTATTCATTTGGAGAAACCTTGCATACTTTGAGGGAGCATTTTCACTGGGAGAGTCATGACCCCTCAGAATCAAAAAAGAGGCTCAGGGATTTCCTTATTCTCCCTCAGCACAAACATTTAGTCATTCCCCCTGTTTTAGACATTGTGGATGATGTGTTTTCAGAGTCAAGCTTGACACCTGACTCCTTACCTCCGGCTCCCAGTAAGCCTGACAGATATTACAGGGTCCCTGACTCACATAAATTTTTATTTAGAAACCCTGCTGCTGACCCTGAAACTATTTCACAGGGTCCAAAGGGAGTTGAGGCCTCAACAGCAAAAAACCCTACCCACTCTGACAGAGATTCAAGGGCACTAGACAGATGGGGAAAAAAGGTTTATACATCTGCAACCTTGGCAGTCAGGGCCTTAAACTGTCAATTTCACATGCTTAAGTACCAACAACATGTTATGAGATTGCTGAAACAGAAAATGATGTTGATTTCAGAATGTGCAGAAAATAAAGAATTGCAGGAATTATTGCATACAGCTGAACAAGTTGGAAAGCATACTTTGCAATGTGGTTTTGATTCCTTAGAAGCCTCCTGCAGGACCACAGTTACTGGATCTGTGATTAGGAGGCATGTCTGGTTAAAGGAACAAAATTTGCCTGATCATGTTAAAGCTAAATTGCTAGATGCACCTTTACAGCATGATTCTTTGTTTGATATTAAGGCAGAGGAGGTTTTAAAGAAAATGGAAGACAAAGTTAAGTCTATGCAAACTGTTAGACTTCTTACAAGTGCAGCCACCAAGATTCAGTAGACACTGACCTACAAAAAATTGGTCCTTTCCTATGTCAGACAGAGAGCTCAAAGGGGCAAATCCAGATGCCCAAAGGGTTCCAGATACAGGTCAAAGCAATGGGGCGCATCTACCTCCAAATCAGGGGGAGATAAAGCGCAAACCTACAGAAAACAGTCCCAATGACTTCCCTCTGCCTACCCTAAGCACTTATCATTTGACAGCACCGTCAGGGGGAAAATTTGCAATTTTTGCTTAAAATTGGCAGTTAATAACTCAGGACAAGTGGGTACTAAACATTGTATCACAGGGATACAGATTCCATTTCCACACCCTGCCAATTGCAAACGGTTGGCCAGATCTGCCCAAAAATCAATGGGCAGAGGCACAGAAACAGGTTGCGTCCCTCATGGATATGAGGGCCATTCAACCAGTACCAGAACAGGAAAAAGGACAAGGGTTTTACTCAAAACTGTTCTTGGTATCCAGAAAGGACAAGGCCTGGTGGCCAGTACTGTATTTATCAATTTTGAGCACATATCTGGACATTCCAAAATTCAAAATGCTGACTTTGCAGCAGCTTCTGCCCATGCTGGGCAAGAATGCTTGGCTGGTGACATTAGACCTAAAAGAGGCATACCTGCATGTCCCAGTAAGACAATCATGCAGAAGATACCTCAGATTCAAGGCTGGCTTAATGCATTACCTGTTCTCTGCACTGCCCTTTGGCTTATCTACTGCGCCCAGGGTCTTTACAAAGTGCCTGGCACCAGTAATTGCATTTTGCAGACATAGAAGTATACAAATATATCCTTACTTGGACGACTGTCTCATTCAAGCAGAGAACAAGGACACTCTTCTTCGACACCTGGCATTTGTGAAAAGGCTTCTAACATGCCTAGGGTACACTATAAACAAAAAGAAATCACAACTGGTACCCTCTCAAAAGATAACATTCCTGGATGCAAGCTTGAATACAACTGCCCAGATGGCATACCTTATGCCAGACAAACAAAGGCAACTGACTTCTTACTTCAAACTGATGGCAACAAAAAAAAAGTCTTCTGCAAGACAAATTCTGCAGGCTCTGGGCTTCATGGCATCCTGCATCCTACTAATTCCATATGCAAAACTGCATATGAGGAAACTTCAATGGTACCTAAAAAGTTTATGGAGTCAACATTCACACAGTCTGGAAACAATGATTCCTCTAATTCCCTGCCTGCAACAGGAGTTCCTATGGTGGGCAAAGGCCTGTCACCAAAACATGGGATGTCCCTTCACTCTACCCCCTGCCAGCCAAACCTTAACAACAGATGCTTCAGATTATGCCGGGGGGGGGGGGGCACATGGCAGGAAGGTGCATTCAGGGCATATGGGCACCAAAACAAATGCATCTACATATCAACCAGAAAGAGATACTAGCTGTTCAAAATGCCCTAACAGCCTTCAAGGACTTACTTCATCCAGGACAACTGCTGATAAAGATGGACAACACCACAGTCATGTGGTATATAAACAAGCAAGGGTCACACACTCATACCCCCTTTGCAGATTAGCCATGGCACTGTGGGACACAGCTTTGACCTACCAAATACATCTTCAAGCTCAATTCCTGCCAGGAAAACAAAACACTCTGGCAGACGATTTAAGCAGAAACATTATGGATCCTCACGAGTGGAAACTAAATCCACAAGTCTTCAACACGATAACAGAGAAATGGGGGAGCCCAGACATAGATTGATTTGCCTCTCCTCAAAATTATCATCTGAAAAGATTCTGCACAAGGACTTATCGCAGACAAGCATGGAAAGTGGACGCCCTATCCTTCAGTTGGAAAAAACAGTTTATGCCTTTCCTCCACTGCCTCTTCTACCCAAGGTCCTCCTAAAAGTCAGACAAGAGAAGCCAAAGATGATATTAATTGCCCTGGACTGGCCCCACCAATACTGGCACCCAATCCTAAGGAACTTGTCTCATTACCCAGCTTGGACCTTGCCTCAAACACCACAACTACTGTCCCAGCAAAACAATCAGATCCTGCACAATCAACTACAGACTCTAATCCTGGCAGCATGACTAATCAGGTAATCATACAAACAACACCTCTCCGTAAAGCTGTGATGGATGTCATTTTGGAAGCTAGAAGGCCTAGTACTAGAAAAATCTTACGCTGACAAATGGAAGAGATTCTGTGCTTGGAATCCAGCACAAGGAACTGATACAGCAAAACCAAATATTCCTCAGATATTACAATACTTAACTGAGATGCTTGACAAAGGTCTATCTTTCTCATCAATCAAAAGACATGCCTCTGCCATTTCGGCTCATTACAACACTGAGCCACCAATCTTTTCTCATCCTTTACTAAAGCAGTATCTTAGAGGAGCCAAAAATGTAAGGCCCCCTAGAAGATCACCATTACCTGCATGGGACCTCAATTATGTGTTGGAAAAACTCACCCTGCCTCCAGTTGAACCAGCTGCTACCGCTGATATAAAGTTCTTATCATGGAAGACAGCTCTGCTACTAGCAATTACTTCAGTAAGACGAGTTTCAGAGGTACAGGCCCTCATGGCTGTAGAGCCTTTTATCATATTTTACCCAGACAGGGTGTCTCTGAGGACAAATCCTACTTTTATGCCTAAGGTGGTTTCCAGTGTGGCTCTTAACCAAACAATTCATCCGCCAACTTTTTATCCAAATCCGCAGAACAAAGGGGAGAGAATTCTGCATTCCTTGGACGTTCACAGACAGCTAAGATTCTACTTGAGCAGGACCAAAGCTCTAAGAAAAACTGAGCAATTACTATTGTCATATGCTGCAGGATCAGAAGGAAAGGCTATTTCAAAGCAGACAGTTTCAAAGTGGATAAGCCACTGCATCCGTTTCTGCTACTTACACCATGGTAAACCTGTGCCCAAGGGCATTAGGTCTCATTAAACCAGAGCTGCAGCTACTTCAGCAGCCTTTCTCAGAGGAGTACCAACCAAAGACATTCTAGAGGCTGCTACTTGGAGTTCTGTTCACACCTTTACAAAGCATTACCAGTTGCCTCTCTACTCTAAATCCAGGGCAGGCTTTGCCACTGCAGTGCTGCAGGGCCTTATAGCCACACCTAATGCTGTTTAGCTCCAGCCTCCCAACCATAGCTTTGGGATTCTACCTAAATGACATGACTGCAGCAGTGAAACACGAAGAACATAGTACAGTTGTGTACACTTACCATAAATGCAGATGTTCGAGTGTATTCACTGTTGCAGTCCAGGTTACCCTCCCGCCATCCCCCTGTCATTCTGATGTTTATCTTTCCTTCACTATCTTCTACAACCTATGTGGTGTATTTGCTTGTAGATGAAGGTAAAGTTTATATTGATGCATGTATTTACATATATATATAATATTGCTATCTTTTTGGGGGCACCTGACATCGGGGCAAGAAAAACTAAAGAAAATGACGTGAGCTGCATGTTTTATACCCCTGACGACCTGACGTCATGGAAGAGGAGACAGCAACTGACGCAGGACCCAAGACTTTGGAATTCACGCCAACTGAAGGCAACCTGCCAGCAGATTACCCAAATGTAATGACTGCAACAGTGAATACACTTGAACATCTACATTTATGGTAAGTGTACACAACTGTACTTTACACACAGTCAGGCTTGGAAACAAGGCATGTGGGTCTAGTAGCCTTGGGGAGACCCAGACAGGCCATACACTTGCAGCCAGGACTGGTGATGTGGTTACTTCAAGGAGAGAGCTACCCTGTAGCAGTGAGACTGAAGGTGAGCCATAGCTGCTTGTGGGTACTGATCTTCCCTTGGACACAGTGACTGCAAGGGCAGAGGTGAGTAGTGGTACTCAGGCTGACAGTGAGGCACCACTATCAGAGAATACCAGACTTCCAGTGGAAGGGGAACTGGGAAGGGTTACTAAGAGAGAGTTGGGAAAGGCTCAGCTCTCAGACCCTACATTACAAGGCCTGACGGAGGTAGCTAGTGAGCCACCTGATTTTCAAGGGAAGGGGGAATCTCTATACTGGGGCAGAGGGTTACTGTATAGAGAGTGGACCCCTGAGGGAGGGCTAGAGGGTGAGAGAATACAGCAGTTGGTAGTGCCCAGAGCCTACCAACTGGAACTTCTAGCCATAACCCATGATATTCCCTTTGCAGGTCATATGGGACTAAGCGTACAAAGAGACGTATTATGCAGAACTTTTATTGGCCTGGGATTTCCAGAAATGTAACAGGGTAGTGCAGGACCTGTGAACAGTGCCAAAAGGGAGGCAATGCAGGAGACAAGTGAAAGCTCCTTTGATGTCTTTGCCTGTGATGGAGGAGCCATTTCAGAGGGTAGCTATGGATATTATGGGACCTCTGAGTGCCCCATGTTTCCCAGGGAAAAAGTATATCCTAGTGTTAGTAGATTATGCTATCAGATACCCTGAGGCCATGGCATTATCCGCCATTGAGGCAGAAAACGTGGCAAATGCTTTGTTAGGGATTTTCAACAGGGTAGGTTTCCCAAAAGAAGTACTGACTGACAGAGGTGCCAGTTTCATGTTAGACCTGCTGGCTTATTCTGTTTTCTTATTATCTTTTTTCTGAAAATAACATAATTCAATTAATTAATAAAGTAAATAGTGATCATCTGTCAAAAACATATCCATATGACACACTATGTTCTCATATTTTTGTATTTCTATAAATAAAAAAATGTATGTTTTACAATATACAAATACCCATCTCATCCTTGTTAACCAGGAAACCCTTTATGTTTAGTGCTACTGATAATGCCTTGTCTAAAGTAACACCTGCATACTGGAATGAATTATTTATATATTTGCTGGCATTGTTTTTGATCTGTGCTGAAACTGTTTTTTGCCCCCCCCCCCCCCCCCCACACACACACACACACTCTATTCCTGTTTGTTCTTAAAGTTGGTGGCTTTGCAGTGCCCGCCCCTACTGTAAATTTAATCTGGGACACTCCTCCCAGTCCCATCTCTTTAGTTCATTCTATCTAATACAGAGATCATTTGGGAAAGCCAAACCCCTTAGTCCCTTAACCTTGAATTATCTTCTGTTCCTGCTCTCTCCCTTTTAAATTAAAAAAAGACATTTTATACAGCTGCTTATATTTTTCTAATTTGTGTTTCTTCCTACTACTCTGTTACTTCATCTTGCTTTGCCTTTTCCTGCTACTTGCTGCCTGTTCTCTAAAGTGTTCAACTGCATCTTTTCTGTTACAATTATTACTGCTTCTTTATAGCTTGTCTGAATCGTTAAGTGTTATTCTTAAGTGTTATTCTAAGCTCTTAGTTTTGGTTTAAGCACTTGGGCTTTAGGTCAACCCCTTAGCTCTCCCTGGCCTTTCTCCCTCAGATTCTGACAAATATGGATGGACAATTTCCTCCAGTTTCTCCTGACAGTCTGGTTGATATGGGTGTCTTGAGACAGTGTACCAACTCCCTTATGTACACAGACAACCATCTACTACTACCACCTAGGAACACAATCTGTGAGAGATGCAGTTACACTAGGAACCTAGAGTCCAAGCTGTGTCCCCCTCAAACCAGTATATCTGGCACTGAAAAAGTTGTCAACACAATCACTACATCTCAAACACCACCCACACCTACACAACACACACCTACATATGTGGAGGTCCTCCACATAAACATAACCAAACAAAGGAGACCTCCGAGGCAAAAACACACGTAATCTCCACAGTTCTCCACACCACATACCATGCATAGTCCACACATCTGTGTCTCACAACCACTAAGGATTCACCATAAACCCAACATATTAGTCATAGGAGACTCCATTGTGAGACACACAGATGTGCCTCTCACCAGCCTGGATAAGAAGAAAGTCACAGTTAGTTGTCTGTCAGGTGCCAGAATCCACCATATCACACACGCACTCAAGTATCTCAATGACAGGTACTGTTATGACTCTGTCATAGTCCATGTTGGCATGAATAACATGAGACGTACCTCTCTGGACTATATGAAGAGAGATGTGACTGAGCTCACTGATTATGTATCCCAGGCAGGTATGTCCCTAGCCTTAAGCAGCATTCTGCCATCACCCAGAATGATGCCTCAGTACAAACAGAAAATGATTGAGTTTAACAATTAGCTTAGTTTCTGGTGTCATTCCAGGGGGATCCAGTACCTGACAGCCTGGGAAGATATGATCGACAGACCATGATGCTTTGCCAGAGATGTCCTGCATCTGTCTTACCTGGGCTTCAGGCTTCTGGCAAAGCCTCTTGCCTCCCCTATAGTGCCTTTTTAGGAAGAGTGATGAGGTTAAAACTACCAACATAAAAATTTCAACAAAACACAACTTAAAGTTCATGCTGCTAAATGCTAGGAGTCTAAACACGAAACCCCACTCATTGCAAGCATTCCTAACCCTGGACAATGCTGACATCTGTGCAGTGTCAGAAACCTGGTTCAAAGCTGTAGAGAGCACCCCAGCCTTACCTGGTTACTCATCCTATCATACATTCAGACCACAAACTGTGGGCAATAAAGTCATAGGAGGTGGAGTTTCAATATACATTAAAGACATACACACCTCCAGGCTGGTCAAAGGGTATGACGCACAGGAGACACTCCAGGTAGAGTTAACCATTGACAAGACCCCTATTCAAATCATAGCTAGCTACCGGCCCCCAAATCTGACTCAAGATACCCAATCCACCTATTTGGACCTGTTCGAATCTATCAATATTCAACCCTTTACCCTGATCTTGGGTGACCTTAACTTCCCAAACATAGACTGGATGAACTACTTATGCCAGAAAACAAGTGCCCAGAGATTCCTTGATTTTGTCAATGCAAATGCCTTGGAACAGCTAGTCGATATCCCCACAAGGGGTGATAATATCTTGGACTTAGTATTAACCAACATGAGTACCCACTGCAGCATCTCTGTAGTAACATCCTCCCTGGTAAGATCCGACCACAAAACGGTCACTTTCGAAGTCACTATCTCCTCCAACCCCCTCTAGCTAGGATCAGACATAAAAACTTCTCCAAAGTTGATTACAGATTCCTGAGGGATGGTATAAATAGCTTTATAACCCCCTCCCCCTCTGTAGGAACTGGCATCAATATCCAAAACTACACCAAAGCATACGAGCATTTATATAGATGCATAGAATCAGGAATACCCAACAGGACTAAATCATCCTCTGCAAGGAAGAGTAAACCTGTCTGGTTGACATCTGCCATAAATAAACTCTATAATAAATGGAAAAAATTACTGTCCAAGACCAAGAAGGAGCAGGTGCCCAATTGGAAGCAATGTCTCCTTAGCCTGAACAAGCAAATAAGAACACTAGTGAAATCTTCCAAAGCAAACTTTGAGTCCAAATTGGCCACATCTACTAGATATAATCATAAGGCCATCTTCACATATGTCTGCAACCTCAAAGAAACCACCCAAATCTGTTCAGAACTGCTGGTTAAAGACACCACATATACAAATGCCTTAGATATAGCAAACTTGCTGGCTGACAGATTCAGCGAAAACTTTACCCATCTGTCCCCCATCAGTAAATCAGGACATCCCCAGTATTTGCCCCCTTCCCCTTATATCTAGGGAACAGGTCATCACTGCTCTCTCCAAGGTAAAAATTATAGCCTCTATGGGACCCAATATTATCCCAGGCTGCATGCTACGTGAACTCAGGCAGGAACTTGAAGCACCATTAGGCACCCTATTCGACCAAAGCCTGAGTACTGGCTTCATCCCAGCTGAGTGGAGGACAGCCACTGTCATCCCTTTACACAAAGGTGGAGCTTTCACCAATCTGGGAAATTATAGACCCATCAGCCTAAGTAGCCTGATCTGCAAGGCCATGGAACGGATTATCGTGGACCTCATTAACAAGGACATTGGTGACCTCCAAACACTTGATCCAACACAGTTTGGATTCATCAAGGGGAGGTCATGTCTGCTAAATTTGGTTGACTTATTTGAGACAGTCACCAAAGCCATGGATGAGGGGAAGACTGCGCATACCACCTACCTTGACCTGGCCAAAGCCTTTGACACTATTCCCCATTCAGGCATAATAGATAAACTCTCTCAACTAGGCATCATTCCAGATGTGTAGCAAACTGGCTCACTGATGGAACCCACGTAGTCAAAATAGGGAAAGCCACCTCAAGCAGTAGACCCGTATCAAGCGGCGTACCTCAAGGTTCAGTCTTGGGGCCTCTGTTATTTTGGCTATACTTTTCTAAGGTGCAGGCCAAAACCAGTGGCTATGGCTGACCAAGTGTGCAGATGACTGCAAGCTGGGTGCTGTCATCAATTCTCCTAGTGATGTGGGCATCCTCCAGGATGGTCTCACTCAGACAAATGACTTATGCCAGAAACATGGACTCAAGCTGAATACCAAATAATGCATCATCATCCTCCTTGGGGAGAGTGATGTCCCCACAAATTATCACATTAATAACAACATCCTAAGCACTTAAACAGTCGTGAAGGATTTGGGCACCCAGGTTGATAGCAACCTGACTTTTGACCACCATGTTGCTTCCGTGGTATGGAAAGCCTTCTACATGGCCCACCTCATAAGTAAGGGTATCTCATCCAGGAACAAGGAGGTCATAACATCCCTGTATTCTGCCCTTATAAGTCCCATTATTGTGTACAATGCACCATTCGACATGTACCTCGCAAAACATATGCAGCAGCTGGAGAGACGACAGAGGTTCCTCTCCAGGAGAATCCAGGGCCTCAAACATCTACTATACACAGATAGCCTAAAAGCCCTATCCCTCTACTCAGTTTCATACAAACTCCTCAGAGGTGACCTTTGTCTGACATACAAGACGATCATGGACCCCACCTTGATGGGACTGCTGCATATCCGCAAGTCAGGCTCCACTCGAGTAACCGCACACATGGCCTCAACTTGGTCTGTGACATCAACATGACTTGTAAACAGGACAGATTTATGTCCCAGAGACTCCCTCATCTGTGGAATAGACTCCCTCTCCACATCAAGCAGAGTACTTCTTTACCCCTTTTTAAGCACAGCCTGGATAACTGGATGCGAATCAGAAAATACACCTCTGAGATTCCACCCATGTCCCTGCTGGAAAGGGGCATTCAGTGCTGATTTGTCTAAACATGGGCTAAACTCTTGGCTAGGCTTATAACGTTCTCAGGGCCACTAGCCAAGTAACCTCCTATGATCCTAGGAAAGTATAAAACAAAGGTCTTTACCTCACAGATGCAAGGCACATGGTTTGATTCTGACCTCTGGTTATTGGCTAGGCTTGTTGTAGTCTGCATACTGATAGCCTAGTATTTACCCGCGAACCTATCAGTGGCATTAAACAGTTCAAAAACCAACTTAAATCATATCTTATTAACCTAAGCAGAGATGCTAACTAGGTATTTTCATCCTGAGAAAATGCCAAACTGTTATACATTCTTTCCCCAAAACTAAAGTCTCATTTTGTTGACTAGACAACCAGGGGTACAGAAGGATATAATGCTATACTTCATTATCTCTTGTATGTGTGGAATTTCAATATGGTGATAGTTCTCATTTTATAACCGCTGTTAATACTTGCTGTGTTTTTTACATATTTAACTTATTGTTTTGTGTATTTTGTTGTCCTTAATGACAGCACGTCTTATTTCTGGACTTTCTGCTGTTTCTGTACAAGGTTATTATATGACTTGTTAATACTTTGTGATATGACTTTAAGGAATTGTGTCTCTGAATAGGAAACATGCTTGTAAAGATTATGTTTTTTTTTTTTTTTTATCTCTTGAGTGCAACTCAATTTATGTAAAAATTGTCTTTGCCTAAAAATGGCCAGTTCACTTAACCGGTTAGCAAACATAATAAATACATTCACGCATGCCCACAGAGATGTTTTTTACGTAATATCTGCAAGAAAGAACAATAAGGGGTTAGTGGTCCTGTCAAGTCCCTGTCTTTTATTTAACATTGTTTGTAAATCATCGCATTTCATTTTAAGTTGCTACATGAGTTCAGACAGGTTCCTGTCTTGTTATAGATCAGTATGCTCCTATAACCTACATTACCCTGGAGGCATTTCATTATTCATATCTAAGAATAGAATGAGGAATTTATATTACGATAGAATCAACCTGCTTATAATTAAATTTCTAGTTATAGCTACATTTCTGTCCATGTAAGCTAGCCAAGTTAACCACTCATCTGAGAAAGAAGATTTTAGCCCAATTAGAGCATTAAGAATCTACAGCTAATAGTATTCTGTTGATATTTAATTGCTTGATCTGGTGCTTTTCATGTAAGTGTTAAACAGTTTTAAAAATAATGTCATTGTTTTCATATGCAACCCATATTCTAAGATTTCATTCTGACAAGGAGTTCATTTTAGTTGCAGATTATGTCCTTTGAAATCATAAAGCTTCTGAAAGAGCTTACAAACGTGTAAACAAACTTACATCCTTTATGAACATGAAGGAAACTGTCAACGGTCCCAGGATGTGTTTCCATGGTTCTGCTTCCTTTTCAAGCAATTTCTTTACATTTGTGGTAGGAAATATCTATGCTAACTCTAAAGGGTTATAAATCTGTCTCTGAATTATTTGACACCCCTAAAATATGCAGTATGGAGATGACTGCTGTATTTCTGCAAATATCTATTTCTAAGTAACTGGGAACAGTTATTTAACAGGATACATCATCTGAACTAGGCAAACTATATGAGAGGGGATATTCTTAGTGTAACCGAGCATACTCTTTCCTTGCTTTCCCCTAATCTATAGAAATATGTTCTGCTCATAGTTTTTAGTTGTCTTTCAGGAAAATTTTAGTTTTGTGCAGTATGTTCAAGTTATGTCTTTACCAGAGGCACCTACATTCCAGATGTGTGCAATATTAAATTCCCTGACATCAAGGGGATCCAGTAATTAACCCCAGTATTAACTCATTAATACCCAGTCAAAGTAGAATGTCATACCCTCTGACATTTGTAGAGCTCCTGGCTGGACAGTTTTTGCATTTTTGCCTGAGCTGGATTACTGCATAGTTTCGAAACCTCCTTGTAAGCAAATGTAAATATATTAAACTGTGAAAGTTACAAAGAAAGTTAAAATGTGAAAGCTGCTCAGCACACAATCCTCTTCACAATGGTGTTATTAATATCATACGAAATTCAAGCAAGAGCAACAGCAAAGTGAAACATAAACCAAATCTTTCTTCTTTCATACAAATTGTTTATCATTAATAAACAATTTGTATGAAAGAAGAAAGATTTGGTTTATGTTTCACTTTGCTGTTGCTCTTGCTTGAATTCCGTATGTTATTTTACTTTTACTTTTAAAAACAAGAGCATTAACCAGCGTAAGCAGCTATCACAATTTTATTCTTTCGGTGTTATTAATATGTCAGCAGGACACAATGGTGAATTAAAGATTAGATAATACATAAATGTTAGTACTGTTATTTTATCAACAGCTGTTATTGTCTCTCTAACTACAGTAGAGAGATATTAACATCTCTCTTTAGTATAGTAGATAGACCCTGTCAGCATGACTTTTGTTAAGTAGATGTCATCTTTAATTTGCTACAAAGCAGCTTTGTAAGTGTATGAGGTATTTGCATAATTATGATTTGTATGAATGGTAACATATTTAATCATCAAATGAATGTGTGAATCTGCAAAGTAGTATTAGACACCAACTAATAGTAAAAAAAAAAGCATTGTATATACTTCATTTGGTAGCAAAGAGCACCACATAAACACCATCTGGTTCAAGTTATTAATATACAAGTATTGGCATATGGCATGTATTTATATTATTTCAAGAAAGTAACTCACATTGTCTCAGATACTAAGTACCCGATTTCTCTCAGAAGCCTTACTTAACCTCTGTGCTGACTGAGCATGATAAATGTTGTTCCACAATGCATCAAAATATACAATGCCTGAAATATTTAGAGAAATATATTGATGCACATGTGCATATTTTATTTCTGAACAAGAATAAATATATGTAGAATGATGGTATGTATACAGTAGGTATCAATGAAAACATTTGCAGCATTATTTAAGTTTTTGGTTGATGCAGTGAAGTCTAGGATAAACTCCTTCTTCCTTCCATGCCAAGTTATTAACAGAAATATGAATACTCATAATTTAAAATAAAAATGTGACACTTTTTCACCTTACTGATGACTCCATTTGGGTTACCAGTCATTCCTTACCTGGCTGATGAAATTGAGACCATCTTAAGCCCTGTCAGTGCAGTCCATTACATTAGTACGAAGCCCCACTGTCTTCATCAGTTGAGACCGAATAATGAAGGGCTTGGTTAAGGTCTAGCTGAGTCTTGGTGTTCTCTCTTCCCCTTCTGTCTCCAGGCAAGAGAAGGACCTCTATCCCCCACTTTTCATCTTCCTAATCCAGGCCCAGTTCTGTCACCAAGAGTGTAGAAGCCAGCTGTTGTTCGTGTGCCATTCTGATCTGCATCAGTGATACTTCTTCCATTGTCCCTCATACCATTGGTACCAGTAACCTCTGCCCTAATGCTGTCAGTATTGTGAGCCAGTAGAATCAAAGGTATTAATGTCAATGCCTCAATGCTCATATTGACATTGGCAATCTTGGTGCTGTTTATTGGGTCACTATTCATTTGCATTTAAATATTTGATGTCAAAGCCCTTCTCAGTACCATACCTGACCTTGGATCTGGGCATCAGGACTGTAATATTGACATGAACACTTCACAGGTTCATAGGTAAATACTAGACTATCAGTCAGGTTCATAGGTTCACTGGTAAATACTGGACTATCAGTATTGCAGACTATTGTAAGCCTAGCCAATAACCAGACATCAGAATCAAACCATATACCTTGTACCTGTGAGGTGAAGATCTTAACCATTATGCCAATGTCTCCCTCCTTAGGTCAGCAAGGATGATGGTACAGATGTAATCAGTGCTAGTGATTTTGGTACCAGTGATTGAGATAAGAGAATCCGTTCCAGGGAGGCCTCCTAGGTTTCCAGCATTGGAAATACTGTTGCCACCCATCTTATTATCACTGGGATACTCACAGGTTGAGCTATCTTGTCCCATTATCTACTGTGCAAAGCAGCAGGAGTTGGAAAGTCCCACTTTTTGATTGCACTGAATCGCTGTGGAAAAGCCAAAATAATTTCTGGATTTTCCACAGCAGTTCAGTTACGTCACTAACCCAGACATGCAGCCAGAGCTATTCCCTGTTAGGTCTGGGTATTTTAAATCATGCAGCAATTGGCTGCACTTCATGAAGGGGGTGACGATTGGGACAGGAAGAGCCCTACAGGGATCATGGCTGTAGAGCAGTTTGTTTTTAGCACTTCTACAGCCACTCAAAAGTAAGACTGAGATTTGTCTTTTTCTTTGCCTAACAGCCAAGCCAGCCAGTCAGCCAGCCAGCAAGCAAGCTGGTCAGCTAGCCAGCCAGCCAACCAGCCATTCATCAAGCCATCCATTCATCCAGCCATCCATCCAGTCATCCAGCCAGCCAGCAATCCAGCTGGCCAGCCAGCAAGCAAGCAAGCTAGCCAGCAAGTAAGCAACCTAGCCAGCCAGCTATAGTACTAGCCATCCATTCATCCATCCAGCCAGCCAACCATTCATCCATCCATCTAGCCATTCATCCAGCCAGCTAGCCACTCCAGCATCCAGGCAGCTAGACACTCCAGCAGCTAGCCAGCCAGCTAATAACGCCAGCCATTCATCCATCCAGCTAGCCACTCCACGCAGCCAGCTAGCCACTACAGCAGCCAAAGATCCAGCCAGCCTGCTAGCCACTCCAGCAGTCAGCCAGCTAGCCGCCTCAGCAGCCGGCCAGCCAGCTAGCTACTGCAGCATCCAACCAGCAGCCAGCCAGCCATTCATCCTTCCAGCCATTCGTGCATTCAGCCAGCCATTCCAGCACCCAGTCAGCCAGTTAGCCACTCCAGCAACTAGCCAGACAGCCAGCTTGCCACTCGAGCAGCCATCCAACCAGCCAGCTAGCCACTCCAGCAGCCAACCAGCCAACCAGCTAGCCACTCTGGCATCCAGCCAGTCAGTTGGTCACTCCAGCAGCCAGCCAGCCAGCTAGCCACTCTAGCAGCCAGCCAACCAGCCAGCTAGTCACTCCAGCAGCTAGCCAGCCAGCTATCCACTCCAGCGATCCAGCCACCTAGCCACTCCAACAGCCAGCTAACCACAACAGCAGCCATCCATCCATCCATCCATCCATCCATCCATCCATCCATCCATCCATCCTTCCAGCCATTTATGCATTCAGCTAGCCACTCCAGCAGCCAGCCAGCCCATTAACCATTCCAGCAGCCAGCCAGCCATTCCAGCAGCCAGCCAGCTAGCCACTCCAACAACCAGCCAGCCAGCTAGCCACTCCAGCAGCCAGCCAGCTAGCCACTCCAACAGCCAGCCAGCCACCTAGTCACACCAGCATCCATCCATCCATCCATCCATCCATCCATCCATCCATCCAGCTAGCCACTCCAGCAGCCAGCCAGCCAGTTAGCCACTCCAGCAACCAGCCAGCCAGCTAGTCACTCTAGTAGCCAGCCAACCAGCCAGCTAGTCACTCCAGCAGCTAGCCATCCAGCTATCCACTCCAGCAATCCAGCCACCTAGCCACTCCAACAGCCAGCTAACCACAACAGCAGCCATCCATCCATCCATCCATCCATCCATCCATCCATCCATCCATCCATCCATTCATTCATTCATTCATTCATTCATCCATCCATCCTTCCAACCATTTATGCATTCAGCTAGCCATTCCAGCAGCCAGCCAGCCCATTAACCATTCCAGCAGCCAGCCAGCCATTCCAGCAGCCAGCCAGCTAGCCACTCCAGGAACCAGCCAGCCAGCTAGCCACTCCGGCAGCCAGCCAGCCAGCCAGCTAGCCACTCCAACAGCCAGCCAGCCACCTAGCCACACCAACATCCATCCATCCATCCATCCAGCTAGCCACTCCAGCAGCCAGCCAGCCAGTTAGCTACTCCAGCAACCAGCCAGCCAGCCAGCTAGCCACTCCAGCAGCCAGCCAGCCACTCCAGCAGCCAGCCAGCCAGTTAGCCACTCCAGCAACCAGCCAGCCAGCTAGCCACTCCAGCAGCCAGCTGGCCAGTTGACCACTCTGGCAGCCAGCCAGTCAACCAGCTAGCCACTCCAGCAGCCAGCCAGCCAGGTAACCACTCCAGCCGCCAGCCAGACAGCCGGACAGCTAGCCACTCCAGCCGCCAGACAGACAGTTAGCCATATCAGCAGCCAGCCAGCCAGAGAGCTAGACACACCAGCAGCCAGCCAACTAGCTACTCTAGCAGCCAGCCAGCCAGCCAGCTAGCCACATCAGCAGCCAACCAGCCAGCCAGCTAACCACTCCAGCAGCCAGCCAGCTAGCTTGACACTCCAGCAACCAACCAGCCAGCTAGCCTCTACAGCAGCCAACCAGCCTAGCCAGGTAGCCACTTCAGCAGCCAGCCAGCTAGCCACTCCTGCAGCCAGTCAGCTAGCCACTCCAGCAGCCAACCAGAAGCCAGCCAGCCATCCATACGGCCATTCATCCAGCCAGCCATTCATCCATCCAGCTAGGCACTCCAGCAGCCAGCCTGCCAGCCAGCTAGCCACTCCAGCAGTTAGTCTGCCAGCCAGCTAGCCACTCTAACAGCCAACCAGCCAGCTATAGTACCCATAACTGCATCTCCTTCACTACTCCTGTGGTGATGTCATAGTAGAGGGTGTGTCCAGTGTCATATTGGCCACACCCCCATGCCCCACTTTGATCCACTTAAAAGGTGGCCACTCTAATTGGAACAGGCACCTACCACATCAGCTGAGCTGGTCATAATATTACAATGTAGCAGAATTGTACAAAGAAAGGGACATAGAGTTATAATATTTAACTATACAATTCATCAGGTGGCATGAAGCATAAATAGCTATGAAAAAATACAAAATACGTGCTGCATTCTTCTTTTAAAAGGGGTGCGCATTATCTGGCATTTAATTTCACATATGCATCCTTCTGCTAACAGAGCTCACAGTAAACAAAACATGTTAACAGAATGGGGAGGAAGGCAAGAGAATTCTGAAGCAATTTCCTCCTTTCCTGCAGTACTATCCTGGACATTGGGTTGTATTAGCCATTACCTAATGACACTAAGATAGTCTGTGGAATTCTGTTTTGTTCCATACCCTTAAGGTATACTTAAGAGATGATTAATCCCAGATATAGTCTTACTTTAACCTCAGTTGCTGCTGCTATGGTCACATCAGATATTTTAAGATTACTGTCAACACACTTGTTTTGCAGCCATGCAGAAAGCAAGATTTAAAAAAAATGAGTTCAAAAGGCCTAGTGAAGCAATGAGTAAGTTTCAAAGAAAAAAGTATAGTTTTAGGCAAATTAGACTGTAACATTTTAATTTGTAAACTACTTTTGTATACACTGAATGCACTGTCAACTGTGTCTTTTTATGGTCAAGAGTAAGCAATTATCCTGGAACACTGAGTATAATTCTAGAGACCTCATTTTTATTTATTTATTTATTTGCAGTTGGTTTACCAGGATAGTCCATTGGGCCAAAGAACCCATTTTCAATGGAGTCCTGGGGAGAAAAGCTCCAAAAACAATTAGTAGGGTTACAATAAGGTATTTAGTTTCAGTTATACAATTACTAAGGACTTGGAAATACAGTAGACTAGTGTAGAAATATATACAAATATTACAATCTTGTAAAGCTGCAAACAATTTACAATATAGAAGCTTTTACAACTTAGGGTGAGTACACTGGAGGTATATTTCATACATTTAGGATGAGTAGCTTAATACAAGCAAGAGAAAGGTATTTGAGCTGACATAGAACTTTTTCAATATAGAAACAGAGAACCTTTTCCATCTTAGGGTATATTTACACTTAGGTACTTTTAAGTATTCAGATAAAGCTTAATACAAGCAAGAGCAAGATCTATGAGTTTAGGAAAGGTAGTAGAAATTCCCATTATGAATAGGAGAGGAGAAGTGGAAATTCCCAGTATGAGGAGATTATGTTGGGTGGGAGCAGTAGCATTCCCACTGGGAGATTAGGTGTGAGTGAAGGGATTTTTTGAATGAGAAGTGATTTGTGATGGTACTAATGGATGGGGGTAAGGAGTTCCAGAGACGAGCAAGACTGTAGGATAAGAGATTTTTTCCAGGGGGACGAATTGGTTTATACAGTTCAATTAGGTTTTGGTTGTTAGATCTTAGAATTCTATTGGGGAGGTGCATTTTGAAGGTATAGGAGAGGGATGGACAGAGGGAGGGATTGAAGATGAGCTTGTGTGCAAGTGTCAGTTGGAAGTAGGTGTGGTGATTGGGTAGTTCTAACCATTTTAGTTTGTGGAGAGCCGAACAGTGGTGTGAGGAGGACTTATGGGAGGTAGAAAACTTGGCAATTTTATTATAGCAAGAGGAGAGTTGTGTTTTGAGAGAAGATTGTAGGTTAGTTAGAAGTGGGGCTCCATAGAGGAGGGATGGGATGAGAAATGTGGTAGATAGGGTGAGTTTGGTGGAGGGTGTAAGATAACGATTCTGTCTGTAGAGCATGCCAAGTTTTTGGTGTTTTTTTTTAATATTTAGTTGAATGTGGGAATTGAATTTAAGCTGACTATCAATTTGGACCCCAAATAATTTGGCCTCAGGTACCAGTTTTAGGGGTGTATTGCTGTGACTAGTAATAGTGAAATTACTTGGATTGAAAAAGGTAGCTTTAGAGGGGGTGAATACCATTACTTTGGTTTTGGAGGCATTGAGTACAAGGTGATTTGTTTTCATCCATTTTTCGGTGGTTGAGAATGCATCTTGAGTAAGCTTTAGCAGTGTGGGAATGGATGTAGCAGAACAGATAATAGTTGAATCATCTGCGTATTGGATAATTTTAGTTAAAGGGATAGAGTTGTGTAAATCATTTATGAATATATTGAAAAGAAGGGGACCCAGTATAGATCCTTGGGGAACACCGGTTGGGGTGTTGATGAAAGGGGAGGTGGCTTTTTTCCATCTTACAGCTTGATATCTATTGGATAAGTAGTTAGTGAACCAGTTCAGAGAAGAGGGTGACAAGTTAAGCTTTGAGAGTTTAGTTAGTAGTAAATTGTGGGAGATAGTATCAAATGCTTTAGAGAGGTATAGTAGGAGGGTGGAGACAATGTGTCCTGAGTCCCGGGCTTTGTTCACAGCTTCCAGGAAGGAGTGTAGGGTGGTCATAGTACTGTGTTTTGGTCTGAAACCATGTTGTGTTGGAGTTAGTAGGTTATTGTCTAAGAGGTATGGTAGGAGTTGTAGGTGAATACACTTTTCTAGAAGTTTAGAGACAGGAGATAGGATAGCGATGGGATGGAAATTAGTAATATTGTTGTTGCTGCCGCCTTTGTGCAATGGAACAACAAAAGCCTTTTTCCAGATTTGAGGTACTGAACTTTCTTGAATGGAACGGTTGATTAGAATGCTGATGGGGTAGGCAATGGCTTCAGCAGCTATGCTGAGAAAGTATGAAGTAATGTTATCAGGGGCATTAGAGCATGGTTTTAGTTTCTGAAGTAGTTTTTTTATGGTGGATGTGGGTATAGGTTTTAGTGAGAATGGTGGGGGAAGGGGGTGAGAATTCGGGAATGTTGATGATGGAGTGGAGATAGGGGAGGAGCAATGGTAAGGGGTGAAAAGTTGGTAGGGGAGGGTTGAGGTGTAGTGGGGGGTGTGGTGGGGTTTGATGAAGAAAAGGATGAGGTTAGTTTGGAGATAGAATCAATGAAGTAGGTGGTGAATTGAGTGGCCAAGTCTATGTCAGGAGTATTAGGGTCTAGGCTAGGGTTATCTGGTTTGTTGGGATTAAGGAGGGTAGAGATGCATTTCCAAAATTTTTGAGGGTTTGTTTTGTTGTTGTTTTGGATTATGGAGAAGTAATTTTGTTTATCGGAAATGATGAGCTTTTTTACTTTGTTTCTGAGTGTTTTGCATTCATTATGGGCTAGGGGAGTCCTATGTTTCTGATATGATGACCATGCCTTATCTCTAAGGTGCATAGTTACTAGTGTGTTTTTTGTTAGCCAAGGGGCGTTTTTTGTTTTTATAGGGGCTTGTTGCTCTAAGAGGTTTAGGAAAGTTGTGTTAAAGTGGGTGACAGCTTGTTCCAGGGGTAGAGTTTTTAGGGTGTGCCAGTTGATTGCTTTTAGAGAGTTGGAAAAGATAGTGGGGTTAAAATTTTTTTGGCAGCAAGTGGTAATAAAATTGTGAGTAAGATGTAGAGGTGAAGTTAGTCGGTGTGTGAAAGTGGGCAAGTGGTCACCAAGGGAGTCAGGCAGGGTGCCACTATTTGAGAAGAAATGAGGTTGGGAGACTAATATCCAGTCTAGGGTACTATCACTGGTGAGGTTTTTTTGATGGCCGAGCTATGGAGTTGATCAGTTGAGAGAAGTTGTAAAGATTAATGTTAAGTGGATTTGTGGGAGACTGTATTGCAGACCAATTAATATTCATGTCACCCATAAGTATAGTTTCATTGTTAATGTTATTGGAAAGCCAGGAGAGGATATATTCTAGTGTAGAAATATTGTTGCCTGGGGGGATGTAGAGGGAGGCTATGCATATGTGCTTGTGTTTATTTACGTGAAGCAATGCCAGGAGTAATTCTGCATTATTGAATTGGGGAGTTGGTTTGTTATAAGGGGTAACTGTTAAGGAGGATAAGTATAGAAGTGCTACTCCGCCTCCTTTTTTGTTTGTTCTGTCTTTTCTGATTATAGAGTAGTTGGGTGGAATTATTTCGGAATATTTTATATGAGGTTTTAACCAAGTTTCAGAGATGGACAAAAAGTCTGGTTTGTTATATGTAAGCCAGACATGCAGATTAGGGATTTTGTTAACTATACTTTGAGCATTTAAGGAGGTGAGAAGTATGGATTTATCTGTTGGAGAGGATGAGGATGGGCCTGGGTTGGGGTGTATGTCTCCTGATAATAGAATAGAAGTCAGATATAGCATTAGGTTGGGGAGGTACTTTGACTGCTTAGAGACAGGATTGAGTTTAGCTAGATTTATGAGTGATATGTTAGTTACTGTAGGGTTAGGATATTTGTGAGGAGTAATAAGTTTATAAGGGAAGAAAAGATGGTGTTTTTTGGGGTATAGGCATGGAGAAATTGGGAAGTGTGAATGTAAGACATAGGTTAAGATGGCTTGTAGTATGAAAGGATAGAGTGTGGTTATAGTTAGTTGGCTGGGTGAGGTAGTAGGTATAGGATATGGTGAGGAAGAGTACTAGATGAGTACAGAAGGATATGGCTTTTGAGAGCATAGTGAATTAGGTTATTGAGGTATGTTGTGGATGGCTAGTTTACTAGGGTATTATCATTTTTAAAGACATATAGAGGACAGTGGCAGATTAGAAGAAGAGACAAAAAATGGTGCACACTCAGCATCAGAATCCATAAAATGCAGAGTAAAAGAGATGTTCATACATTGAAGAAAGAAAGAAAGAAAGCCAAGTAAAAGCTAGCCTTCAAACAATGGTGAATCATAATTTGATAACTCGATTGAAAGTAGTCAACTTGTGCTAGACATTGGGAAGTACTATGTCACAGAAAGGGTGGTATATGGTAATTAAAGTCACATTGCACATTAGGTAAGCCATAATGCCAAATAGCGCCTCTGCTTTTTCTTTTTGTAGATTATCCAATGTATATATTGCCTTGTAAACAACCAAAAGAGCAACTACAAGTGGTCAAAAACCTTTTTGAGTGAAATGGCCTTAACAAAGGTGCAAAAGGAACATTTGTAGCAAAATAAACTATTGCAACAAGAAAACATCAACCTGGGAGAGGAATATGATATCAAAACACATGCACAAAATGGAGTATACATGTATTTAACCATAGTTGAAGTGTCAGAAATACAGCATGAACAACTGAGAAGTAAACTTAGTAAGAAATATTGTGGAAGACTGAAATTGATATTGAAAAGTGCTTTGACATCTAGAAAAAAAGCTGAAGCTGTCAATCAATTTACTATTCCAGTTGCAATTTGCAGCTTTATTTTAATTAGTTGGCCCCCAAAAGGGTTGAAATGATGTGAAAACTGCATGATGCTTATCAAATAATATATAAAATGTCATTGACAAGATTTTATATTCTTTCATTTGAGGAAAGCACGAGCGTCTTTGAAACTGGCTGTAGGTATAGGTCAGCAGTTGTGGGGGCCCCATATGTATTTACTGATATCATCAGATCCAAACAAAGAAAAAAAGTCCAAAGCATGATGAAAGCAAAGGTCTACTATGTCAAGCCTTGCTCATCTTATCAAAACTATTTAGTAAGGGAATAGATACGAAAATTAGATGTGAAGAGGACAAAACAAGTAGTAATAGAAAGTGCTAAAATACAAAAGAAAGTTACATGTATGTAAGGGATTTATCATAATAGTAGATGTTTGGGTGGCTCACTGCTGCTGTAGTAATTACTAGTGAGACTTGTGTTGCAGACGTCCCATACTGTTTACATGGAACACTGCATAGTCAGCTTTCAAGTAGCCGTGTGTGTTCATGCAGGCATTGTAGCCATGTAGGATGCCCTGTGCTACATGATGTACTCTAATCGTACAAAGCATTGTGCAGTCCTGTCCTGCTATGTATGTTAGTATATTATTGACCATGTTAGAGATGCAGGAATATGGGCCACTGTCAAGGGTGCCCTCAGTGCTCAGCTTGATTAAGTGACTTGTGCAGCATACTGTAATTTGCAGATAGAAAAAAAAAATCAGATTCTTGCCTAGAGGGTAAAGTTGATAGCAGATCATAGCCTTCACACACCTAGCTAAAATTATAGCTGTGGATTTTCTTTTTTACTTTCATAACCCTGTAATGCAGTAATATTGATTTTCACAATGTTGAGGTATAGAGTAAATACTGCTGTATATAATTGCAAAATGTAACAGTTGAAGTGGTATTGTCTTCCATAAGGTCTACTTCAGTAGACCAAACGTTCACTTACCTGACTTTCATATTACCAAGAAGAAAAGGCCAACAGCCACATAACACCAATGTCCTGGAACACTGGCTTTCCACTCCAGATAAGTAACCGCTTGGCCATCCTGAAAAAAAGTAAAACCAAACAAAAGTAAACCTACCCCCCCCCCAACTAAATATACCAAATCTGAGATTGCACTACCGTGGGGGTAAGGGGCAAAGTTCAACATGGTGTCCAAGTGGTTACTTTCCTGGAGTTGAAAGTCAGTGTTCAGGGACATCGTTGTTATGCGGTTGTTGGCCTTTTCGTCTTAGCAATATGAAAGTAGGGTAAGTGAACGTTCAGTCTACTGAAGTAAACCACTTCCATATTTTGTTGTCAACATTGGTAAATTCAGTGTTTTAATGCTTCTAATGTTGTTTGGACAGCCGTGGCGGTGCAGAGGTTAGCATTGCTGCCTCACAGCAAGAGGTTCTCCGGTTCGATCCTCAGCTGGGTTGTCTTCTGTGCGGAGTCTGCATGTCCTCCCTGGGGTCGTATGGGTTTCCTCTGGATTCCTCCCACATCCCAAAGACATGCTGTAGGTGGATTGGACATTCTAAATTGGCATGAGTTGCTGTGTGTGCCTTCTGTGGAAGGTTGGGTGCCGGGCTGGCAACTCGACACTGTAAAACTCCACTGACAATCATGAGCAGGTGATCCACTGTGGTGAACCCTAATCAGGAAAAGCTGAAAGAAGCAGAAGTGCTTCTAATGTTGTTTTATTTAGATTTGCATAGATTGTGATAATAGCATGTCATGTAATGTTTTCAGCAAGGAAACCAGTGATCCATTCAGTAACTGAATAATTTTGTAAGAGTGAAGTTAGGTTTATATTTGTTATTTAAAATGTACACATTGCAATTCAGGTATTTAGTTTCCTGTTGAGATAAATGTAGCAGGTAGTCAGTGGTAACATTCAGAGCTGCATTTGGAAGTTTGAACTGTTAATGCTTAAAGAAAAATGTACCATGTGTAATTAAGCACACATGAATATGAGCAAGGAAATGGCATCCAAGTCAGATGCATATGATGTTATACAGTGTTATAGTGGAGTGTTTTGAAGAAAAAAATTACTTAGTTAGCTGCATATTTATAAAAATTTCCCAAATGTATACACAGAAAAATCTATCTGAGGAGTTTTCTCCTTCCTGGTACACAAGGGGTTCCATCACAGAAAGGAAGGGTGGATTGACTATATCAGTATTACTTTGAAAAGCAAATCGGAGATTGCAAGTTCTATTTCTGTACAAAGAAAGTGGCTACTCTCTGCCAATGTGTGACAGCGGAATCACTTAACAGTGAGCAGTTAAATCTTCTTTACCCTATCACAGTCCTGATCCTGTGGTTGAGGTGGTAATGATAGCTAGGCAAACTGTTAAAAGAATAGCTAAAGACAGTAATGATAAACCGTGTACAATTGTTGAAATGCTTGCTAGTACTTCCACAGCCCTTGCAACTAAACTATCCAGTAATAAAGCTCTTAAAGTGTGCAATGAATATGAAGCAAAAATAGCATTATACTAGTACCATACTTAACAACATTGCAGAGCTGCCACCAGTTCACCTACATCTGAAATGAGAAACTTCTACTGTTAAGCATCACAGTGACTGATGCAATGACAGCCAGATGTTGTTATTAACCTTATAAATAATAACATGATCTTTGCAAATTGCAATTCATACTTGTTGATGGCACATTCCTTTTGTTCGGAGAAGGTATTGATAGTAGGATAGTACCATTTGTTTATACCCTACTGCTGTTAAAACTTGAAAACACTTGCAATGGTTTTGGAGTGCTTTGCATGAGATTTATGATCGCATTACTGAAGTGCTGTCTCCACATTTGTCTCAGGTGATTCTGAAAAAGGCAGAATTTATCATATTCGCTACCTAAAAAATGTTGATTTAAATCCTTTCAAATTTGGTGGCAGATACAGAAATTGTCAATGTCATCACCTGTTGGTAACAATCCCAGTTTTGCTTTGTTGGCTAAGCAATTTCCTGCATTAGCATTTGTGCCACCTAACAAAGTTCTAGACACGTTCTTATCCATTAAAGAAGACATACCAGAAGAAGCCGTTCTACTGTGAATTTTTTGATAACTACATTAGCGGCAGATCTTGAAGGTATACAAAACATAATCCTACCAATTCTAGACTTGTACCTTTGTATGATATCACATTTTGGAGACATTATGATATATGTTCTCAAACCTTTCCTCACACTCAAAATACAATAGACAGTTGACACAGGCAATTGCTAGGAAGAAGATTTATCAATGTAACTGATTCATTAAGAACCACACAGCTAGAGCAAAATCACATAAGTGATCTGCGCCAATGGTTACTGTTATGTATGACTTCTTCACTTAAATGGTAGAGCCTTTTGCCTACAGAGTACAATTTCATGCAACTGTTTGAAAAAAAAAAGGATGACTTTACTCCTAGGGGATTGACTGAGTCTGTTTCATATAGCTGTTCTTTCATATAACTGTTAAGGTGCACATATACTGGATAATCATAGCTCTTGCACTGAACAGGTCAACTCATCAGTGTACATTTACATCTTAATGTTCAGGTTTCACATGGAGAAGTGAAACAGCACCTAAACCACCAGAAATGCAGTCATCTTGCACTTTGCTTAAAAAAATGGAAATATAGTCACCTTCCACTTCACCTAGAAAAAATGAAAAAAAAATCTTTTAAATGACATGCAGCAAAAGTTGCATTCGTATAGGTTACCAGGTATGGCAGTACTAAAGCTGTAAGATTCTGAATTCAAAAAATCATTATTTCCACATTCAACATTTTCATTTTCAACATTTCAGTCTCAAAATCAAAAAATTAATATCACTACATTAAAGGTTATAGTAGTAAACCGAATTTCTTATATCCAATTCCATCCACTGACCCCTGAAACACTGGACATACAGTTTGCTCTGGGGTATGGGGCTTAACTGTAGTTTATTTATTATGCAGTTACAATTATTCAGTTGTTTCTTTTTGTTTTAAGACTGACATTATGATATTTCAGAGCATTTACTTTTTTTTCACACCTCGTTGACCTTGGAGTTAGGGTACAGCCACTGACAATGACAGATACAGAAGGTGAGCCCCCTCTTGCAAAAACACTTTAACAGTGAAAGATTGAGTTTCAATAGTTACTGATTCATTGAGAACTCAGTACTTAATGACTGCACTTTTGAGCACTGATCACTAAAGTATCACACGTTAGTCATAGAACCTTTGCACTCTTCTGCCTTCTGTGCTTTTAAAGGCTACCTTCACAAAAATCAGGTATGGCAAATATTTTGTACTACTGGGTGTTCTATATTTTATCCTGTCCTCCACCTAGGTGTTATATGTACTTATTGCAGATTTGGAATGTAGTTTGCAATGTTGTGCTGTGCATTGTATATTCTTAAAGACATCCATTCTTTTGTGCCTTTTTCCCTTTATCAAATTGCCTATTCATATGCTTCCAGTCAGGTAGATTTCCTTTTAGCTCCATATGATTCCTACACTTAACAGTGAAGTTCTTCATACCCTGGCGGGAGTACCAGACTTAGCATACTGTGTTATTGCACATAATTGAAGGAGAAGTGGTGAAATGCCAGATTTACTGATGTAACAAAAGAAATGAGAGGCTGTATAAATATGACACCGGGCCTCTGCTAAAAACAGGCCATAGGCTTAATGGGATGTCACTATCATACTCAGGGGTTGGCAGGATGGGCTAATGTTTAAGGTGCTTGCCTTACAAACACAAGGTGCAGGGTGTGAGTCTCACAAAGGATAATTGGCTAGGCTTAAAATGACTCGCAAGGGCAGTTAGCTTAGTATGAACCTATTTTATATTTTTAAAACAAACAAAGTAAATTAATGCATATTTTCCAAAATTCGGTTACGCACATGTTCAGAAGGCTTTTTTTTTTATTTTGCTGAAGCTTGTTTTTTTTTGTAAATCTAATTATTACTGGTATATTTAACAGTGTCACTGCAAACAGAGTAACAAAAAAATAAAACTGAATTTTCACGGAGGATCCACTGTGCTACACATAGCATCATGTTAGGGTCCTTATCTTCTGCAGTATATTGGTTCCACACATGTGAGTTCTTCAGAGTACAACAAGGGGAGATACATTTTAATATACTAGGTAATTGTATTTGATATGGCCGAATGAAAAATGCAATATCAAAGCTAATCAAACTAGCACAAAGAAGTGCTTTTTTAATTCTTTTTTTCCCTTTTCCTGTTCCTCTATAACTTCTGAAAAATCTTTACAGCTTAATTAAACTGGTGATTGAGTGATGCAGATCATGTATGCCTTTACTGCAAATTCTTTGACTAATACTTTGGGGTGTCTGTACTTGTTTTGTGTCTTAGTCTAGTTCCTTACCACTGAGGCACCCTGTTATCCTTATTAGATTATGCAGTACGCTATATCTGAATCTTTTAGAGGTTTAAGGTATGTAAAAAATGGGAGAAGCTGTGAACTGAGGAGAGGAAGTAACAGTCACATTATGCAGCTGTTGTTTTCTGTTATGCTGACCCCTTTTGAAAGACCTTATGGCAAAATGACTTGTGATGCTCTGCAGCTGAAATTTTCATGCTTGTCAAATGAAATACTTTTGATGCAAAATGCTGAGATGGAATAGACAAATTGGAATTTCATATTACATCTCTAGGGAAATTAGATAACGTGAGTGAATTGAAAGTCAAGAAAACTAATCTTTCATGATTTATTACAAGACTGAGAACAAGTATGAATCTGAATCAAGTTAAACATTATCCAATTACTTCCAGTAAACTTAAAGAAGCTTTAGCATCCATTAATTTGATGCTAGAAAAAAATCTTTTATTAGAGTCAGTAGAGGTAAAATCCTTTGGACAGGCAATACACAATTACATGGTTTAGGAGAAACAAAAAGTCTCAAGTGGAAAAGTGGTTGAAGAAACAAGAATAGCTACAAATTTCAGGAAAGTGGTAGATATATTAATTCAAAAGGTAACATATTTGGAGGCATGTTGAAGAAGAAACAGCAGCACGCTACAGTCGTTCTTGAATCATAGCCTGATTTTGTGCTTATTAAACTAATACAGGGCATTATTATGTCCATCAACTGGCCCCCATGTATCACTCACAAGGCATGTAAGGAATATAAAGCAGGTATTACTGCTGCCAGTGGGTCATCTGGATGTACTTAGTGGAAATGACGATCATTTAGGATAAACTGTATCCCTTAATATGAACAAATACCTATTCATACCTTACATCTCCCTACTTTCCCTTCTTCACTCACTTCCTTACGTCTGTCAATTTCTCTTCCCTGGTTTGCTCTCTCCCTCTCTCTAAATATACCATTATTAATTAATTAATTAATTAATTAATTAATTAATTAATTAATTGATTAATTAATTTATCTGTTTGCATTTGTTTGCTGGGATAGTCCACTGGGCCAAAATAAGCCCATTTTCAGTAGAGGCCCAGCGAGAAAAGCACCACATTAACAAGCAGATATAGTACAATAGATACAGCTGAATACACAAAAGGTAATCATGTCATCATCAGAAACATCAAATAGCATGATGGGTATAATAACTTGCAGAGATGAGTTCTGCAGGAACATCAATAGAAATGTAGCAGTAAATACAAATACATACAGTAGATAACAAGCACATACAATACAAGAGTCACAGCTGAATACAAAAAACCCATCAGATAGTAATAAGTATACTAACAACTTGTGTTAGAAATGTAGCAGTAAATACAAATACATACAGAAGATAACATGCACATACAGTACAAGAGTCACATCTGAATACACTAAAGGTGATTCTGTCTATATCAAAAGCATCAAATAGTATAGTAAGTATGCTAACAACTTGTGGAGATAGGTTCTGCAGGAACATCAATAGAAATGCAGCAGAAAGTGCAAACTCTCAATATGGCTCTAATTGATATTACAACATAGTAAACATAGATGGAGTTTCTTTGAAAAGTCACACAAATAGGTGGAAGAGATTCAGCTAGACACAAAATAAGTCAATATAGGCCTTAGTAGTGGTATACTGGGGAATCAGGATTTGAGAAGTGCAGAGTTGCAATATGTGCAGTGCCGTAGAGTGGAGAGGTGTTGGAGTAGAGATGTTTTGTATGAGGAAGGGTTTCTGGTAGTCCTTACTGATAAGCCTGCTTTTCTCTCACTTCGTATTGCAATTCCTGTTTGTATTATACTAACTTACTTTTAATTTCTCTATAAAGTGGCTAAATTTTTTCTTAAATTATTATCCTATAACTTGTATCTATTCTTAACCAATGTATGTTAAGTTGTCAATCTCGCCTTCATTCTTGCTTGATGGGTTCGGAGCCGATCCCTCGGCTCCGACTCGGCACTTGCTTTAGCTCGAGAACTCCTTTTACCAGCTCGAGGCAGCCCCATATCCCATGATGCAAGGCAGGAAGTACCCAGATCTCGTTTGCCGCTTCGCTTGGGAGGTCTTCTCTTTACCAGCTCCTGGTAAGTAATTCACATTTGTGACATTTAAGCCCCTTTTTAGTTAAAAACTATTTGTTTTGATAGTTTAACTTTAAATTTAACTTTTTCTGACAGAAATCCCTGTCTCTTTTAATTTTTTTTTAGTCAGTTAATTTCCCTATCCCATCCCCCCCCCTGTTAGGGTGTGTGTGTTGGTATTTTTTACTAAATACCTTTTTGGTATTAGTTTAATTTAATTGGACTGGTGTGTGTGTGTTTTGTTAGGCACCATGTCTAAAGAGAGGGTTTCAGGTTTTAAGAAGTGTGACTCGTGCTGTCAGAAGATGTCTCTGACAGACGGTCACACTTCTTGCCTGTACTGTTTAGGCCCTCTTCACCTGCAGGACTCCTGTGCTATTTGTCACTCCTTCAGCCAGAGAGTCCTGCAGGAGAGAAGGAATAAGTTGATTCTCAGGGGTCTTCTTAAGCCGGAGGGCTCTCCGGCTAAGTCGGCCCCACAAAAATCAACTAAATCTGCCAAGACCCAGGCTTCTGTTTCTAAGCCTGTGGCCTCGGCTCCGACTCGTATAGAGTCGAGATCGGCTCCGGCTGGAGCCGATTCTGGATCCACTAAGCTTTCGGCGCCGATGGCTATCGGTGCCGAATCTGCTGACCACTGTGGTGTCGGTTCCGACCGGCTCCGACACCCACGTGGCACGGGCATCGGTGTCGGCTCCGATCGGCTCCGACACCCATGTGGCACAGGCATCGGTGTCGGCTCCGATCGGCTCCGACACCGTTACTTTGGTGGCTGTATCGGCTCCGGCTGGAGCCGATACATCGAAGCGTTCTGCCGGCTCCGAGAAATCGGTGCCGACAGGATCAGTAATATCGGCTCCGATGACCCATTCCAGGAAGAGGTCGAGGTCTCCTTCCTTGGAGCCGATACTTTCGGCTCCGGCCTCGCCTCTTCTATCGGAACGGAGCCATCGGAGCCGATCTTCAAGGTCATCCAGGTTGTCAGACCATGACCTAGAGAGAGTGGTCAGTAGATTGCTCAAGTCACAGGTACTGGCCCAAATGCTACACAGTCCGTCTCAGCAGACGACTGTTGGTCCACACCCCGTTACAGTTCCTCCTTCAACTCTACCCCAGAGCTTGGAGTTGGAGTCTTCGGGCATGGTTACTGCTACGGCTGGAGGACGGATACCCCTTCTGTTCCTTCAGCCCCTACTCTTATCTCCTCTTCCTTAGAGGGATTCGGTGGTCGGGCTTCCATGGTCTCCTCCGAGGGGTGAGTGGCATCGGACCCTTGTCGAACCCGCTCTTCCCTTGGAGCCTCGGCCTTGGTGAGCTCGGCTCCGACATCTGCCTCGGAGACTTCCCTTCGGTGGCCCCTGGAGTTCCTAGCTCTTGGAGCGGGTCTCTCGGACCTGCCTGGGAGGGAGCATTCGAGGTGATGAAGAGTGTACTGGCCACTGGTATCAGTCAGCAGTCTCTTCCCGTAGCTCCTCCCTCTATTGTACCTGTTGACATCTCTGCCACTTCTCTTGCTACAGGACCCAGAGATCCTCCGCCTCAGGTTTCCCCATTGGGAATTTCCCCTCTTCTGAGGATTCTCCTGATGTTTGGAGATCCTCCTAGGAAGAGGACTTGTAAGAGGAAGCATGTAGACTCCCTGAGTCTGTCACTGGATACTGACTTTGATGAGTCAGAGGGATCCCTAGATCCCCTCTGAGGATGTCTCCTTCTCAGACATCCTAGAACTTCTGAAACAGAGGGAAACTGGCCCACCAACAATCCCTCTGAGGATGAGTCAGTATACCTAGAGGCGTTTGGATCTCGGCCCTCCACCTCCTGGGTGTCTCCGCCTTCGACCCCCTTATGCAGGTTATAGCACAACAGGCGTGGACAGCTCCTGACTCTGTAGAGCCAGTCCCTAGGAGGCGTTGTAAATTTATAACTGGCCCTAGTGACAAACAATTCCTTACCAAGGGTGTCCCGCTGATGCCATGGTGGTGGCTGCGGCCACCAAAAGGAACTTGCAGATCCTTCCGTGCCCGTCCATCCTCCTAATAAGGACTCTAGGACCATGGATAGGTACGGCAAGCGGATGTTTTCCTCAGCGACCTTTGCTATGCGTCGCTGAATTATCTTTGTCACTTCACCAGACTCCAGAGAGATATCCTGAAGGAGCTGGGAGAAGTAGTTCAGGATCCTACAGCTGCAGGGGCCCAAGAAAAGATTGCTTCGCAGCTAGGAACCCTCAATTCCATTGCTAACTCCTCCATGCGGCTAATATCGTATGCTGCTGATGGAGCGAGTAGAGCCGCAGGCACAGGTGTGGCTCTTAGACGCCAAGCCTGGATGCGGCTATGTGATTTTGTGGATCCCTTTAAGGCGTCCTTCACAAATTCTCCCTTTGATGGGTCAGCTTTGTTTGGCCCTCAGGTGAAGGAAACCTTGACCAGGTGTGAGCAGGACGGCAAGACTCTTTCTGCTGTTGGAGTCCGTTTTTCCACCCCTTCTAGGCCTTATCCCAAAGGACAGAAGGGTGGGAAGATGTGGTTCCGTAAATCTCAAGGAGTCACGCCGGATTCACGTGGTCAGTTTACCCCTAGAGGCAGAGGGGGTAACAACAACAGACGCCGCTCTAGAGGCAGAGGGGTCCAAGAATCAGGGCAACAGGGAGTCTCTTCCTGAGAAGCCCTTTCAGCATCCCTGAGGTGTTGCCCGGCTGTCCCTCCTTGGAGGCAGTCGGGAAGATTATCACTGTACCCAGAAGCCTGGCATTCCCTCACTCAAGACAGATGGGTACAGTCGATCATATCCAAGGGTTACATAATTCCTTTCGAGGAAAGTCCCTTCCCTCAAGTTCCCTTCCAGATGTACCACCCGGTCTAAGGGACATTGCAGAGTTAGAGATCGCAAAACTACTGCAAAAGAGCCATTCAGCCAGTTACAATAGACCATTCAGAGCCGGAATCTACTCAAGGTTCTTTTGGTCCCCAAAAGACGGGAGACTGGAGACCAATATTGGATCTCAGCAGACTCAACAAGTCTGTCAGGAAGACAAGATTCGAATGGTCACTCTTCAGTCAATTCTACCCTTCTTACAGAAGGACAACTGGATGTGCTCAATAGATCTTCAGGATGCGTACTATCACATCAAAATTCACAGACGCTCCAGGAGATTTCTCCGCCGGCTGGGGTCCAGTCATTTCCAGTTCAGAGCCCTGCCCTTTGGTCTCACTACAGCCCCAGAGTGTTCACCAAATGCATGGCAGTGGTCGGCTCACCTGAGACGTCAAGGATTCCAGGTGTTTCCGTATCTCGATGACTGGCTCCTGTCAGCCACCACCAGGCATCAGCTTATACAAGCCAGGGATTACACAATAGACCTTTGTTCTCATTTGGGCATCTCAGTCAACTACGAAAAGTCATCCTTATCGCCCTGCCAGTCTATTACCTTCATAGGCGCAAACTTAAACACTGTTCGGATGTCAGCTACCCTTACAGAACAAAGAGTTTCAGACATTCAGACTCATGTCAGGATCATTCTGGCCAGCAAGAAGGTACAGGCCAGAATGGTTCTAAAGGTGTTAGGTCTTATGGCTGCGGCCATCACTCTTCTTCCCCTGGCTCGATTCTACATGCGCCTCCTTCAGTGGATGCTGTTCACACAGTGGTCATACCAGCAGCTCCCAATGCGTCACCAGATTCTGGTGACACAAACATGCAAAGAACATCTTGCTTGGTGGATCACATCGTCTCAGGTTCACCAAGGCAGGTGCTTTGTACCTCCGTCCCCGATAGCCACTGTCACCACGGATGCCTCCCTGATCGGGTGGGGGTTCATTATCAGGGCAGGATGGTTCATGGGACGTGGCAACCGTTCGAGTACCATCTGCACATAAATGTCCTGGAGATGAGAGCAGTGCTTTTAACGTTGCAAGCCCTCAACGACTTTCTTCCCGTAGGGACAATTGCAGTCCACACAGACAACATGTCTGTAGTTTGGTATATCAACAAACAGGGCGGAACCAAGTCCTACCCCTTGTGTCGAGAAGCGCTCAGACTATGGCAATGGGCGATCTCCTCTCATCGGTTTCTGGTAGCAACGCATATCCCTGGGAAAACCAACATTATAGCGGACAGATTGAGCAGAGCTATTCTCATGCCTCTCGAGTGGTCTCTCAAGCAATCCATAGCGGAAGAGATTTTTCTGGAATGGGGTCATCCATGTTGCGATCTTTTTGCTACTCCCCAAAACAGCAAATGTCCACAGTTCTTCAGCGGCTTCCCTCTATCAGGCCATCCCCCCAGAGACGCTCTGACCCAGGATTGGCCCCAGGGACTTCTTTATGCCTTCCCTCCTTTTCCTCTGATCCCTCAGGTGATCCAGAAAGCTACCGTTTTGAGAGCCAAATTGATTCTCATTGCCCCTTACTGGCCTCGACAAGTTTGGTTCCGTTCCTCCATCATCACCTTTTGGTGCAGCCGTGGCATCTGGACCCAGTGCCAGATCTACTGATTCACCAATCCGGTCAGCTGCACCGGTCAATCCCTTCTCTCAACCTCACAGCATGGTTGCTCCACTTCCTTCCTTAGCCAGGCTTCCTTTGATCTCTAACCCAGTTAGAGATATCATAGTAACTTCACTAAAATCCTCTACCAGGAGGATTTACACAAGCAAATGGAAACGTTTCTCTTATTGGGCTAAGGCCCAAAATATTGATCCTTTTACTGCCCCTGTTCAGGCAGTTCTGGACTTCTTAGCAGAGATTTTCCATGCAGGCTCCTCTTCTTCCACAGTCAGAGTTCAGTTGGCTGCTATTTCTAATTTTCATGTCGGGATAGCAGATCATAATATTATGTCCCATAGGCTCTGCAGGGCCTTTTTGAAAGGAATTTTCCTACTAAAGCCTCCAATCAGGAATCCTCCTCCTCAGTGGGATTTAAATTTAGTGCTGACATCCTTGATTCTTCCCCTTCGAGCCAGCTGTTTCTTGTTCCCTGAAATATCTTTCTTGGAAAACTTTATTCCTAGTGGCTATTACATCTGCCAGGAGGGTGTCTGAACTTCATGCTCTTTCGGTTCGACCCCTATTTGATTTTTCACAAAGACAGAGTATCTTTGAGAACTAATCCATCCTTTTTACCTAAGGTCGCTCAAAAACAATCTGAATCAATCTATTGATCTCCCTGTATTTTTCCTAACTATTCAGATAGAGCTGAACAAAAGCTACATTATCTTGACGTCCACCGTCAGCTTAGATATTATTTGGACAGAACAAAAAATTTAGAAAATCTGATCAACTTTTTGTTTCCTATGCGGATAATAAAAAGGCCTTCCTGTTTCTAAAGTGACTTTGTCCAGATGGCTTTCTTCGGTCATCACTGAAATTTATACGATCGGGAAAACAGCTGTGCTCAAAACCTAAAGCACATTCAACTAGGAGTTTAGCTACTTCTACAGCTTTTCAAGCTAGACTGCCTTTAGACACTATTTGTGCAGCGGCCACTTGGGCCACTCCTCACACTTTTGTTTCCCATTACAAATTGGACTTGGCCTCCAGGGACAGAGCCAGTTTTGGCTCTACAGTCCTCAAGAGTTTGTTCCATTGAGCCACCCAGGATAGAGGTGCTAGGGACGCGGTCCCATCAAGCAAGAATGAAGGCGAGATTGACAACTTAACATTAAGAAGTTATGTACCTACCATAATGGTCCATGTTAGTTGTCTTCTCTCGCCTTCTTTCTTGCGACCCTCCCTCCTTCCCCCTGGCCTGGACAGACCTTGTATAAGAAACTATAATGCTAAAGACCATTCAGACCTGGTCCTTTTTCCATTTGTAAGTTTCTTCTTCCTTGGGAAGTATTGTTTATGCTTGGTGCTATTGCCCTTTTGTCAACAAACGAGATCTGGGTACTTCCTGCCTTGCATCATGGGATATGGGGCTGCCTCGAGCTGGTAAAAGGAGTTCTCGAGCTAAAGCAAGTGCCGAGTCGGAGCCGAGGGATCGGCTCCGAACCCATCAAGCAAGAAAGAAGGCGAGAGAAGACAACTAACATGGAACGTTATGGTAGGTACATAACTTCTTATTTCATATTATGTCTAATTTGGTATAATTATTTAAACCATAATTGTTTTTTTTCTATTATTTTTAAAGACATTAATATTATTGTTCTTAAAATGTTTTGTAATACTTCAGAGCTTTTCTCTCAGGGCCTCTGCTGAACATGGGCTCCTACAGGTCTGACATTCCCGGTAATCATTTATTTATTTATTTATTGACATTTGTTGACTGGGAAAGTCTACTAGGCCAATGACCCATTTTCAGTGGAGGCCCGGGGAGAAAAGCTCCATACAATCATATAAATTTTTACATAACATCAGCTTAATTTTGAAAGTCAAGAAAGTTTTTACACAATACAAATTGAAGTAGATATACAAGATAAATACATATTATAGAGGTATACAATACAAGAAAATAAACACAGTGTGTTAGATTTTTAGTAAATCTGTTTGTATATTCTCGTAAGTAAGAGTACTGTTTAATCAATTCTGTTTATTCATCTACAGAAATAAAGAAAGCAAGAGAGATTGGATGCGAAGACAGATAGTGTAAATTGCAACTATATTAAGTTAGTAAAAGTATTTGTAGTGTATATTGGCTAAAACATTTAAGGTGGTCTAATTATATGACTACAAGAACTGACAAGGTTATTGAGATAGTGATCTTTTAGTGCAAATTTAAATGTTTTTAAAGAGTCTAGTTGAGTAAAAGAGAGAGGGAGTGCATTCCAAAGTTTGGCAATGGCATGTGAATAGAGACATTGTCCAGCTCTTTTGTTGGGTTTAGTTATGGTTAAATGTTGTTTGTTAGAGGACCTAAGATGCCAAGTAGGGGTGTGTGTTTGGGCTTCCTATTAGATTGTTGAAACTCCATTTACACGAATACAAAATCATCGACACGTATTGCGCGAAATACATAATCGTCAAACGTGCAAAACTACGAAATTCGAAATGTCGAAGTATTTTGGTTGGCCCATCTGCGGTATAGCTCCGTAAGGTAAGTGTGCGATAGTTACGGACCTTAGGGTTAGGGTGCGGGTTAAGGTAAGTGTATAGACAGGTAATGTGTGTAAGATTTAGTGTAGTGTTAGAAGTAGGGTTTTGTTAAATGTATTTATGTGTATTATCTATTTTGTTTGGGTATATCACCGTAGGGGAAGTGTGCGGTAGTTATGGACCTTAGGGTTAGGGAGGGGTTAAGGATAGTGCATAGATAGTTGTGTATGTAGGGTTTAGTGTAGGGTTAGAAGTTGAGTTTTGGTGCTTTATTTTAGGGTTAGGAGTAGGGTTTGGTTAGTGTATGTATGTGGCTTATTTATTTTGTTTGGGTAGGTAGTATGTAGCGGGTAGTGGGGATGGCCAACTATGCTCGTTCAATATTTTAAATTTTGTGGTTTAGTGCGTTCGGTATTTTTGCGGTTCGAGTAATACGTGTCGCTGTTTTGGTATTCGATGTAATGGATTTTCGTTCATTTAATATAGACCCGTGTGTTAGTATTATAGTTTGAAAGGATGGGCAGAAGTTTGGATTATTTAGTAGTTTGTGGGTGAAAGTAAGTTGGAAGTAATGTAGGTAATGAGAGAACTCAAACTAGTTTATAGATTTAATGGCCAGGCAATGATGTGTGCGAGTTGGCATGTTGGAAACAAACTTGGCTATTTTATAGTAGCACGACTGCAGTGTGTAGGTTAGTTAAAATGGGGCAACCATAGAGGAGGGAGGGTATAAGTAGACTATTAGCTAGTTTCAAACTTGGTAGACTTGACCAAATAGAGTTTATGCCTATAGAGTTTGCCAAGCTTAAAATGTGTCTTTTTGATTGAGTATATGATTCTCAAAACATAGTTTGTCATCAATTGTGTTGCCAAGTAGTTTGGCTGTTTTTACAATTTCAATTTCTGTATTGTTTTGAGAGAATACTTTAAAGTCTAGCGTTAAAGGTTTGGTTGTGAAGAGTAAAAGTTTTGATTTTTTGGGATTAAGTAGCAGTTTAAGCTTCGTTGAACCAGGATTCAATGGAAGTAAATGCATTTTGTGTTAACTTTAGGAGATCTGAGATGTTGTTAGAGGATGTAATTATTGTCGAATCGTCTGCATGTTGAATGAGTGTACTTTGCAGGGATGCTTTATGGAGATTATTAATAAATATGTTAAAAAGCAAGGGCCCAAGAACAGACCCTTGGGGAATGCCTGTGTTGTTGAGTAGGTAATGAGATTGCTTACTTTTCCATCTAACGTATTGTTTTCTGTTGTGTAGATAGTTATGAAACCAGGATACCGTGTGTGGGGAGCAGTTTACCGTTTCAAGTTGTAAAAGTAGTTTTGAGTGGGACACTGTATCAAAAGCTTTTGATAGGTCTAGTAGGATCACTGCATCAAGAGCTTTGTACACAGTGTTGGTAAATGACAGTAAGGCTATTTGTGCTGTGTGCTGGCCGAAAACCATGTTGGGTGGGTGCGAGTAGGTTATTGTCTGTGAGATGTTTTAGCAATTGAGAATGAATACACTTTTCTAAAATTTTAGATAGAGGTGAAAGTATGAAGATGGGTCAGTAGTTAGATAGATCACTGGTATTACCGTCTTTGTGAAGGGGAGTAATAATTGAGTTTTTTTATAGTTGTGGGACATGTGATTCAGAGATTGATCGGTTAATGAGAATGCTAATTGGAAGAGCTATAGAATTTGCTGCAAGTTTTAGGTATTCAGTTGGAAGGCCATCGAAAGAGGGGAAGCATGTTTTAGTTTTGACAGCAGTTTACGAACTAGAGATGTGGGTACTGGTTGTAATGCAAATAGAGGAGTGGATGGGTTTTGTTGGAATTGCAATTGATGTGGGGGGAGTAGTTAGAGAGTGTATTGTCGTTTATGTTGCTGATTATACTTTTGTTAGTTTGTAGAGAGAAATCATTAACAAGTTTTTGGATAGTATCAGTAAAATGAGAATTGAAGGCTTGGGCAATTTCTTGAGGGTCTTTGTCAGGAGATGGGGAGGGGTTGTGTTGAGTACCAGGATTTAGGAGAGAGGAAATCAATCAATAAATAAATAAATTAATAAAGAAAAAAAAAATAAATGTAGACAAGTGATAAGTAAGAGTAATCCTGTACTTAAAGATGAGAGGCAGTATTGCTTCAGGTGTTCTGCCATTGCGTCACTCTGATACACCCTAATACAACATGATTAGTGTTCTGCAAGCCAAAATTTGGCATTGACATGTGCTCATCCCCAAGTTGCATCAAGCTCTGAGTCAGTTGTATTAAGGGGTTGGTGTGTGTGTGTGTGTGTGTGTGTGTGTGTTTTTTTTGGGGGGGTGAATCTGTGGTTATTTCCATATGCATAAAGTTGTTAATGTTTTGCTATGTCTAGTAGTGTTATTTTGAATATTCACATATAAGATATACATCAGCAGCTTTTACTATGTTATTTCTTACTGTGTTTTGAGGTTGTGATATTATGAGTGATGCTGTACAGCAGTATAGTAAGATAGCTGTTGTATAATCAACTCTATTGTGAAGAGAGGAAGTAAACTGTTTTTTGAAATGCTAAAAGTGATTTATGTAATCCACATTCGTAGGTGTTGGCATTACGTTATGCCCTTGTTCTCTTCTGCTATTGAACTGTACCCAGTATGGTGCATTCACATTTAGTTACAATAGTTACAGAAAACCTGTACCGAAGTGGAAGCACTATTTATCAAAAAGTTCTGTTTCTAGGAAGTGTAGGGTTTTCATGCACCATTATATTTTGAAATCATTTTAATGGCACATTAGCATCACCAGCAGTTCACCACTCTTGATGCCCTTTAACCCAGGCTGGCATGCTGCAGCTCACCCAATTTCTTTATGACACTGTATATGTATCTATCTACACCTGCTGCTCTGTTAAAACAAGTATAACAGGCAACATGGTGGACAGTTTGGAAGGAATATCGTGTAGAAGAGTTATGTTATAGGTCTGTTTCTTCCTGTAGTGAAGTAAGTAGCGCACTTTTATGTGTCTGGGAGAGGGTGGCTTTAAGGTTTCCTTTCACAAAAGTGTACGTTTTATAGTGTATACATTATAGTATAGTATTATAGGATAAATGTACATGTTACAAGAACAAAGGGGACATCCACAACTGTGGGCAGTTACGGAGGCATCAAACTCCTATCGTATTGCATGGAAGTTCTGGAGAGGTTGATTGATAAATGGATACACAGAGTAGCAAAATGTAAGATGGGAGATGAGCAGTTCATATTCAGATCAGGGTGCAACACAATTGACCCGATGTTTCAAGTGAAACAGATACTTGAGAAGAAGCTAGAGATGAGGATTGAGTCCAACTGGGCATTCCTAGACTTAGAGAAAGCATATGACAAGGTCCCAAGAAAGCTGATCTGGGCAGTACTGCGGTGGTTTGAAGTCCCAGAAACATTGGTAGAGTTAGTGCAGGCTATCTACAAGGACCCGATGACTCAAGTACGGACAGTGTTCAACCTCATAGTGGGGTTCCCAGTGGGAGTGGGTGTACACCAGGGTTCAGCTCTGAGCCCACTGCTGTTCATACTAGAGATGGACTACATTAGCAGACAGGTTGGAGGGGACACATCAACAAAGTTGTTGTATGCAGATGATGTGGCATTATAGGCAGACTCCGAGCTAGAACTTCAGCAAAGGATAGGAGAATGGAATGCAAAACTGAGGGCACATGGGATGAAACTAAGCACAGCTAAGACAGTGATAATGGCAGCAAACTGGGGAAATCAAAAGAAGCTGAGAATAGACATAGAAGGGAAGATAGTGGAGCAGATAAACAGCTTCAAGTATCTGGGAGGGGTGGTTGAAGAGATGGGAAGTCTGAATGAAGAGGTCAAAGCTAGAATCAGAGGGACTGCAGCCAACTGGCATAGAGTGCCAGGTGTAATCTTATGACAGAAGAATGCTAAGGAAGCTGAAAAGTAAGGTGTACAAGACAGTGGTACTGTATGGTAAAGAGACCTGGGCAGTAAAGGCAGAGGTGATGGAAATGAAGTGCCTGAGAAGGGTGATAGGATGCACACTGTGGGACAGGCAAAGAAATGAGGACATGAGAGCAGAAGCCAGAGTAGCTCCAATTGCAGAAAAGATCAAAGAGAACAGATTACAGTGGTTTGGGCACATGCAGAAAAGCAGAAGACAATCTGGTGAGGAAGATTTGGGACAGACAGGAAGAAAGTAAGAAGAAAAGAGGACATCCAGCAAAGAGGTGGATGGATTGTGTGAAAGAAGGTCTGCGACAGTCAGGCATGGGTGTTGAAGAAGGCAGGAGTGTGGCACTGAATCAAGAGAGTTGGCAACAGTTAATACGATTCCCCGATCCCATGTAGAAAAAAATGGTAAAAAAGAGGCTGATGATGATGATCATGATACAAAAGTGTACATGTACCATTAGGATACTTTCTCCTTTGCCATACCTGTAATTAGGATACTTATTTCTCTGTAATTACATCTTGCAACCCCTTTGTTAACACTATTTATTTTACCACAGCAATAATGACTGAAGTGTGCCACCCTGGTAGCAGTTTAAGACCATGTTTACTTCATCTCTTTGACGTTGTGTCCCATGTACAGATGCATACAGGCATACAGCGTGTATGTGTTCATAAAGTCTGAAAAAAGAAAGAAGATAAATATATGTAAGATAAGGAGGAAAAATGTTTTATGCACCTGCTGAGATATACTGAAGATCTTAACATAGTTTAGGTATGAGTGACCTATATTAAGTCATTTTAATACCACTGCTTTGAGAGTGTGGTAGTTATGTATGCAAAATAATTGCTACAATTTGTTCACTGAATACGGAAGGCATGGAATAGTCTCATGCCAGGTACCTCCCAGGTATGTTTACAGGGTTCCTTTATGTGGAGTTTGTTTACTTATTTGTTTGCATCCTTATTTATTTGCTTGCTTGTCAGTTTAAGGGGACTATTAACTGGCAGGGGCCCACTCTCAGTATAGACCTGCAGGAAAAAAGTCTGTGACATGAAAACAAGAAACTCAGAACTGCCAGCCATAACTCGTGTTTTATTATGACAAATTAGGGTATATTCTACCAAGTATTACTGTTGTGTAAATTTTAAATTGTTTGATTTCTTTTCTGATATAGATATATAGCTTTTTCATGGAACAGTGCTTACAAATTGCAGTAGTAAGTGCTGGAAATTATAGCGTCAGTTCGAAATACAAATTATATGTCAGATCAGTACAGCCTCACCCGTTTTATTTAGCAGGTTATTATATTTTATTTATTTATTTTATTTTACATTTGTTAACTGGGAAAGTCCGACTGGATACATATTCATTTTCAGCAGAGGCCCGGGGAGCACACCTCTCAACCAATCAGGGACAAATTTGAACAGAATCAGGGAAAAGTCAGGAAAAAATCAGGGACAATCAGGGACACTTTTAAAATGTTAGTGCTGTTAACTTGAAACATTGAGAGAATCAGAGCATATGAATTAATAAACCTTTTCTGAAGTAAAAGAAGTGTATAACTCTTAATTATTGTCATTATTCATTAAGTGTAATTCACCACCTTTCTGTCCAAAGTCACTAGTTTTAGGAGGGATTCAGAGGGACAGAGCTAAATTTGAGTCAAAATCAGGGACGTCCCTGAAAATTAGGGAGAGTTGAGAGGTATGCCAGGGAGAAAAGCTCCACATTGAAATTAAGTGACACTTAAAGTTGAGGTTACAGAGAAATCTAAAAACATTTAACAAAATCAGTGACAAATTAAAGTCAAGGTTACATGTAGATAAGAATAGAACATTGTTGGTTAATGGAATAAGTATACAGAGATAACAATCACATATCAGAAGTGTGTATGAAAGAAAAAGGATTTTCAGGTAGAAGGTAAGGATGATAGTTAAGAGAAAGGATTGTGGAGTCACATTCGTTTGAGAAAGTGCGTTTCCTTCAGCTGAGTCTGTATTTTTGGCATGCATACTGTTTTGGATTTTGTTTTGTTGCTGTTACGCCAATTGTGTTTTAATTCATTGGTAGTTTCATGGATACAGCCGAAGGACTGCCCTTGAAAGAATCTCCGATGCATAGTGATGATTTACAGAGGCTTCAAGCGGAAGTCTCCACACTGAAGGGGGAGGTCTCAAAGTTATTGGAACTGTTTTTGCTAACAGGAAGAGCAGAACCAGGTGTACGTACAACGGCAGAATAGTGGAATTAAATGTAAGAAGTCATGCTTCATTTGAGATACCAAATGGACAGGGAGAACCCTGTTGCAGACTGGCGGACACTCATGGTCTGGATTTACAAGTCAATGCGGAGGGTAATAACAGCAGACTTACGGAGAAGGACTTTACGTTTGATTTTTCGTTGTACAATCTAGAGGACGAAAGCAAGCGGACTGGGACCAAACCAAAGTGAGGTACATCCTTCAAAACATGCTCCACTATGGCAGCGGATGTACCTGGAGCTACGAAAGGTACTGTAAGGCAAAGCTCTAGTCCTAGAGCTAAAGCCACCAATTTAAATGTAAATGGAGAGAACAGCACTAAATTGAATCCATTTTTTAATAATGAATATGATTTTAAGAACTCTAATCAAATGGTTAATAATGTGGATGAGACTGATATTGTTAACAAAGGTTCATTAAAAGATTTAATTTACCTGTTTGGTAAAAAATTGAGCATTATTAAGGGTTTGAAAACTGATAATGCTTTCTTAAATCAATGTCTTAGTTTGAAAATAGTACCTATGGGTTTAAGGTTTTTTAAAAAAACCTATGGGAATTGATATGAATGAAATAGTATGTAGCGAGTTTAATCAATTGTTTAACCAATTTGGCTTCAATTTTATGAAACTTTTAATTAAGAAAAATGACAAACGATTATGTATAATAATGAATGAGGTGGAAAGATTAAATAATATTATTACGAATGATTTATTGTACGGTCAATAGCAGAAACTGTATATTAAGCAGTATGAAGTTGCAGAGAAAAAGGCACATATTATATACAATAAGAAGTGTAGGAAAATTATGAGAGATGTAGAGCATTTTAAGAAAGACAGTGTGTATCCATGGACATTGAGGAAAGAAAACAATGGCCCTAATCACAACATGGATAGAGATGGGGACTATGGTAGGGACACAGTGGAGACTAATTACAATCAATATAATAACAAAAATCAAAATTTTCGGGGTGGAGGAAGCAGAAACAACACAAGAATTGGAGGAAAGATTGGAAATGGAAGCAGGAGAGATCATATTGGGGGCAAAAGGAACAGATGTATCACCAATGGGTGGACAACCAGTGGTGACATTAATGGCTAAGGGTGATAAGAATGTTCAGCAACTATTGGTACATGATGGAATCGTAAGTAGTTTAGATGATTTTAAAATTTATAATTACATGGAATTAGTTTTGAAAAAGGAACACTTTCAATTATTTGCTAGGGGAATGAAATTTATCCCCAACACAGGTTTTCATATTGTAGATTGCCTGGAAGAGTTTAAGTTATTCTTGAGAAAAATAAATTTAGCTATTCAGTATCAAAATGACCATAGACACGTTGAAAATTATATTTTAAAGAGGAAATCAACATACGTTCCTGTGACACACCCCACTGTCGCGGTATATGAGAAAATGGTTATGAAGGATATTTATAGTATGCAGAATAATATAAAATATATGAATAGGAAGGACCTGTCACATGAAGAAGCTGAGATATTGGGACAACTTAAGAATGATTACAACATCAGAGGTATGAAACCTGACAAGGGTGGAGGGGTGGTGCTATATGATAATTCTGAATAAGTAGAAAAAAATGTTTGAGATCTTACAAACCTCTGGTAACTATGAAACAGTTTCTGTTAACAAGATACAGGTTGCATACAGACGAATTGACATGTATAGTGAGGAATTTTGGATTGACAACCGTATCAACAATGAGGTTTATACGTTTTTAAAAGTAGAACATCTGGTAATGGCCACTATAGTTGGCATACTGAAAATACATAAGAGTATTATTAACCCACCCTTCCGTCCCATTATATTAGGGAGTTATTCCAAAACATTTGCCATAGGTGTAGCCATTGATCATTGGCTTAAACATATCTATGGCACTATCCCTCATATGGTTAAAGATTCATGGGCCTTTCTTAGTAGCCTTACCCCTGAAATTTGGAAGCAAGGATTGTATTACATCACAATTGACGTTATTGATCTGTTTTCATGCATTCCCAAGGAAGCAGGCTTGGATGGGCTTTGCTATAGTATTAGACAACATACTAACTTAAACTGGGACAATGTTTCCCTTATACTGGAGTTGATGTCCATTGTGCTTGACAACAATTTTATCTACTTTGATGGTGAGTATTATACGCAGACCAGAGGTGTGACGATGGGGGCAGCGTGTGTCCCCATGTTTGCCAACCTGGGTATGCTTGATTGGGAAACCCAACATGTGTTTCAGAGTAGATTTTATAAGCACATTAAACACTACTCGAGATTTTTGGATGACATTTTCATTTTGTGGGAAGGCCCGTACATTATTTTTGAGGAATTCATGACCTACATAAACAATACCACCACATTTTTATGATTTACGCACACATGTAGTACTAGTGGTATAGCATTTTTGGATGCGTACATTTCCAATATAACTTCTGGATTCAGGTCCAAAATACATAGAAAAGATACTTTCTCAAACAGTTATCTTGAATATAGTAGTAATCACCCTAGGAAACTTATGAGAAATATTTTTAAGGGGCAATGTATATGAGCTGCCCGGATGACATCCCAATATGATGATATGCTGAGGGAAATGGACACCATTGAGAATTTTTTCAAGGTGAGAGGATATCCCACTTCAGTATTAGAAGATGTGAAAAGGTATGTTACAAGTGAATGGGGAAGGAAATACCCCTCCCCATATTAGGAAAACCTTTAGTGAAAACTATTCCTTCGGAAGTGAGAGAAGATGACATGAATTACAACAGAGCTTGTGTTTTGGAATAGTCACCATATGTGAACAGGGTCAAACAAATTATGGTGAAAAATTGGAATATATTGATGGTGGACAGTGAAATAAACAAAGTTGTTGGAGCAGCACCCTCTTTTGTATATAAAATGGGTAGTAATCTAAAGAGGGTATTGGAACACAATAGGGCTGTTATTAAACACAACAACAGACTCACTAGGAAGTGTGGGAGTTGCAGACAATGTCCTGCTATTTTAGAGGATGAAGGGCTAGTGTTAGAAAATGTTAATAACACCAGGGTCACTTTTGCAAATGGGAACTGCAATTCCAAATGTGTTGTTTATATGTCCAAATGTATGGTCTGCCCATGTTATTACATTGGGAAAATGGAGAGATGCCTGAGGAACAGGATTTATGATAATTTATACAACATCACTAAGAAAGATAAGACAAATGCATTGTTTAGGCATATTGAGGCAAAAGGGGATGATCATACATTTAAATTTACCATTCTCGAGCAGATTAAATTAGGTCCAAGAGGAGGTAATTTTAAGACATTATTAGAGTATAAGGAGACCAAATGGTAATTACTTACTGATGCTTTAAATCTTCCTGGCCTCAATGACTACATAACCATTAAACCTATTTTGCAAATGCGATCAAATGTAATAAAATAAAATAAAAACATTTTTTATTTATTATGTCTTTGATACAGATGTTATATATATTTTATGTGTGTGTGAATGTTGTTTTATGAATGTGTAAATGTTATATTTTAGCTTTTAATTCATTGGTGTATATTACTTTAACACCAAAGTAATTTTAAAGTAGATTTTTGGTGCCAAATTGGTTTATATAAGGGATGAGTAAATTACTGTAGTTATTCTGATGAAGTCCACATATATCAGTGGATGAAAGCGCTAAATCTGTTGTATAATAAAGGACTGTGGAGTCACATTCGTTTGAGAAAGTGTATTTCCTTCAGCTGAGTCTGTATTTTTGGCATGCATACTGTTTTGGATTTTGTTTTGTTGCTGTTACGTCAATTGTGTTTTAATTCATAGAAAGGTGGTTAGGTAAGAAGGAATTTATTTAGTATGGGCAGAATAATAAGTTATCTTTCTGATAATGGAATAAGAGATTTCTAATGGTGTAGAGAACTGTATATAGTGAGGGTGTGGGAAGAAAATAAAAGGGTAATCACCTCTGTGAGCTATGTCTGGCTTACTTTTGTCTTGGTATAAGTCGGGTTAGACTGGGTTTAGACATGGGCATGGCTATTGTTTATCTTACCTCTTCTGATTATTGTTTGGGTTAGTCAGGGTTTAGACATGGATATAGCCAGTCACTGTTCATGTACATCTTTAGGGATATTTTGAATTGAGGCAAGGAGCATGTGGCGGTTAGTTCAGCAGGAAGTGAGTTCCATTTTTTTCCAGCAGAGCTGGAGAATAGGGAATCTCCAGCTGAGTTGTTGGCTTTGGTAGCTTGTACTGGCATTCTGTTGGATGAGCGGAGGGATGCTAGGTTGCTGTAGGGGGTAATAATATTAGTCAGAATAGGGGTACTGGTAGGTTGGTAGAGGATTTTGTGAATAACTACGAGTTGGTTATAGTATATCTGATTCGGTAGTTCTAGCCAGCCTAACTTGTGAAGATTTTGACAGTGGTGGGTTCTGTAGGCTGAGCCTGTGGCAAATCTAGCTATATTGTTATAGCAGCTGGTGATTTTGTTAAGGTTTGATTTGGTTAGATTTGTGAGGATGGGTGAGGCATAGAGAAGGGATGACAGAAGATGTGTGCAAGCTGTGGCGGTTCTGTCTGAAAATACATATATGTGCTTATGTCTGTCTTGTTTGTGAGAATTATTGCATAATCTACAAGTTGTCAGAATTTGTCACCAACTTCTGTCAGTGAAGTAAAAGGCCCACAACCATGTCAGAAATGGGCTTTGTACCCCTCCATACCAAATTAGCATATGGTGGCCTGTGTAAAAGTACAGCAGCCCTCCATCCTTGCCATCACAAAGCACAAACACGCTCATACTTAAAAAATAAAGTGTTAGTTTATACGTTATTCTTTTATTACTGATTCAAACACTCGGACTTGCCCCACCCCTTTTGGACCCATATTAGCACTTGTTCCTGTTTTCATGCAGGTCAGGAGGTTTGATGCTCGACATTGTTTGAACAAGTAATCCTCAGCATTCACATCTTCCAGCCTTCTGTTTGCATTATTTAGCAATTCAACATTATATTGGTCTCTAGAACAATAGTAAACCGATGCTCAAATATATATGTTCTTTGACTGCTGTCCTTTTTCATTTAGGTTGGTCGCACTGAAATGAATATTGAATAGTAATTACCCAAAATTTTCAGTTTTTTAAGGTTTATTTGGATGTCCTTTGAAACAGGGCTGGGCCACCCAACAGAGGCTGAACTCACCATTTGAGAATTGCTCTAATTCATACAGTTAAGAACTTCACTCTTACACCTGTAAGAAACCATTATGTGGGTAAAACATAGAGTAAAATAATTTAAAATAAAAAATAATCATGTCAGATTTTCCATTATTTACTTTTGTGGATCAGGTTAATCTCATTTGGATAGGTGCCATGGAATCTTTTACATCCTCCAGAAATAATGGCAACTAAAGCAGAGGGGACCCAAGTTTAATGTTTCAACCGAAAGATGACACAATCAGAAGTGCAGCACCCCCTAATGCTGTACTGCATTATCAGCAATCTAATCACATTATCAGTAACCATTACTGTAAAACATAAGTTGTCTTGTTGATATTCTGATGTATAGTACCACATCTTGACATACTTCAGCATTTAGATCACCATGTGCAATTGAGGTATGTTGAAATTAGAGCAAACCACAACATAAAGAAATTTGTCATGAGGACTTGAGAACACACCACATTGCAAATGCTTACTTATAGCTTATCTTAATTTCCAATGTGAAGTTGATTTATCTTGCTGTTCAATCTTAGAAATGGATTCGGAGCTGATCCTCGGCTCCGAGTCGGCCTACTACAAAGCTCAAGGTCTTCAGACGGCTTGAGGCCAAGTCCCTATCCCATGATGCACCTTCAGTTACCTCAGATCTAGTTTGCCGCTGCAATAGATCGGAGGTTTCCTAGCACAGCTTGGGCCAGTATAGCTTTTTTCTGACAAAAACTTGCTAAATTTGTTAATTCTAATAATAGTTAGTGATAGTGTTCATAGTTTTTCATAGTTATAACTTTGATAGCTTATAAGTACTATATTTCTTCTCCTTTTGGCCTCCATTTTTATAGGCCTGTAATAATCCCTTCCCTTCTTGATGTGCCTTTATAATATTATCATAGTTATATAGCTTTGTAGTTTAAATAAGATTCTTAAACTTTAGATAGTGTGTCAGTGTTTTTACTGATGGGTTCGGAGCTGATCCTCGGCTCTGAGTCGGCCAAATTGCAAAGCTTGAGGTCTCTAAAAGCTTGAGGCCAAAGCCCTATCCCACAATGCACCACTACATTCCCCAGATCTAGTTTGCTGCTGCAACTGATCATGCGTTTCTCTACAGCTCAGGCCATTGCAGAGATAAGTCTTACATTTTGTGCATAAATTTTCAGAACAATTATATTTTTTCTTGTTAGTTAGTGTTTATATAGGCTTGTAGTTAGGACAGTTTATCTGTTTTCAGATTTATATCCTTTTTGACTTAATATCTCTCTAGTTGTTGGGAGTTGGCCCCTGTTTTTCTTTCTGTGTTTTGCCGTTTGGCTTATTTGCCCTATCCTTAGCCGAGTTAGAATTTCGCAGTTTTCTGCAATTTTTGGTTAGCCGGTTAGGCTCTTAGGCATTTGTTGGCTGTTTTTCATTATTTACCATAGCCTGTTAGGCTTATTCTGTGTTTGCAACAGTCTTTAATAAACTACAGTAACCTGCCTTTTAGCACTTGTAGCCAGTTAGGCTTAGTTTCATTTACTGAAAGGGTATTGTTGTTTTCCTTGTTGACTTCTGTATTCTTGTCACTATGTCTGAGAAGGCGAAATCAGGGTATAAAAGATGACCTAAATGTAATCAGAAGATGTCGATAACTGATGGCCACTCTACATGTGTGTATTGCTTGGGTGAGGTCCATTTACAGGAGGTTTGCTCCATTTGTCATGGGTTCAACTCTAGAGTTTTGGCTGAAAGGAAACGTAAGCTAGTGGTGCGTGGGTTGATTAAGTCTGCTTTCCAATCAGACTTGGATTCTGCTCCGGGACAACCAAAACCTTCTTCTCCAGCCTCTTCCACTAGTTTGGGTCTGACGGGCTCTTTGGTTCTGAAATCTTCTAAGAAAGCTCCTGTCTCAGCTGCATTGTCATTGGAACCGACCGTACAGATAGTTGGTAGGAGCTGGTCCCCAGTCTTGGAACCAGTATCGCCTACCTTGAGATCCCCAATTCTGGGTTCACCGGCTCTGTCAGTGGTTTCCTCTTGGGCTTCCAGACTCTCTGATTCAGACATGGATAGAGTGGTATGGGGACTTTTACAGGATCCAGCGCTAGCTAAAATTCTGTCAGCTTCGACTCAAGCAGCTTCAGAACCGACAAAGTCCTCTCCTATTGTTTCTGCTCCTCCTCTGACTCGAATCGAGACATCGGAGCCAGAGGAGGCTATTCAGTCATTTGTGGAACCGTTGGTACCTACACTCACTTCTGACCTATCGGTACCAACAACCCAATTGTCCTCTGCTCTGGTGGAGGAATCTAGGAGCCGAAACTCTCCTGTCGGTTCCGGGGGGGGGGGGGGAGTCGAACCGATACGTTGGTTCCAACTCTTCACCTTGGGGCTTCTGCATGGATGAATTTGGCTCCTACCTCGAGCTTGGAGCCAGTGGTTCTGGTGTGGGAGGAGTCTTCAGTGTCTTCGGACCCAGGTGCTTCCTCGCATCAGAGCCATGGGGCCTTCGATGCCATGAGGAAGGCTTTGTCCTCCAGGACTGCCACAACCTTTGATATGGCCAGCTCCTCCCGAAAGGTGCCTGAATCTTCTCCGCTACCACAGATTCACCATAAGCATAGGGACCCAGAGCCTCAGGACACCCCTTTGGGAGAACCCTGCTCTTCTGAGACCTCCCCAGAAATTCCGAGGAGGTCCCTCGGAAGAGGTTATGTAAGAGGAGACATTTAGATTCACCCCAGGAATCCATCAGGTCAGACACCGATTTGGAGGAATCAGAAGGGTCCCCAAGGTCCCCCTCTGAGGATATCTCCTTCGGGGATATTCTTGAGATCCTTAAGCAGAGGGGTGACTGGCAGCCCCTAAACCCTACCGAGGACAAATCGGTGCTCCTGAAGGCTTTCGGGTCCCGACCCTCCACCTCTTGGGTGTCTCTGCCCTTTGATGAGTTGATGGATCTTTTTGCCCTTCGGTCATTGAACTGTATAACCCACTTCACAAGGCTTCAGAGAGATCTCCTGAAGGAGCTTGGAGATACTCTCCAGGGTGCAGTAGCCGATTCCTTGGCAGACAAAGTGATGTCTCAGCTTGCTACCCTCAATTCCATTGTAAACTCTTCCATGCGCCTCATGTCTTATGCAGCTGATGGAACGAATAGGGCAGCGGATACTGAATTGCTTTGCGAAGACATTCCTGGATGCGCTTATGTTCTTTTGCGGAACCTTTCAAGTCATTGTTTGTGAATGCCCCCTTCCATGGTTCTTCCTTGTTTGGACCAAAAGTTAAAGAGACCCTCACCAGATGTGAGCAAGATGGTAAGACTGCCGTAGGAGTCCGTTTTTCTACCCCTACTAGACCTTATCCCAAAGGTCATCGGCGAGGGAAAATGTGGTTCCGTAAGACCCAAGGAGACTTTCCGAACTCACAAGGTGAAGCCTCCTCCAGGGGCAGAGGGGTAGGCAATGGTGGAAGATGCCCACGTGGCAGAGGGGGTCTGCAGAACCAGGGTGACAGGGATTAGTTCCTTGGGAAGCCCTATCAGCACTCCTGAAAGGAGGCCTGACTGTCCTGCTCTGGAGGCAGTCGGGGGACATTGTCTTTGTACCTAGGCACCTGGCTAAAAATCTCAGAAGACTGATGGATACAAAATATTATATCCACAGGATATTCCATCCCCTTTCTCTCACAGCACAGACCAACAAAAGGAATCCCAGACGTTCCACCCAGTCTACGGGATGTGACATCCGTAGAGGTCCACAAGCTATTGCAAAAAGGAGTCATCCAGCCAGTCCCAGCAGACCAGCAAGGATCCGGAACTTACTCAAGATTCTTTTTGGTACCAAAGAAAACAGGGGACTGGAGACCTATTTTGGACCTCAGCAGACTCAACAAATATGTGGTAAAGATGAAGTTCTGGATGGTTACACTTCAGTCCATACTCCCGTTCTTAGGGAGGTACAATTGGATGTGCTGTCTAGATCTCCAGGATGCATGCTACCATATTAAAATGGCCAGGCCATCCAGGGATCTTCTGCACTTCAGGCTGGGAGCCAGTCACTTCCAGTTACGGGCCCTGCCCTTTGGTCTCACTACAGCCCCCAAAGTGTTCACCAAATGTATTTCAGTGGTCATGGCCCACTTGAGACATATAGGAATCCGGGTGTTTCTTTACTTGGTCTACTGGCTCCTTACCGCTCCCACCAGGCATCAACTTATTCAGGCAAGGGACACTGCCTTAGATCTATGCTTCCAACTGGGTATTACGATAAATTCAGAAAAGTCTGCTTTAATGCCATCACAGTCTTTAAAGGAGCAGACTTAGACATGGTCAGCATGTCACTGAAGCTCCCTCCAGAAAGAGTGATTACCCTTAGACAAAAAATTGTGTATCTCCTGTCAAGACAGAAAGCACCAGCATCGCAGATTCTTAAGTTGTTCGGCACTATGGCAGCAGCGATTATTGCAATACCCCTTGCGAGATCTGAAATGCGCATTCTTCAGTGGCTGCTATTCACACAGTGGACATTTCAGGACTTACCGATGAATCACTCAGTTCTGATTACCAACTCTTGCAAGGATGATCTTTGTTTGTGGCTAACTTCCGAGAAGGTGACTATGGAACATCCATTTGTCCTCCTGGCTCCAGTTAAAACAGTAACCATGGATGCCTCCCTGATCGGGTGGGGGGGCATTATCAGGGACAGACAGCCCAAGGTACATGGCAGGCTCATGAGGCTCATTTGCACATAAATGTCCTGGAGATGAGAGTGGTTCTTTTAGCATTGCAATCCTTTGAAGACTCTCTTCCCCCAGGCACAATTGCAATCCAGTCAGACAACATGTCCATAGTCTGGTACATAAACAAGCAAGGAGGAACCAAGTCTTACCCCCTATGTCGAGAGGCTGTAAGATTATGAAATGGGCAGAGTCCACCCAGCACTTTCTGATAGCAATGCATATCCTGGGGAAATCCAACGTGATAGCGGACAGACTCAGCAGAGCTATTCTGTTGCCACAAGAGTGGTCTCTCAAGAACGAAACAGCGGAAATGCTTTTTCACAGATGGGGCCAGCCCTGCTGCGACCTTTTTGCCACCACCACAAACACCAAGTGCAGCAACTACTTTGCCCTGATCCCTCAACAGGGACAACCCCCGAGGGACACACTCATCCAAGATTGGCCCCCGGGACTCCTTTATGCTTTCCCTCCATTTCCCCTGATTCCCAAAGTCTTACAGAAAGCCAGTTTTCTGGGCAGGACACTTATCTTGATAGCCCCATATTGGCCTCGTCAAATATGGTTCCCCTTCCTGAAGCCTCATCTACTGGAGGAGCCTTGGATCCTGGACCCAGTGCCAGATCTGTTGACCCACTCATCAGGAGCTCTTCACCCTTCTCTCCAGTCCATGAAACTGACAGCTTGGCTGCTCCAATTCCCAGAATAGCCAGGTTCCAGAATTTATCAGAAGAGTCTCGACATATTCTCTTGTCGTTACACAAATCTTCAGCCAGGAAACTTTATCTCAAAAAGTGGAAAAGGTTTTCCTTCTGGGCACAGCAAAATAACATTGACCCTTTCGTGGCGTCCATTTCAGATATTTTGGAATTTCTAACAAAACTGTTCAATGAAGGAGCTGCAGCAGCAACCACTCGAGTCCATCTGGCTGCTATTTCTAATTTTCATATAGGTGCTTCTGAAAATGGTATTATGTCTAATAAGTTGGCTAAGGATTTTTTGAAAGGTACGATGCACTTAAAACCACCAATCAGATCTCCTACTACTCCATGGAACTTAAATCTAGTCCTGTCTAAGATTATTCTCCCGCCCTTTGAACCTGCTTCCTCTTGTGAGCTCAAATATCTTTCTTGGAAGACCATTTTCTTAGCGGCAATTATATCAGCACGTAGAATTTCAGAGTTGCAAGCCGTTTCTATTAAGCAGCCGTACTTAATATTTCACAAAGATAGGGTTTCCCTCAGAACTAATCCGTCGTTCTTACCAAAAGTGTGTTCAGAATTCACACTTAATCAGACAATTGAATTGCCTGTTTTCTTTCCCAATCACTCAAATCAGTCAGAATATATGCTTCATAAACTTGACATCCATAAACAACTTTGCTTCTATTTGGACAGGGCAAAAGACCATAGAAGGGCTGATCAGCTGTTTGTCTCCTTCTCGGATTCTAAAAAAGGTGCACCGGTATCCAAATCTACCTTGTCTAAATGGCTCTCTGATTGTATATCCTTTATTTACCGTGAAGCAGGTATTGCATTACATGACAAAGTCAAGGCTCATTCTACAAGAGCGATTTCTACTTCTGTAGCCTTTTTGACCAGGTTACCTATTGATTCAATTTGTGCAGCTGCCACCTGGTCAAATCCACATACCTTTATATCTCACTACAAAGTGGACAAGGCCTCTAAGGACAGAGCTTCATTTGGGTCTGCTGTCCTTAAACAGGTACTCCCATGAGCCACCCAAGATTGTGGTGCTGGGGACGCTACCCATCAGTATGAATGAAAGCGAGTTTGAACAACTTCACAATAAAGAAGTTATATACTTACCATAACATTCCATGTGAGTTGTTCTTCTCGCCTTCGTTATTATGACCCCCCACCTACCCCCATCCAATGTCTGGAAGTTCGAGAGGTTCTATCTTGGTTTTGGTACACCTGAGGAGTTTCCTCTCACAGTGGTCTGTATGATATCCTTGAAATCTGGGGTAGGATTTACGCTAGTTGGCAGTAAACAAGATCTGGGGAATGTAGTAGTGCATTGTGGGATAGGGCTTTGGCCTCGAGCTGTTAGAGACCTCGAGCTTTGCAATTTGGCCAACTCGGAGCCAATAATCGGCTCCGTACCCATCAGTAATAATGAAGGCAAGAAGAGCAGCTCACATGGAACATTATGGTAAGTACATAACTACTTTTTCTTCACAGTTTCTTCTTATACAGCCCATTTGTTGTTTAAGGCTTATTACTGTAGCTTAACTTTACCAAATTGTGTGTGTGTGTGTGTGTGTCTGTGTGTGTGTGTGTGTGTGTGTGTGTGTGTGTGTGTGTGTGTGTGTGTGTGTGTGTGTTCTAAGTCTGGCTTTAAGAAGTGTCCAAAATGTGGACAAAAGATGTTTGTGACAGATAGTCACATTAATTGTGTTTATTGTCTTGGAGCCTTGCACATGCATGGAAGCTGCTCTATTTGCCATTCTTTTTCCTCCAGAGTTCCACATGAGAAAAAAAGAAAATTCATAGACAGAGGACTTCTAAAATCTTCATTTCAGGAAGCTTTGGTTGACCAGGATAAATCTAGCCAGTCTCCCAAGTCTTCAAAGTCTTCTAAGGCTTCTTCTTCTGATGTGACAAAATCTAAAAAAACATAGACGTTGGCTCCATAGCCTTTGGAGCCGAGCGTCTTGTCTTTTCAGAGCTGGTCCCCAGTCCTGGAACCGGTATCCGAAGTATTAAAGTCTCCCATTCTCCAGTCAGTGCCTCCATCCATACATTCATCTCGGTCCTCGATCAGCCTATCAGATTTGGATGTGGATCGTGTGGTGCAGAAGTTGCTACAGGCACCGGCGTTTGCTAAATTTTTATCGGCTCCGACCCAAGTGGTTTTGGAGCCAGAAACTGTAATGCCATCAACTTCTTTTCCTTCTCCGAGCCATACTGGTCCTTTGGAGCCAGAGGAGTCAGACCTGATGATTGTTGAGCCTTCGGAACCGATGCCTGCTCCAGTGCCATCGGTTCCATTTACTCGGACTTCCTTGGTGCCTATCGAGGAGTCTAGGAGCCAACACTCTCTGGTCGGGTCCGGGGAGGAAAGTCGGACTGACCTGTTGGTTCCGACTTTGCCTCTCGGGGCCTCGGCTCGGATGAGTTTGGCTCCTATCTCTGGTTCAGAGCCCACTGTTCCGGTGCCGAGGGGATCAGTGCTTTCTTCAGATCCAGCAGTCCCTTCTCATTGGAGCAGAGGTGCCTTTGATACCATGAGGAGAGTGATCATGAGGAGAGTGATGTCCCCCAAGACATGTACAACTTCAGGTCCAACTACCTCCTCCCCAAAAGTGCCTGTGTCTACTTCTGCCTCACAGATCCTTTTAAAGCATAGAGACCCTGAGCCTCAGGAAGCACCATTGGGTGGCCCCTGCTCTTTCGAGACCTCACCAGAAGTTCCCACTGATGAGGTTCCCAGGAAGAGAATTTGCAAGAGGGAGCAACTAGACTCCCCCACAGGAGTCTCTCTCATCTGATACCAACTTAGATGTATCAGAAGGGTCCCCACAGTCCCCCTCTAAAGATATCTAATTTGCTGAGATATTAGAAATCCTTAGGCAGAGGGGTGGCTGGAAGTCCACCAACCCTACTGAAGATGAATCGGTTCTCCTGAAGGCTTTCCGGTCTCAACCCTCCACCTCTTGGGTGTCTCCTCCCTTAGATGGACTCATGGAGCTGGTCTCACGAAGGGCGTGCGAGTCTCTGGACACCATGGAGCCTGTCCCTAGGAGACCTAATAAATTTATTTCTGCACCTCAGGATAAGTCTTTCCTCCCCAAGGGAGTGTCAGTTGATGCCATGGTGGTGGCGATAGGAGATGTCAGAAACTTCTTCCTCTATCCATCCTCATAACAGTGACTCTGGGATCATGGATAGATATGGGAAGTATATGTACAGTTCAGCAACTTTTGCCATGCGTTCACTGAACTATCTCACGCATTTTACGAGACTGTAAAGAGACCTCCTAAAAGAGCTTGGAGATACTCTTCAGGGTACGGTAGCTGCAGGAGCTTCAGACAAAGTCACCTCCCAGCTTGCTACCCTCAATTCCATAGTGAACTTGTCCATGCATCTCATTTCATATGCAGCTGATGGAACGGGTAGGGCAGCAGGTACAGGAATTGCTGTCAGGAAACATTCTTGGATGCACTTGTGTTCCTTCACGGAGCCCTTTAAGTCATCCTTTGTCAACACCCCTTTTGATGGCTTGTCCCTTTTTGGGCCCAAAGTTAAGGAAACTTTGACCAAGTGTGAGCAGGAAGGAAAGACTCTGTCTGCCATCGGAGTCCATTTTTCCACCCCTACTAGACCCTGCACCGAAGGTCAAAAGGGAGGAAAGATGTGGTTCTGAAAAGCCCAAGGAGCCTTTCTGGACACACATGGTGAGCCCCCCCTCCAGCTGCAGAGGAGGGGGCAATAATGGAAGACGCTGCCCTTGTGCCAGAGGGGGGTCTACAAAACCAGGGCGACTGCGACCAGTTCTTTGGAAAGCCCTACCAGAGTTCCTGAAAGGAGGCCCGACTGTCCTGCTTTGGAGGCAGTCTGGGGTCACTTATCTTTGTATCCAGATGCCTGGCTCAAAATAACAAACCACAACTGGGTACAAAGTATAGTTTCCAGAGGATATTTCATTCCTTTTGCCACTCCCCCTCCATTGACAACAAAATCCCCAGATGTTCCACCCAGTTACAGGGAACAAGCAACAGTAGAGGTCCAAACGTTGATAAGAAAAAGAGTCATCCATCCAGTCCCAGCAGACTAGATAGGATCTGGAACTTATTCAAAATTCTTTTTAGCTCCAAAAAAGACAGGGGGCTGGAGACCTATTTTGGACCTCAGCAGACTAAACAGATCTGTCAAGAAAGAGAAGTTCCAGATGGTCACGCTTCAGTTGATACTTCCCTTCGTAGGGAAAGACAGTTTGATGTGCTCGATAGATCTATAGGATGTGTACTATCATATAAAAATGGCCAGACCATCCAGGGATCAGCTGTGCTTCTGGCTGGGAGCCAATCATTACCAGTTTTGAGCCCTGCCCTTTAGTCTCACTACAGCCCCCAGAGTGTTCACCAAATGTATGGCAATGGTCATGGCTCACCTGAGGCATTTAGGATTCCAGGTGTTTTTATACTTAGATGATTTGCTCCTCACTGCCACCACCAGGCATTAGCTAATACAAGCCAGGGACACCAGTCTCACTCTCTGCAATCATCTGGGCATTACCATAAATTCAGAAAAATCTAACTTGTCGCCATTGCAACATATCATTTTTATTGGAGCAGAATTGAACACCACCACTTTAAAGCTTCCAGCAGAAAGAGTTTTACTACTTTGTTAGCAGGTCTAGAACATCATATCCAGAGACAAGGCTCCAGCATTAGAAGTGCTAAAGTTGTTAGGCATGATGGCAGCTACAGTAATAGTGATGCCGTTGGGTTGCATGCACATGTGGATTCTACAATGGCTGCTATTCACTCAATGGTCTTATCAAGAGCTCCCAATGTCTCATCTCATAATTGTGACAAACACAAGCAAAAAGGATCTTCGGTGGTGGTTGACCTCTCTTTATGTAATGATAGTTCGTCCTTTTATCCTACCCTCACCATCAGCCAGAATCACCATGGATGCTTGCCTGATAGGGTGGGGGAGGGGCATTTTCAGGGAAGAACAGCCCAAGGCACATGGACCAAACAAGAGATACATCTGCATATCAATGTCCTGTAGATGAGAGCGGTACTTTTGGCATTGCAGTACTTTCAGGACTCTCTCCCTCGGGGGACAATTGTGATTCAGACGGACAACATGTCAGTGGTCTGGTACTTGAACAAACAAGGAGGAACCAGAGCCTACCCCCTTTGTCATGAGGCTTTAAGAGTATGGCAGTGGGCTACATCCACCCAGCGCTTTCTGATAGCAACGCACATCCTGAGAAAATCCAACGTGATTGCAGACAAACTGAGCAGGGCAATTTTGTTGCCTCACGAGTAGTCCCTCAAAAAAGAGATAGCGGAGAAAATATTCTGCAGATGGGGCCAACTTTGCTGCAACCTTTTTGCTTCCCACATGAACACAAAATGCAGAAGCTACTTTGCCCTGATTCCCCCTCCGGGAGTTGCCCCAAGGGACACACTCGTACATGACTGGCCTCTGGGTCTCCTCTATGCATTCCCACCAATTCCCTTGATACCCAAAATATTACAGAAAGCAAAAGCCCTGGGAAGTACCATCATTCTAATAGCCCCTCATTGGCCTCATCAGATTTGGTTCCCCTTCCTTCGACTTCATTTGTTGGAAGATCCTTGGATTCTGGACCCAGATCCAGACCATCTGATGCATTCGCCAGGGACTCTTCATCCCTCTCTTCAATCCCTAAAATTGACATCTTGGCTGCTCCAATTCCCAGCATAGAAAGGTTCCATAACTTTCAAATGAAATGCAGCATATTTTAATATCTTCTCATAAGTCCTCTACTAGGAAGTTATACCTTTGCAAATGGAGAAGATTTTCTATATGGGCTTCTCAAAATAACATTGATCCCTACGAAGCCCCAATTTCCTCCATATTAGAATTTTTGACTATGCTTTTCAATAAAGGAGCTGCGGCAGCTACAGTTCGGGTACAACTTGCCACCATCTGTAATTTTCACCTTGGCTTTGAAGGATTGAACATAATGTCACACAAGCTATCCAAAGCCTTTCTCAAAGGGATCTTCCATCTCAGACCACCTGTGAAATCCCCTTATACCCCATGGGACCTAAATTTTATGCTTTCATGCATTATTCTCCCACCTTTCAAGCCAGCTTCCTCATGTGATTTGAAGTTTTTGTCTTGGAAGACTATCTTTTTGGTAGCCATCATGTCTGCCCGTAGAGTATCAGAGCTACAAGCCTTGTCCATACAGCCTCCTTATTTGATTTTCCATGCTGACAGAGTGTCCCTGCAAACAAATCCTTCATTTTTACCTAAAGTTTGTAATGAAGTTAACCTTAACCAGATCATAGATTTACCAGTCTTCTTCCCCAAACACACCAACAACTTAGAGTATATGCTGCACAAACTTGATGTTCATAGACAGCTCAGATTTTACATGGATATAACAAAAGAGTTCAGAAAATCAGAACAACTTTTTGTTTCCTTTTCAGATTCTAGGAAAGGTATGCCAGTGGCAAAAACAACACTATCTAGATGGTTATCTGATTGTATCACCTTCACTTATTCAGCTGCCAATTTAGCTTTACAACACAAAATTAAGGCTCATTCTACCAGAACAGTATCCACATCTTCTGCCTTTTCTGCTAGGCTTCCTATAGACAACACTTGTGCAGCAGCCACTTGGTCAAGACCTCATACCTTTATCACTCATTACAAAGTTGATAAGGGACAGGGCCTCCTTTGGTTCTACTGTCCTGAAAAACATGCTCCCATGTGCCACCCAAGAAAGATGGTGCTTGGGACACTACCTATCTGTAAGAATGAATGGCGAGATGGAACAACTTCACATAAAGAAGTTATGTACTCACCATAATGCTCCATGTGAGTTGTTCATCTCACCTTTATTCTTACTTCCCACCCTCCTACCCCCTCCAGGGTTTTTCGAGGACCGAAATACCAGTTTTATTATGGTTGCTCAGTCTTTCTGTGGGTTTTCTCCTAAAGAGTGATGGAATGGCACATGGTATTATTAGACGCACCAAACAAGATCTGAGCTAACTCAAGGTGCATCATGGGATAGGGACTTGACCTCAAGCTGTCTGAAGACCTCGAGCTTTGTAGTAGGCTGACTCGGAGCCGAGGATTGGCTCCAAACTCATCTGTAAGAATGAAGGCGAGATGAACAACTCACATGAAACGTTATGGTGAGTACATAACTTATTTTTCTTTTCTGTGATCTGGTTAAGCATGTCAGTCACACTGCACATATATATTTTAGGATATTGGCCAAGGGTATACTTTACTAACCCCAGAATTTAGCTGTAAGCAACTTGCCAGATTACCCAGTCTTTGCCTTCTAAAACTCAGATCTGCAAGGAAAGTGTCAATATTCAAAACACTACCTTAGCCATGACCCATCTATGCTTTTCACTGATGAGACAACACCATCATTTTATCTTTCTGTTGAGGATAAATCTGTATTCTCTAGAAAGTCTGAAGTTCTAGGCCAGCCATAATTGCAGTTGACTGAAATGATTTGATTTTGGATACAATATTAGCAATATGGTATCTGACTCCTGGTTAGTCACCATACATTCTATCAATCTGATTCATGATTAAAGCTGACAACTCATGAGCTTCTTCCTTTAGATGATTACAGTGGCTTTCTTCTTCCATCTCTTTTCACTCATACTATGTTGTGCACATAGAATGCTGGTCAGCCAACATACCTTGCATAGCATTCATCCTTCCTTTAGTGAGACACTTTGTATCATATAATGGGTATGGAGAGGGAGATGAAGAAAATGTTCAACAACTAGGGCTGAACTGGAGAAACAGGGTAGATATATTTACTACATAATGTAGTCCTGAAGCATTAGGATTTGATGTTGTCATTTTCATTCAATCCTCCATGAATGGGTCTTGGATTTGACTTTGAATTTGACTAAGCCATTTTTGTTAGATTTTTGGATCCGAGACTCTAGTTCCTCCCTTTATCCATAATACCCCTTACCGCTAAATTACCTCAGGACTCATTTGCTGCCCTAACAGTTTGGTTGTAATTGCATTCTCTTGAGCTGTGGGTTGCACTTATTAGGTTTTGTGAGTAGAAAAATAGAAAACTCCTTTTGATAGCACCATATCACTTTTGTAGAAGCCTTCCTCTTTTTATTCCTTTCAGTAGTTCTCTAACCTTTTTACTGTACCTTTTATAGGTACTTCTGTTTCCATAGTTGGTACTGGCCTTTCCTTACCCTCCTTCTATGGTAGTTTTTTGTTACCATTGTTGGTTCTATTTCTCCAAAAAAAAAAAAAAAACTTATATAGGTATTAGTATCTTGTTTGTAGTTATATTGTTTAGTGTACAGTAGGTATGGCTGATAAGCCAACTGAGTTTAAAAAGTACACTTCCTGTGAATGTAAAATACCCAGTTCTGATGCCCACAAAGAGTGTGTTTATTGTTTAGGCCCTTCAAATTTAGAAGTGCCTTGTGAAATTTGTGCTGGTTTAATGCAAGGGCCATCAGTGATAGACATAGTAAATTGATCCTTAAAGGCCTTTTGCAGCTTCTTCTTCTTCTACAGGTTCTACTTCTGGGGCTGAAACCCCCTCCAAAAAGGAGAAATGTTTGGAGCCTAGGGAGCATCATAAATGCTCTCCTGCATGGTCTTCAGGATCTGCTCCAGTTTCAGAGCCACCTGCTAAAGCTAAAAGGGTCGGATCCAACACCCTTGGATCTGGCAACCATAGTGTCTAAATATCCTCAGATCTGGAGCCCCTGATTCTGTCAAGAGCCAGCATCTCCTAGGCTCAGATCTTCCTTTTTACAGGAGACACCTAGAAATTTATCTCATCCTCCCTCCATTTCTTCCTCAACCAGGTCCTTCTGAAGTCTTTCTGAGGCAGATGTGGACTGAATGATGAGAAAGTTTCTTAGAGCACAGATCCAGATGGAGGTTTTACTGCCTCCATCTCCCAACAGATCCATGAGCCTAAAATCATCTTTGCACCTAATTGTGACTCCTTCTGTGATCTGACCTCTAGCTTCAGAGCCATCAGATCTGAGAGAGCCAAGGATCAAAGTGTCAGATGCAAAGATACTACTTGCATCTTTGGATCTGATGGTTTCCCCTGACCCGTTTGGCACTGATACCCAGTGAGCAGGACAAGTCTGCATCGGATCCTGGGGGAGTGACTTTGATTCCGTGGTTCTCGGAGCTGTTGCTCCCCCTTGGAGCCTTGGCAGTGGACAGCTCAGCTCTGATTCCCTCATTAGAGAAGAGATCTGGGAGGAGTGAATAATCAGCTGAACCGAGAGCTTCAGCTCCATTCAGGCTGGTTTCTACTTCTCCTGGTTTCTCTACTTTCTAGGTAGTAGAGAGGGCTTTTTCTCATCCAGTGGCTTCTTCAACTCTCATATCTTCAGATCTTGTCCTCATTCCTTCTTCAGATTTGAGCTCTAAGCCCCATCACTGTACTTCACAGGGAAAGCCAGCCTGTAAGAGCTTCCAGGCATTTCCTACTCAGGAATTTCCCATTTCTTCTGATACCTCTCCAGACCATCCCACTGAAGACTGGATTGTGTAGGAGATTCCATTCAGGAATCTTTGACCGAAGACACCAACTTTGATGAGGGGGAAGGGTCCCCAAGATCACTACCAGAGGATGTCTCCTTCACAGACATTTTAGAGATCCTGCATCAAGAAGGCTGTTGGTCTTCCCAAAGCCCTTCCCAAGAAGAATTTGTGGTCCTAGAAGCCTTCGGGTCTGGCCCATGTATGTCTTGGGTTACTCCCCGGTGGATGAACTTATAGACCTTGTCTCCCACAGGGCTTGGAAGGAACTGGACACTGTAGAGCCTATCCCCCATTGATCAGACAAGATCCTGGGAGCCCTTAAAGACAGGCAGTTTTGGAGTAAGGGAATCCCTGTAGATGCTATGGAACTAGCTGAACAGAGTTCCACTGTCCATCCTCAAAAGTCTAGGGCTTTAGACAGATATGGAACGCACATTTACACTTCAACAACCTTTGTTTTGTGGTCAATTAACTACCTGGCATACTTTACTAGATTACAGAGAGACTTGATAAAGGAACTCTTTAAGTCTACTCTGAGGTCCATGTTTGCAGAGGAGGAGAAAACGTATTCCTTAACTTATTCCTCCCAACTGGCCACCCTACAATCTATATCAAATGCATCCATGAGGTTAATTTCTCATGCAGCTGAAGGTTCCTTACATAGGCATTAGGGGACATGCCTGGATGAGATTGTGTGATTTTTGCAGAGCCCTTTATATCCTCATTCATCAATACTCCCTGTGTTGGATCTTCCCTGTTTGGTCCCACAGTTAAAGACATATTTTCCCACAGTGAGTAAGATAGAAAGACTTTGTCTGCTGTTGGAATCCATTTCTCTACCCCGCAGAGATTTTTTTCCAGAAATCAACATGGTGGTAAGAAAATGTGGTTCTGAAAACCTCAAGGAACTTTTCAAGACTTGCATGGGGATTTTTTCCTAGAGACAGAGGGGGAAATGCCAATGGAAGAGGCCATTCTCATAGCAGACTGGGTCCGCAGAACCAAGGGTCCTGAGACTCTTTCATGAACAGGCCTTTTCAGTGCTCCTAAAGGTTACCTGACTGTTCTTCCCTGGAGGCAGTCAGGGGCACTTACCCTTGCTCCTAAATGCCTGGACAGTCATCACAAAAGACTTTTGGGTGCAAAGGATTATATCTAGAGGATAGTACATTCCCTTTTCACAAAGTCCTTCACAGAAGAGACATCTCACCGATGTTCCACCCAATCAGAGGGCTTTGGCAGCTCTAGAATTTCAAAAGCTGCTAGAAAAAAAGAGTCATTCAAGAGGTCCCACCAGATCAATCAGGATTCAGAATTTGCTCAAGGTTCTTTTAGTTGCAAAGAAAACAAGGGACCTGAGACCTATTCTGGATCTCAGTCATCTGAATCAGTTCACGAAGAACTCCAAGTTCCAGATGGTCACAGTTCAGTCCATTCTGCCTCTTCTACAGAAGGGTTACTGGATGTGCTCTATAAATCTTCAAGATGTGTTCTATTACATCAAAATAAACAGGCACTCTCGAAGATAGCTGCACTTTTGGCTGGGAGCCAACCATTACCAGTTCAGAGCCTTGCCCTTTGGTCTGATTACAGCCCCTAGGGTATTCACCAAAATGCATGGCATAGTAGCATCTCATCTCAGACTGCATGGATTCAGAGTGTTTCCTTATTTAGATGACTGGCTCCTTTCCGCATCGACTACGCATCTACTTGAGAAGGCCAGGGCTTACTTACTCCAGTTGTGTCCATTCCTAGGGATCACAATAAATTTTTCAAAGTCCCATCTTCAACCAGTTCAAGCCTTGGAGTTTATAGGAGCTCACCTGAACATGGTCAGTCAGTTCACATTTTTACCCCAAAGCAGAGTTCATACCCTAAGATTGCACGGCAAACAAATTCTAGAGTATCCCTCTCCTCCAGCAAGATTGGTTCTTCAAGCCTTAGGTTTGATGGCTGCTGTGGTCACCCTGCTACCTACAGCTTGCCTTCACATGAGAGTTCTCCAATGGACCCTGGCAGTGCAATGGTCTGTGCTTTGGCATTCTTTGAAACATCCTGTAAAAATTTCATGAGCCTGCAAAGACTCCCTATTTTGGTGGATGCAGTCCAATGAAGTTCATCAGGGACGTCCTTTTATCCATCCTCCCCTAAAAGCCACATTGACCACGGACCCCTCCCAATTGGGGTGGGGGGGCATTTCTTGGGAAGGACTTTTCAAGGTACTTGGTCTCCAGAAGAGACCAGTTTGCATATCAATGTTTTAGATATGAGAGCAGCTCTATTAGTGTTGCAGGATTTTCAGAACTCTGTTCCTCTAGGAAAATTGCTGTTCAGACAGACAATATGTCAGTGATTTGGTACATCAACAAACAGGTGAGAACCAGATCTTACCCTCTTTGCTGAGAAACAGGAAAGTCTGGCAGTGAGCAATCTCTTCCAACTGCTTTCTTGTAGCAACTTACATACTGGGGAAATCCAGTGTTTTAGCAGACAAGCTCAGCAGGACCATCCTGATGCCGCACGAGTGCTTTCTCAATCATGCAGTGACAAAAATGATTTTTTTGTCATTGGGGTCGACCTTGCTGTGACTATTTTGCCTCTCCCTTCAACACAAGTGCAGCAGGTTCTTTGCCCTAATGCCCCCTCAGAGGGAGTCACTGAGAGATGCAACCCATGCTTGGCCTTCTGGTCCCCTGTATACTTATTCCCCCCCCTCCCCTTAATACCCATATTTCTCCAGAAAAGCATAATGGTTGAAGAGCAAGGTAATCTTCATTGCCCTTTTTGGCTTCAGCAAGTGTGGCTGTCATTCCTATGGTCTCATCTTCTATGTCCACCTTGGACAGTGAACATCAGTCCAGATCTACTATCACATCCACCGGGGATGATTCTTCTGAACATTCAAGGCCTTAAACTGACCACATGGTTTCTCCAGTTCTGATGATGGCTAGACAGTCCAGGCTTTCCTTTCCAATTTGACAAATCTTATTTTCATTCCAGAAACCTTCTACAAGAAAAATGTTTAAAAGTAAATGGAAGAGATTTTCCTGTTGGGCAGAACAGAGAAAGTTGGATCCTTTAACCACTCCAGTTCCTGTTGTGTTAGAATTTCTTTCTTCAGTCTTTCAAGGTGGTGCCAGTTACTCTACCACAAAAGTTCAGCTCGCACCCCTCTCTCTTTACCACATAGGACATAATACTTTCCCACTAGCCTTGTCTAAAATATGCAAAGCATTCCTTAAGGGTACACCCCTGCTTAGATTTATGATTAAGGATCCTGCTCCACCTTGGGATCATAATGTTCTATTACAAACTGTAATTCACTGCCCTTTTGAGCCTTCATCTGAGTCAGATCTAAAATTCCTCTCTTGGAAAACAAATGTTCATGTTTCTATTACATCTGCAATGTGAGTTTCTGAACTCCAAGCACTCTCTTCAAAACCACCTTATTTGATTTTTCATAGAGACAGTGTGACTTTACGTACAAACCCTTCCTTTTTGCTAAAATTTGTCTCTGAGTCAAACATAAATCAAGCAGTTTGCCAGTCTTCTTTCCAAAATTTGACAATAAGGGAGACTACATGCTCCATCATTTAGATGTACATAGATGACTTCATTTTTACCTCCATAGAACAAATGTTTTAGAAAAACTGATCAACTGTTTGTTTCCTTTGCCAAAAACAAGTTGGGAAAACCAGTATCCAAAGTTTCCTTAGCCATATGGATAACAGATTGTATTACCTTTGTTTGCTCTCTGAAAGGATTATCATTACCTAAACTTCCAAAAGCTCATTCAACTAAATCCATGGCTACATCATCTGCTTTATGGGCCAGGACTTCCCTTGATGATATTTGTGCTGCGGCCACTTGATCCAGTTCTGATACTTTTATTGCTCATTACAAGTTGAATATCATCTCCAGGAACAAGGCTGCTTTTGGTTCTGTGGTTCTCCAGAATATCCTTCCACGAGGGCCACCCAAGATTATCATAGCTGGGGACTCTATCCCATTCATTGAGGAATGAATGAAGATGACAACATCAGATATTAAAGTTATGTACTCACCATACTATGAATTATGTTGTCCATTTTCATTCTTCCTCAACTTCCCACCCTCCATCCCTCTATCCTTATCCTTTAGGAGTGACCTGATGAGGTGCTTTGGAATCACTGTTTCAAGTTTGAGTCCCTATTCTGTACCTATACTGCTTCTTATTACTGTTTAGGTTACCTGTGCCCTAAGGCATACTTAGCAGCAGCAAAGTTGATCTGAGGTAATTTAGCAGTAAGAGGCATTATGGGTAAAGATACGAGCTAGAAAGTCAGATCCAAGAATCTACAGAAAATGGCCGAGTCAGATCCTTGACCCATTTGTCGAGGAAGAATGAAAATGGACAACATAGATGCATAGTTATGGTGAGTATATAACTTTATTTTTTGCTGGTTCACGGTCATTAAAGTCATTGCTTTGAGAGTTAGAATTGTACCCGTTTTTCACTTGATTGACTGCGGACAGGAACAAATAAATACGACTGCATGTTTGTGCATTTAACCTATCCATTGGTTTGGATCGTTCCTTATTTTTGATACTTGAAGTGCATGGTGGACAAGGAAAAAGGTACAAATTGGAATGTAAACCTTTCTGACAAACTCCTAAGTGAAACAGTCTGTTGCAACACATCAATACACAACAGCAATATGTGCACACAGCATGAGATTATGATGGGCTGTTTAGCATTCCAGGGTTTGTTGGCTGCATATATTGTTAACAAACCAGGAAGGGAACATTCTACTAATCACACCTCTCGACTGCCAAAAGTTTGCAAAATGTGCTTATTTTTGCCTCATATTTTTGGTCAGTTCATTGTGGTTTTCTGGCAAATCACTGAGGACCGCAGTCACTAAATAATGACAGACATTTGAGTTTCAGACTTAATTTCATTCTGAAAATGCATTCTAATACAAAACCTGTTATCCAAGCAATTGTCTAAGTTTATAGCAACAGTACTTAAAATCTGTCCCCAATTTTAGGCTTTTCTCCCCATTAGTTTTGGCTTTGCCCAGAATTTTTGCGCTAAGGGAATGAGAGATATGCAACCAATTCAATCTTGATAAAGAAGATGTAAGTACAGCTAAATCTATGTATAAAATACTCAGTTTTATTTTGGCTACAACAAAAGGACAGTAAAGTCAGTTTTATAGTTTTAAATGCAGTAGTGTGGCTAATGAGACTTGCATATTTTCCTTCATAATTAGTTATGGCAGGAATCCTGTTAACACAAAAATAACAATAGTAATTGTTGGAAGTAAGGAGTATAGCAGACCAAATAATGTAATTTGTTTAAGTATCAGGAATAAATTAAATATAACAATCTCAGTAACTTTATTATAAAGGTGAATGTGTCAGACCAATCTACACCTGCTCCATTCTGCATAACTGAGTTGGTATATAAAGCTCTGAATTGATTCCTGGAAAAATGCCTCCTCTAGTCCTTCTGGAAAGAAAATAATTTAGTACACATGACAAAGTGAACATTAAATAGATGAAAGAGGCTATATTGTAATCTAAGTTTTACAAAAAACATGCCAGATTCAGTTAGACTAAAATATGAAGAGTTCCCTGAAGTTTTCAATGTCTTATAAGCATTGCTATAAGACTTTATCTGAGGTACTTTGTCTCACTTTCATGTAAATGCAACAGTAAGATCTTTTCCTTTTAATTTTATGACCAGGGAATATTACAGCTAGAAAATGTTTTTCCTATTTTCTCTAAAAAGAGCTGATTTTAACTACCTAAAATGTTGCTGTCCTTTTTCTTTGTGTAAGGTGCAGTGTTTCATTTTAGGTAAACTCCCAGATTCCTTGATTATGGATGAAATGAATGGTATAAGCTTTAATATATCCTTTCAGTTATTCACTCGTTTTTTTTTTCATTTGTTGATTGTATTATTGAACTGATCCATACAATCCTTTCAGGAGCCAATTATTTAAAAAATAGAAATGTAAATCAAATAAAATTTGAACACATATTAATGTTTTTGCTGTCATTTATTAACCAGATTGGTAGGCACATCCATGGACACTTTTCAAACTAGCAATATTCAAACTTTACTAAGAAAAAAGGATGGAATACTGTAAACTAATCCCAGGAGTAACTTGCTTCGAGCTTCTAATTATGACAAATTAAATATTAACTGATAACCAAAGAAAGAAATAAGCACAAAACACCGACAAAACGCGCAGCTCCGGAACAATAAAGGCTTTCTCAATGTTCAAGGACCGAGCTGGCCGTAAAATAATCCAAAAAGTCCGATCAAAAATAAAATTAAGAAGTATTTTATTACACTGGTGAATGCACACAAAATAAAATAAACTGTATGAATACAGAACATAGATTAAGCGCTTTCGTCTCCCTCCGGAGACTTCTTCAGAATCTAACATCATTTTCCAATGGTCCTTGTTTTATACATAATGTTCCAAGATCATTGGCTAGCAGTAACATCTTTAATTACCTAATTAATCTTTAAAGGGCTAACATGAGGAGAGGGCTAGCATATACTAAAAAACAAACAAAAAAAAAAACACTAAAAGCAGAACAGTAGAATAAAGGCAAATTTGGGAAAACCAAAATACTACAATAAGTCAAATTCAGTATAATTCAGTATGATTGAAGAGAAAATTGTTTCTGTACTGCACAATGTAGATATATTTACCCATCAATATAAATATAAATATATAAATAATTAAATATATGAATAAATATGTAAATAAATAAATATATAAATATATATAAAAAAAAATGTATATAAAATTCTAAAAATTCCTTAAGAAAAAGATTAAATATGATGACTATCATCTTGTTTTAACTTTATTCTTTATCTTAGGGTCTGCTGCTAACAATTTCAATGCTGGAGTAATAGAAATGTGGTCATTGAGACCCTTGCCCCAACATGTATCAAGTCTCAGTTGCCAAATCATTTCCCTATACTCCAAAAGTGTCTCCCAGTCACCACCCCTTTCTGGGTAAGCGACCTCCTCTATTACCCAGAACTTAAAATCAGCCACTTTACAAGTCAAGGCGTGCCTATACAGGGCATTATTTTCATTATGCTTGTTGATGTCCCTGATATGTTCATAAATTCTAGATCTGAGATGGCGCTCGGTTTTCCCTATATAGTAACTCCAGCATGCCTGACAGAATGCTAAGTAAACTACCCCTTTTGAATAGCAACTATTATACCTCCTAGCCCTAAGTGTCATGTCCAGGCTAGGTATTCTCACTTCCTTTAATCCAGCAATATAAGAGCACTGTGCACATCTACCACATCTAAAAGTGCCATACTTCTTACTGGTCCCTCCTGTATTTATTTTTTCTCTTTCAATTATGTTCTTAATATTATTATTTCTCCTAAAACTATATTTTATATTGCACTGAAACACATTAGTTTTTGTAGATATATTTCTAAACAAATCCCAAGTCTCATTAATACATTTTTTTAACCATCTCATACCTCCGTAGTATGTTAGTGTCAAGTATGGTATTGTATCTAAATTATCAGTATTATCACCTCCCTGCCCATTGTGGGTGTTCGTTATGATATTTGACTCAAAACTTGAACCTAAAGTGCCCCCACTAGTCAAAAGGGGAATATATTTGTTACCCCTGCCTATAAGGACATATTCCTTGATGGAATTAGTAAGTTCCATCGGATATCCTCTCTCAAGGAACATTCTCTCCACATTGTTAATTTCATTCACAAAATCACCCTCATCAGAAATCATTCTTTGCTGTCATTTATTAACCAGATTGGTAGGCACATTCATGGACCCTTTTCAGACTAGCAATCTTCAAACTTTACTAAGAAAAAAGGATGGAATACTGTAAACTAATCCCAGGAGTAACTTGCTTCGAGCTTCTAACTGTGACAAATTAAATATTAACACATTGTTGTCCTTACTGTACTTATATCCAACTTCTCCCTATGTCTTTTCTTCCCCTCTACATAATCCAAGCTGAAAATATTCTTTGTATGTCTGCCTAATTAACTCCATCTTATAGCATCACCCCCTGAGTTATCAGCTCACTTCTAAATGCTTATATCACATTGTTGGCTTACGATGGATGACATACTGCTGGCTTGGTAAAAACCTGTGAACCAGAACAAAGGCAAACACGGTTATATTACACTGAACATTAACTAGCAAGCTGACATGAAATATTTCCTTTTGATGGATGTTTCAGTCTGGCAGTTAGCACAGAGGATTAAAGCAATGCGCTGTTAATTTTTTTCAGTCCTTGGTCCCAAACTGTGAGGGATCTCTCCCTTCTTTTCTTTAAGATCATTCCTCTTACCCCATTTTTCGATCAGAAATACAAGCACATTTCAAGGCTGCAAGCACTTAACCTCTTCCTATTTTTCTTTCCTCTACATTCCTTGCTCTGACTGTATTTATTGATTATGATTCTTTCAGCATGTCAAATCTGTTTTCCACTGTTTATATAATGCATGTATATATTGTGTTTTGTCAGTCACTCAGTGTATAATGTCATTTATCTATTGTCTTACCGTCAAGCCAACTATGATATTCACTTTTGTATGTAATATATGTATATATTGCGTTCATCATTCACTTTGTATATAATGCTATGTATAGGTCCATTGGGATCAGTTGTCTACCGCAGTTAACAAATTAGAAGTAAAAGGAGAAATAAAAATAAAACCGTATAGTTCAGGATTTAATTCCTGCAGCCTACTCTGTGACTCTGAGCAAATAATTTAACCAGAAAGTGTTCCCAGGCTGAGTGTAAAAGAGGTCCATGTGGATCACTGCTACAGTTTGCTTAACAAATACAAATAAATAATATAAAATTTACAAAAAGCATGTATAACATAAATGTTCACTAGGTTACTTTCAGAGAAGAATATCAGTTATGATGATGCATTGGTGTGGCATACTTGTTAATGCATTTATTAAAAAAGGCATTTTAACTGTTTTAGAATAGTCATTATAGTTTTCCTGTATCCTCTATTCCCCTCCTCCCTTTGCAGTTCTAGGCATTCAAAGCATTTCTTCTCTCTTCTGAAGCGTTACTTATCTAACTTAATATACACTGCACACTTGCAAGTGGCTTGTAGAATTTTGAGTCTTGAATTATTTGAATGTGCCTTTTTCATGCATTATTCTGGTATGTTTTCCACTCATTATTGCTATTCTGCATTGTTACTGCATGTTAAATGTCATATTGATTACCTAAGTATCTCACAGTATTATTTATTGTCTTGACTTTACTGTATGTTTGTGGCTGAAATGGGTGGGATAAGGATACAGGCCTGGAGTACTCCTGCTTTGAATGTGTCATAGTCAGAGTAATAGTTTGAGTTGATAACCCTATATAGTCTCATTGCAAAATAAGAAGAAAAACATTTAATCATTATTAGTTTCTTGCTAGTATATGCTATTTACTAATGTAGCAAATATGTCTTCATATATGTGTTTCTTGAGTATTTTTTTGTTAGGGGACATGTGTTGACTGTTGTTCTGAAGTCATTGGTGATCTCGGGTGAAGGGAAATTTAGAGGATGAATTAGGTTGGCATGTTTTCAACTCAGGTTGAAGATGTGTGTGACAGGCATACCTACATATGGAGTAGCCATACTTATGAATTTTGAGTAAAGGATTAGTGGGCTTGAACAACTGAAATGATTAGCATCTTGTAGGATTTTGCTGACCTCTCTCCTTTTTTAGTTGAAAAATGAAATTTGGCAGTCTTAGATATTCTTATTTCTTCTGACTAGGGATAGAAGTGATGCATTTGAAAGGTCACTTATGTTCTTATATGGAAGAGTGAAATTTTTTCTTTGATGTTATTTAGTTGTTTATCGGGATGTTTTGGAGCCACTGTTATTAATTAGTTCCTTAAGTTTCATACAGATCATGTTCTATCTTAGCTAGGATGCATGATTTCTTCTGATGTATGTCTATTTGGCTTAATTAGTGGTGATTCTACACTCTGTTTTAAGACGCAAGAAGGCTTTGAAGTTTTTGAGAGTTAACTGGGTCTGCCTTCCAGGTCTGCCAGCCATGGGCTTTTTCCTTCATTTGTGCTCACATATTATTATTGATCCAGAAGTGTTGGGTACATTTGATTTCGTTTTCATAGTGGAAATAATTTTTCCTGATAAGGAACTAATGTGTTGTTAAAAGTGGATAATTCGGTAATTGGATTTGTATCTTCTAGTACCAGAGCTAGATTATGAGTTGGAGTTCTGTTAGGAAAGCTTTTTCCACTGACTCTGGAAATGGCCATACCATCTTAAGTATTCGTTGTGCTGTGGAAGTTTAAAGTGACTTTATGACCAAAACCGGATTAGAACGCATGCTTGCATTTTTGTGTGAGATTTGTTATTACTAGGTTTAGCAGAGTGCTGCTGTTCCATATCGGGCAGACCTGTGTCTGTAGTAGTTACCATTATGCGTGGAGAGAATAGAAGGATATTGACAGTACAAACTTTCATTTATTGCATGCTTGCCTCTTCATTACATCACTTTTTGGGATACCCTACACCCAGTACTTTGAAGCTAAGGTCTGTAAGTCAGGAGGTCAGTAACATTAATATTTTTTGTTGATATGTTGATGGTAGCTGTGGCATGTGTAACATAAAGTGATTAACTTTCAGGAAAAGTGAGTAAAATTGATAGGATCTGATGACCAGAATAAAGGCTATTCTTCACGGAATGACCTGTTGTTGATGGATATCTCTTTTTTCCCTTTGTACTATTACATGCAACAGAAGGTGGTATTCTAGCGTCAAAACCAAAAATTTGACACCATATGGAGTCCTGGTATGCATACACACATACATATACTCACATGTCTGCATAAACACACATGACACACACAGAGGCAAACAGCTATTCTTTTAAAACTGCAAAGCTATTGTACTTGAAAATGGTATTCTCATTGCACATCAAATGTAATGTTCTGCCCATAGCTCTACTGCTGTTTTCATTGCACATTTATGTGAGGGTATATTTGCTGAGATGTTTGGGTTGACACATTGACCGGAGTTACTCACAGCAGAGCCCCTTGTGCACAGATCTTCACCATGGGATGTTTGCCATGAGACCAGGTGTCTGCAGTGAGTCAGTAGCACATATCATTTTCATAAATCACATTACTGCGGTAGTGGTGTTGCGGTAGCATTGTCGCCTCACAGTTAGACGTTGCCCATTCGATTCTCAGTTAGAGCGTCTTCTGTGTGGCGAAATGCATGAATGGGCATTCCTTCATTGAAGGTTGTGCATTAGGCCCGGCAAGCCAGCACATAAAACTCTACTGCCAATCATTAGCGGACCGGAGTTCCACTGTGGCGACCCCTAACCGGGAAAAGCCGAAAGACACACACACACATTAGTGCTAGTACCATAAACAGGCAACACTATTGTACACATTCCCTGTGAAGGATTGTGCACACAGTTTATGAATATGGAGACAATGTTTAATGCATCATAAGCCTTCATAATATTAAATGCATGCATTTAGAGTGATAATGGACTAGCAGTAGAAAATTGATTTAAAATCTTGCTAGGACCTGGTTGAAGGGATTATGGGTGTTGTAAAAACTGGCTCTAGATGACTGTCACTGTTGATGTGACACCCAGATCCCATGTGCAAAGATGGGGAAAGGGGGTTATGGATGGATGAATGGGTATGAAACCATCATACTACACTGTTAATTAATAAGAGGAAGAAAATGCAAGCATTGTTTGTTGCTGTGAGGAAAAACACTAATTTTTCTGTTGTTTTAAAACACTTGTGTGTGCTTTATAAGATGGTTATGTAAGCTGCATGAGAAATTGATGAGACTGGACAGGGATCAAGGAGAACAGCCTCCAGATGTGCTTTGTCCCAGAGGAATGGGGGACTGCAACAGTCATCCCTCTGCACAAGGGGGGGCTCATCAAATGACCCAAGGAACTGTAGACCCATAAGTTTGGCCAGTCTTATCTGCAAGGCCATTGGCAAAGACCTTTTCATCCCCCATAGTGCATTTTCTAGGCAATGACAAACTGATAAACCTACCGACTTAACTGAACCTATGAAGGAATATCTGAAGATGGTACTGCTAGACGATCAGTGACAACATAGGAACTATCCAAAAACTGGACCACACCCAATTTGGCTTTGTCAAAGGGAGGTCTTGCCTACTTAATGTGGTCAACTTCTTCGAGAAAATCACCAGGGTCATAGATGAGGGTAAAATGGTACACATTGCTTATCTAGACCTGGCCAAAGCTTTCGACACAGTCCCCCACTCAGAAATCATAGATAAACTTACTGAGTTAGGCATAAGCCCTGACATTTTCAGATGGATAGCCAACTGGGTCACCCTGACAGGACACATGTTGTCCAGATAGGTGAATCCACTTCCGATAAGAAAATTGTTACTAGCGGTGTCTCACAGGGCTCAGTATTGGGACCCCTCCTGTTCTGTATATACTTCTCTGAAGTGAAGGGCAATGTTGGGGACCTTTGGCCCACTAAGTTTTCTGATGTCTTTAAGCTGGGAGTAATCATTGAATCCCCAAATGATGTTGACATCCTACAGACAAGCCTAAAAATAACAAAGACTGGTGCCAAAACCATGGTCTGAGACTAAACTCTAAAAAAATGTGTAATCACACCCATCAATAAATCAGATATCCCTGCAGATTATAATACTGATGGCACACCTCTAAAAATAATCCCAGTGGTGAGGGACATAGGAACACTGATTGATAGTAACTTGAACTTTGACCACCAGGTAGCTACAGCAGTTTGGAAATCCTTCTGTGTGGCTCAATTTATAAATAAAGACATGGCATCAAGATCAAAGTAAATCATAGTGCCATTGTACTCAAACCTCTTCAGACCCATAATCGAGTACAATGCTGCCTTCTGCATGAATCTAACCAGACACTTATACCAACTGGAGCAGCTTCAGAGGTTTCTCACAAAAAATAAATAAATAAATAATATAATATAAAATGTAAGACACATGTCTTATGCAGACCAACTAAAAGCCCTATCCCTTTACTCCTTCTCATATTGTTTATTGAGAGGGGACCTATGCCTGTCCTACAAGGCATTCTCTGATCCAGCCCTGATGAAAATGTTACATATTCACAAGAAAAATTATTCAAGGGTTACACGTTTAGTGGATCTGAACCTTATTTGTGACGCTAACAAAACTTTCTGGAGAGGCAGATTTGTATCCCAAAGGCTACCTCATCTATGGAATAAACTTCCCATCCACTTAAGACAAAGACTGTCCCTTACTCTCTTCAAAAGGAATATGGATAAATGGATGGGGAACCATAAATTCACTCTTGGAGTACTGCCCGTGTCCCTTACTCGGTGCTGCAACAGCCAAAGACACACTACCTCGATACCACCCCATTACCATATCTGGGGAATTAAGATGTAATGCTGTCATTATTGGCTAGACTTGTAAAGGCTCTTCTGCCATTAGCCTAGTAATCACCTATGAACCTATGAGAGAGAGAGAGAGAGAAGGTTGAGATAGAAAAAAGGTTGATACCCATAAATTCTTTTACTGAGTATTTTTATTTTTATTTATTTATTGCATTTGTTTACTGGGAAAGTCCACTGGGCCTAAAAGAGACCATTTTTGGTAGAGGCCCGGGGAGAAAAGCTCCGACAAGAACATAGATGCAGAAAAAAAATTAGACATTAATTGGTACAGAAGTATAAACAGTGTTACACATAGTGGTTATAGTAATATATACAGAATATATACATACGGCAGGAATTTAGTTGGTTTGATTACAGTAACATATACAGAATATATACATAAAAGCAGGAATTTAGTTGGTTGCCAGATGAATTCAGAGTGGTAAAAATGGAGATAAATTAATCAGCATTATTGTACCAGTATTAACAAGTGATGAAAGAAAAAATAATAATAAATATGGAGAAAGTATCATCAGTCACTAGTAGTAAAAAGCATAGGAATTTAGTTTTAATATAAGGAGAAGGAAGAGGTTAGGTTATAGAGCAGGTACATAGCCAGGAAGAGTTGAGATGATTTTTTAGTATTTGTTTGAAGGTAGTGGTGTTGACAATGTTTCTTATAAAAGGAGTAAGCAAGTTCCATAGTCTGGCGACGGTGAAGGAGTAGAGCAGTTGGCCAGCCAATAAGGTGGGCTTTTTTACTTTTAGAAGTAGATGATTTTCAGATCTTAGTTGCCTGCTGGGTTGGTATTTGGCAAGCAGAGTTGCGAGAGCAGGACAGTCTGTGGGTCTGTAGATTATTTTGTGTGCTATAGTTAGCTCAGTGAATGAGAGATGGTGGGGGAGTTCCAACCAGCCTAATTGTTTCAGTGAGTTACAGTGGTGGGATGAGAATTTGGCCTTGGTAGCAAAGTAAATAGTGTGGTAAGAAATAGCCAGGGAATTGTTATGGCTAGGCTTGTATAGGCCCTAGGGCCGATAGCCTAGTACCAGCCTATGAACCTATGAACCTATGAACACATATCAAGTTTGGATTTTGTAGAATTTTGGATATTAGTGAGGAGTGGAGCACCATAAAGGAGAGAGGGTAATAATGTAGTTGCAAGGGTTTGTCTAGTAGAAAGGCTAAGAAAGTGTTGGTGCCAGTACAGCATACCGAGCTTTTGGTGTGTTTTTTGATGTTACTCTTTTTGTGTAGGTCATAGTTTAGGTTTTCATCTATAATAATGCCTAGTAATTTAGTGTGTGGGACAACTTCTATAGTGGTATTGTCTTGGGCTTGTATACTGAAGAGATTTTATCTAGGGGAGTGGTTTTCTTAGGGGTAAAAATTACTAGTTTAGTTTTTTTTTTGATTTAGGGCAAGATTATTGTTAAGCATCCATGATTCAGTCGAGGTGAGGGCATTCTGGGTGATCTGCTGGAGTTCAGAGCTGTAATTTGCAGTGCATATTATTGTAGAGTCATCAGCATACTGGATTACTGAGCATTGTGGGAGAGTGGTGTGAAAGTTGTTAATAAAGATGCTAAATAAGACAGGACCAAGTATGGAGCCTTGGGGTACCCCTGTGGAAGTATTGAGAAAGGGAGAGTAAGACTGTTGCCATTTGGTGGATTGCTATTGAACCATTGTAGTGTAGGTGGGGAAATGTGGAGGGTAGATAGTTTAGAGAGGAGGATAGTGTGGAATATGCAGTCTGGCACGGACAGGTTGGAACAAAGACAGAGATATGGTGGAGGGCGGCAAGCAATAGAAACAGAAAGTTGCAATAAAAGGAGGCTAGAGGTCTAAGCTAAGTGGCTTCTTGTTTTGGAATAGACAGAATGACTGTATAAAAACAAGTAGAACAGAGTTGTAAGAGGAAAAATTGTCTGCAACTAATGTAGTGGTGTGTGTGTGTGTGTGTGTGTGTGTGTGTGTGTGTGTGTGTGTGTGTGTGTGTGTGTGTGTGTGTGTGTGTGCGTGTGTGTGTGTGTGTGTGTGTGTGTGTGTGTGTGTGTGTGTGGTTTATTTATTTATTTACTGTGCTAACCAACAAAGAATGTAAGCAGCAGTAACTTGCAGCAGTAAAAAAGGTGCAGGTGTGACAGGTTCTGGTGGAAAATGGTGACAGATCCACCTGCTGTCCACCCATTAAACAAACATCCTGTGGTAAGATTAGTGTGTCACGGGTGGAGATCCTCATTTTTCTACAGTGTTATTAGTGATTGCTAACATCAGTATCAACTACAACATTTCTCAGACAAAAAAAATGGCTGAATGTCCACCTGTATATTTTACTAAGAGTATAAAATAAACACCTGCATTTTTGATCCCAGTTTTTCAATAGTATTCACAGTATAATTTAACACTGAAATGCTTAATTTTTAAATTTTAATATGAACAACCAGTCACATACAATAACTAGTAACCAAATAATTGACTAATATTAAACATTCAACTATATTAAAATTCTCCTTAAACAATAGAAAAAGTCAAAGTTACATGAAAAAATCATCCAACCTGCTTATTTTTACTTACTTTAAAAATGCATAATGTAAAGTCAGTACCAAACATGTCTACATATATGGAAAGCATCAAATAAATAATTGCATGGAATAATGGATGTACTGCCTATATCCACAGAGAATGCTTGTGTATAAACTCAGTAATTTGACTTGTGCATGTAATATGTAATGTGCTGGTAAGTATCTTCAGGATTCAAAAAATTTTTGAGGTATCACTTTGGCTTAAATGGCAAGATCACTGCCTTACAACTCCAGGGTTCAGGTTCCAGTCATGACGTTTGATCATTATCTGTGTGATGTTTTGGATGTTTGTTCCATACCTGCTTGGGTTTTCTCCAGATAGTCTGGGTTGACTTCTCAAAAGGTTGCTAAGTTCCTCTTCCTCAGCCATTAGATACCTGAGTCACAGAACACGAGTGATCAAAATACTGTTGCCTGTTTGCAATTAGAAATAACTGGCAATGTGGCTTTATTGTGGGAATTGGTATATATATATATATATATATATATATATATATATATATATATATATATATATATATATATATATATATAATATGTATATATGTATATATATATATATATATTAAAAGGACTCAGTATGGTGTCAGTTTTCAGCTTTGTGTGATTCAGGTATTTGTTTTTGCTGTTGAGGTGTGTCAGCTTTTAAGTGTTCACGGTTTTATAGTGGAACCCACTGTTTTTTCTGCACCCCAAAAATGTGTTGGTTGATTGCCTACACTAAAGTATCCATAGGTTGTATCTACCCCTGTGACTTCTTGGCTGAAAACGGATCTATGATGGACTAGATCACCTGCCTACTTAATTTTATTTGCTAGGTCAAGTAATTCAGAGAATTGTTTGGCAGATTAAAATTTTATTCTAGGAGGAAAGGCTAAAATATCGTCAAGAGACAGTGGTCACCCATTCTCTCCTATGGGTAAGTCCAGTGAAGCTCTTAAACTGGGGGCTATTAGTGAGTGTGTGTGTTTGTAGGCGAGCACGTGTTTCTAATCTGTATAGTTATAAAAGAGGATGCATAAATATATATGTATGTCTGTGTCTGCCTGGATGGTTGTACTGGGGGAGGGTTTAGGTACAGAATCATCATCAGTGTGTGTGTGTGTGTGTGTGTGTGTGTGTGTGTACAAGTTTGTCTGCCTGAGTGGATATGCTAGGGGGGTTTAGGTAGAGAATCATCAGTATGGATGTGTATGTGTGTGCGTATTTGTCTCTGACTGAGTCGTTGCAGTACTAAATAGGGAATCAAGAGTCTGAATGTGTGTGTTTGTTAGAACAGGCACATGAGTATATTAGTGAGTGTTTCCATGAGCATGTAGGTGGTTGCCTTTGTTAGTGTGATGATGGGCTAATAAGGGGAACAGTATTATGGTCAGGTCTGACAGCATTTCAGAGACATGGCAATGAGCCACTAATGTGGCCTTTCTTATTGTGTCTATATATTATCTCTGAATTGCAGTTTCTTTCATTCACATCAGTTGACTCAACTCATGTTGGTCCTGTGGAAATTTTTACCTTTAAAAAAAGTACTGTGGCTCATGCTAAATCAATGTGCATAAAGCAGTGGATCCTACACTATAAAATAAATAACTTTGTTCTGGTAGGGATTGATTTTACAAATGTAGATCATTAAATACATTCTTAGTCAGAATTCAGTAAATACTTCTAATAAGTCAGTGAGGCTTTTACTTACCAGTGCAGAGCAGGACTGAACAAACCTACTGCTTGCCTTGCTGAAGGAGCCATATTGAAGCTGGAGTAAGATGGAAATGTCTGCTGTCCTAACTCAGTGAACTACTGATGCTGCTGCTGCCTGCTGAAGAGTTGCATGCATGGATGGAAAATACAAAGACCTGTATGACTTGACTGACTTGCTTGCTAAGAAAATGTCTTATCTTTGTCCTCTCCATTCTATGACCCCTTGTCTTTAGTCTTCTAATTGCAATCATTCACCTTGCAGCAAACTAAATAAGAACAAAGAAATACAAAACAATTTTTTGGGAAATTGTACAAAAAGATGGACTGCTTCAGTTACCAATGGCTTTGTAAGATTCTTCCTGCCTGATACCACTGTCTGATAAAGTTTCAGCCAATCACAAATTGAGTTTTCACCACTCAGACCTAACAGGCAGCAGATCTCCCTGCAAGTTGAGATTTACAATGTAAATGCAGTGCAGTAAAAGCAAATAAAAATAACTGTGGCTTCTTGAAGAGGGGCAAACCCATATTTCCTGTCTCATTGAAAGCTACTACAGCTGATAGGATGTGCCGTTGAAAACCATAACGTTCCATAAGACTGTGATAGGTGGCAATAAAACTCTAACCACCCATTTGGGTGTCTCTCAAATACTTCAAAAGATGGCATAGGGTGACTTTTACTTTTTGTGTCATTACAAATTTTTGTACAACACTAAGGTAGCCTGTTTCGTAGAAGTCCATTCACACCACCTTCTGTCTCTTCTATTCATACCATTGTTCACATCAACACCAATACAATCATAGGCTCATAGGAGATTACTAAGCTATCGACCCAGAGGTCATTTTAAGCCTAGCCATTTTAAGCCAATGTAGTGATGACTGCCCATGTCAAGGAAGGTTGTGGGCACTATTCCTGGTGCCCCATCCACTCATCTAGGTTCCTGTTGAACAGCGTCATAGAGGTGCTCTGTTTCACATATATTGGTAGCCTGTTCCAAAGATGTGGCAGTTGCTGGGAGATAAGTCTGTCCCTCCAGCATATCCTAATTAAGTCACATGCCATATTTAAGTCCCTGGAATGGGTAGCCCTAGACCCATTTGATTTACAGATATGTAGTAAGTTCATTATGTTTGACTCTTGGGTTGCTGTGTAGGCCAGGCATAAATCTCCACTAAGAAGTCTATATGATACGGAGTATAGGGACAGGGATTTTAGTCGGTCACTGTAAGGCACATGCTGGAGGCCCTTGATCTTTTTTGTTAGAAATGTCTGATGTCTCTCTAATTGCTGTAAATGCTTAGTACAGTACATACCGAATGGGGCATTATACTCAATTATGGGCCAGATAAGTGCCGAGTATAGTGGGATCATAACTTCTTTTTCTGTCGAGGCGATGCCTTAACTAATCAAGAGAGCTACGTGGAAAGCTTTCCTTACAACACTAGGCATGTGGTGGTCAAACTTAAGGTCATGGTCAACCAGTGATCCCAGGTTCCTTACCACATCATGGGTACTTAGGGTATTGTTATTGATTTGACAGTGTGACGGGACATTGTTTGTGCCGAAGGGAATGATGATGCATTTCTTTCCATTCAGTTTGAGACTATGACTAATACAGCAGTCACTGACCTGTGTGAGACCATCCTGGAGTATACTGACATTATTTGGGCATTCAATGATTGCACCTAGTTTGCAGTCATCTGCAAACTTGGTCAGCCACAACCCTTTAGTTTTGACCTGAACTTCTGAAAAGTATATACCAAACAGTAGGGGGCCCAGCACTGACCCCTGTGGCACTCTGCTAGTAACAGGTCTGCTGGTTGATGTGGAGTCACCCACTTTGATAGTATGTGTTGGGTTTGTGAACCAGTTCATAACCCATCTTGCAATGAAAGGGGTTACATTCAGTTTGCTAAGTTAATGGATAATGCCTGAATGTGGGATTGTGTCAAAAGCCTTTGCCAACTCGAGGTATGCTGTGTGCACAGATTTGCCCTCATCAATGGCCTTGGTCACACTTTCAAAGAAATCCACCAGATTTAACAGGCAGGATCTGCCCATCACAAAACCAAATTGGGTAGAGTCCAGGGTTTGGAGGTCACCTATGTCTTTATTTATGAGGTCCATAATGATACGTTCCATGACCTTACAGATGAGGATGGTCAGGCTTATCGGTCTGTAATTCCCCCTGTTGCTAGGCTACCTTTGTGGAGGGGAATAACTGTAGCTGTACTCCATTCCACAGGAACAAACCCTATGGTTAGGCTATAATTGAAAAGGGTACTTAGTGGTGATGCTGGTTCATGTTTTAGCCTGTTTAGAACACAATCTGGGATGTCATCTGGTCCCATAGAGGCCATGTTTTTTGCTTTGGACATGGCTTTGAGGACCTGCTCTTCAGATATGTAAAGTGGGATGGGGGTTTGGGTGAGGGTTTGTTGTAAGTTAGGAGGGGATAAGGGGGAGTGAAATTTTCGCTAAACCTATCTGCTGTCAGGTTCGTTAACTCTGTGGGGTCAGAGTGCATGTGTGCGTGTGTGTGTGTGTGTGTGTGTGTGTGTGTGTGTGTGTGTGTGTGTGTGTGTGTGTGTGAATAGCATTGTCCACCAGTTCTGCACATGTTTGGGTCCTACCTTTAGGTTACATACATAGCTATAAAAGGCCTTATGGCTATCCTTGGCAGTACTTGCTAGGTTTCTCTTAAGGGAGCTCTTGGATGATTTTACAAGTTGTCTTATTTGCCTGTTAAAGCTGATGAGGGTGATTTTCCATTGTTTGATCCTTGTCTTTGTTTTCTTGGACAGCAGTGTTTTGCATGTATTGTAGAGTTTGTTGATGCTGGAAGTCCATCATGGCAGCTTGATTTTACTTGAGGCTGTGCCTTTGATTCTGTCTGGTACAGCTGAGTTTATACACTTATGCAAGTGACTGTACAGGGCTTTAATGTAAGCTTTGGCGTAGTTGCCACTTTCAGCTTGGGGTGGGGCTTGGAATGCATTTATACCTTCACCTAGGAGGGTATAGTTTGCCTTGATTTTTTTAGTCTAATTTCATCCTACATTAAGGCACTGTATGAGCACATCCACTTGTGCATGAATTGTGCCATCCCAAATAGAACCAAGACACTCTCCTCCAAAAAAAGGAAGCCAATCTGGTGGTCCCCTGCCATAAACAAACTATACAACAGAAGGAAGAAACTGTTGCAGAAAAGAGGAAAATCCCAGGATGCAAAAACTCCCTTACCAGCCTCAGTAAGAAGCTGAGATCCCTCATAAAATCCTCCAAAGCTAATTACAAAAATAAAATTGCCAAAAATTCCAAAGACAACCACAAGGCATTCTATAGTTACGTCAATAATCTAAATGGCAATGCTCAGATCTGCTCTGAGCTACAACAGAATTGGCATTAAATATACTAATCCCAAGGATATTGCCAATATTCTGGCAGATTGATTTAGTGCCAACTTCACCCCCCTCTCACACCCTAAAGGGCCCATCTCAATACCAAAACATTGCCAAATTCTGGTAATCACGGCCACACAGGTAGAAACTGCACTCTCCAAAGCTAAGAATACAGCATCCATGGGACCAGATGACATCCTGGGCTGTGTACTGCATGAACTACAAAATGAACTGGCACCTCAACTAAGTGTCATGTTTAATCATAGCCTCACCTCAGGCTACGTGCCCACTGAGTGGCGCACCACAACAGTTATCCCACTCCACAAAGGAGGATCCACCTTGGATCCCAGGAACTACTGTCCCATCAGTCTGATGAGCCTGATCTGCAAGGGCATGGAACGCATTATCATGGAACTTATAAACAAAGACATTGGCAACCTTCAAACACTGGACCCCACCCAGTTTGGGTTCATGAAGGGCCAATCTTGTCTCCTGAACCTGAATGACTTTTTCGAATCAGTCTCCAGAGCTGTGGACGAGGATAAGGCAGTCCACACAGCCTATCTGGATCTCGCCAAGGCCTTTGACACCATCTCCCACACTGGAATCATTGATAAACTTACTAAGCTGGGCATAAATCCATATGTCACTCGATGGGTTGCCAACTGGCTTACTGACAGAACCCAGACTGTAAAAGTAGCCGACTCCAAATCCAGCTCCAGACAGGTGACAAGGTGAGTACCTCAGGGTTCAGTCCTGGGACCGCTCTTGTTTGGCATCTACTTCTCTGAAGTACAGGCCAGCACTAAGGGACACTGGCTAACAAAGTTCACAGATGACTGCAAACTGGGAGCCATTATTGAATCCCCAAATAATGTGGATATTCTACAAAAGGGCCTTACAGAAACAGATGCTTGGTGCCAGAGCCATGGGCTCAAGCTTAATGCCAAGAAATGTATAGTTATCCCCTTTGGGAAAAAACATGTACCCATAAATTACCACATAGGTGGCAGTACACTAAACACTGAAAGTGTGATGAGAGACTTAGGGACACAAATGGACAGTGGTCGCACCTTAGATAACCACACCGCCACAACAGTCAGAAAATCCTTCTATGTGGCACACCTCATCACTAAGAGCTTTTCATCCAGAAAAAAGGAGGTCATTGTCCCCCTGTACTCATTCCTCATTAGACCCATTATAGAGTACAATGTCCCATTTGGTATGTATCTCACAAGACATCTGCAACAGCTGGAAAGGCCGCAGAAATACCTCACTAAAAGAATCACAGGCCTAAAGCAAATGCCCTGTGCTGACCGTCTAAAAAAACTGCAGCTATGCTCTGTGGCATATCGTCTACTCATAGGTGATCTCTGCTTAACATACAAGGCCATGTCAAACCCTGAGCTGTTGGACATGCTCCACTTAAAGAAATTCCAATTCCTGAAAGCCACACGCTCCAGGGATCTAAACCTTGTCAGCACAATGAACAAAACATGCTGGTGAGATAGGTTCCTGACCCGGAGACTTCCCATACTCTGGAATAGACTGCCAATACATGTCAAGCAGAGCACCTCCTTGGCCCTCTTCAAAAGGAGCCTTGACGATTGGGTGGGAGATAGGAAATTCACCCCAGGGATCACGTCAGTCGCCTTGCTTGACAGGGGTCCAGGGAAGTAAATATTGTTAGAAGAAATATCCAGGGAATTGTTATGGCTAGGCTTGTATAGACCCTAGGACCGATAGCCTAGTACTAACCTATGAACCTATGAACCTTTGTGAGTTCTGGTGTTAGTGTCAGTTCAAAGGTGACTGATTTGTGGTCAGTTTTAACTAATAAGGGTCCAACAGTTGTAGCAGAGCACCTTTTTGACATGTTGGTGAGGACCAGATCTAGAATGTTTGTCAGGGTATGGACAATTTGCTCCAGGGCATTTGAATTCACATAGTCAAGGAACTTTTGTACTAGCGAGTTTGGGCTAGAGTAGGTTTCCCTGTTGATGGTGGGATAATTGAAATCTCCCATAACCAGTGTGTTCAGTAAAATTTGGATTGTCTTCAGTTTGGTCAAATAGGCTTCATGGGTGTCATGACCCATGGAGGGGGATCTATTACCGGCTAGAAATTGAATGGGCGTCTTACCTACCATAACCTGGACCTGGAGTAACTCCATGGAACTGTCTAGTCTAACTAGACTTGAGGTGAATTTATCTTAAGTATAGATTGAAACACTGCCTCCTTTGGTTTTCACATGTTCCTTTTGTGGTCTAAAAGTGTAGAAGGCATTGTAGCCTTGCTGGGCTGGGGTACTCTCTGAGGCCTTAAGCCAGGTTTCTGTGACTGCACAGACATCTACATCTTCTAGTGATAGAAGTGCTTCCAGAGAGTGCAGTTTTTGTTTTAAGCTCCTGGCATTTAGCAGCATGACCCTTGTTTTGTTCTGATTGGTTAATTTCACATCGGTAATGTTGTTTTTGAGACTTTGCCTAAAAAAGGCGCTATGGGGGAGGCCTTTGTCAGCAGCCGAAAGCCTATGGGTGCCAGGTTCAAACTGTCAATGGCAAAGCAACGAGGTTTGTCGACCATGACTTCCCAAGCAGACAGGAACTGGATCCCCTTGGAATGACACCAAAAACTAAGCCAATTATTGAAATTGATATTTTTTTTATACTGTGGCATCATTCTAGGTGAGGGTAGTATACTGCTGAAGGCTAGGGACATACCTGCCTGGGACTCATACTCAGAGAGCTCAACCATGTCTCTCTTCATACATACATCTCAGGTTATTCACATCAACATGAACTATTGACAGAGTTATAACAGTACTTGTTGCTGAGAAGCCTGAATGCATGCTTGATTTGGTGAATCCTGGCACTGGACAGGCAGCTGACTTTGACTTTCTCCTTGTCAAACCTGGTGAATGGGACATCTATGTGTCTCACTGTTGAGTCTCCAATGACAAGAAAATTTGTTTTTTGAGTGCTATGCCTTACAGGCTTGGTGGGTGAGACACTGGTGTTGCTATGTGTCATGGGTGCAGTGGAGACTGTGTTAGCTGTAACAGACTTGTGTTTTGGAGATCTCTGGTGTTTCCGTAAGTTTTTTGAGAAAACCTCCATGTATGTGGATTTACATGTTTGACGCATACTATGTATATGAATAGTGATATGTGCATGAGTAGTGGTACTATGTGAATATGTTGTGGTGGGTGAGTTGACAGCCTTCTCCATATTACTGTTTTGAGAGAGAGAGAGCATGGAGTCTTGATTCTTGATGTAAATACATTTCTTGCACTCTGTACTAGACTGTGTTATTAGTAGAGAGTTATCTGTGTACATAAGGCAATTGCTACACTGCCTCAAGAGACCCAAGTCAACAAGGTTGGCAGGGAAACAAGGATAGTCCAACTGTCCATAATGCTAGATTGAAGACTGTTGTCACTAGGAGTGGCTTTTCAGAAACGAGCTCAGCGAATGGATATATCTGCCTGGGTTTTAAGGGAAAATTTGTTGAATTTAACTATCCAGATTTGGCACACATTTGCACAGCAGTGTGCGATGCTGCTCGACTCACAAACAAGCTGAAGCCTGCTGAGATGCAGGGCCTAAATACCAGAAGCTAAAAACTGGAAATAAACTCTAACAAAATTCAAAAAGACCAATGAGGATGCTTATTCCAAGCCATAGACCGGCCTCCCTTTACCAGTCAGGTACCAATCAAACACAGTTCTCTCACAAAAGTGCAGATAGGCCCCTTCCAATCCAAGATGGCCTGGAAAACATGCTCAGAACAAACAAAAGACTACAAACAGTTCCAGAAGCAGCAGGCCTGCATCTGGACTATGCTACAGCTATTAGCTACTCTAGTTTCAGTGGGAAACACTAGAGAATATTTAAAAAAGCAGAAAAATAGCAGTGAAAAAGCATTTCAAACAGCAGAAAATCAGACAGGAGGCTCTAAAAAATTATTTAAACAGTTAACAGATCAGTTAATTAAGTACTGCTTGGTGGGAGAACCAGAGCAGGGAGAATTTTATATTCCAGGTTTTAGCTGACAAACCCATCAAAGCCAACAACCATTCAGTTCATGTTCCTTGTAGACATGTCTGCTTATTAGTAAAGGCATTGCATCTAGATCTAAGAATGTTATAATTCTATTATACTCATCCCTCATCGGACCAGTGATTGAGTAGAGTGCTGCCTTTTGCATGTACCTCACCAGACACCTGCAACAATTGGAGAAACCACAGAAGTTTCTCACCAAGAAATTAAAGGGTACACAAAACAAGTCTTAAGTGGAAAGACTGAAAACCCTGTCACTGTATTCTGCCTCCTACAGGTTGCGAAGGAGTGTCCTGTGCCTGGCTTACAGGGCAGTCTCTGACCCAGCCCTGATGGAAATGCTACACATTCATAAAATAAAATTGCAGGAGGGTTACTCGCTCCAGAGATCTTAACCTAGCCTCTGACATAAACAGGTCATGCTGGAGAGATGAATACATCTCCCAGAGACTGCCACTTTTCTGGAATAACCTTCCAATTCACATGAAACAGAGCTCCTCCCTGACCCTCTTCAAACGCAACCCAGATCAATGGATGGGTGACTGCAAATTCACTCCTGGAGTGGTGCCCTTGTCCCTCCTGGACAAAGGAAGTTGATATTAATTACCATAGACCCTTACCTCTGTGAACTTCACTCACCTATCTGTCTACAATTGAGGTAACTCAGGATAAATATGGCTAGACTTGTAAGGGCTCTAGGGCCGTTAGCCTAGTAACTTCCTATGAACCTATTTAGTTGGTCATCTGATTTTAGTCATAACTTTCATGACTGAAAGCTTTTTATTGATGGAGGATTTGACAGAATTTCAAGAATGTGTTTACCATTAGAGCTTTCCACTGCCTCATCTTGTAAAACAATGCCTAAGTCAGTATATCTCCAGAGCTCATATATGTAAATAAAAGGGTGTGGAGTAAAGCCCTCCACATAGGGAGTAATGGGACCTAGTGCTCTGAAGAATGTCTTTGTTCTTCATTTAATTTTGGAATTCAAGCTGAAAGAACTACAAGGACTGCAAACGTGACAGCAGTTGGTGAAGCTGTGTCAGACTGTCCAGTTTCATTTAACCCAATGTGAGCTGTGCAACGTGTATTTCATTATAAGCAAAAGTGGCTTAACAAGCTGGAATACTGCTGTGTCCCCCATTATATACATGTTGCTTTACTTTAGTTAGCTCATGCAGACAAGCTTCTCTGTCAAACAGAAAAACAAGTATAAATTATTATTTGTACTGTTGTTCATACAGTACCAAGGTAGCCAGTTCAAAAGAGGCCCATTCATATGACTGTTGTTCTCATCTGCATTTATTATTAATTTGGTCCACTTTAACAAGTCCAAAGCGTAATCAAATATTATTCACATTACTACATGTTAAAATATTTCATTGCCAGTCCTGACTAACCAACTTATCACAGCCAAAAGCCATTCATGGAGCAAAAATGCACAAGGTAAGCAGTGGTTTAACAAGACAGCAAACAATATTCTGTTCTTGTTGTATGTATGTGTCCAATGTGAGTAAGAAAATTACCCTAAACACCATATCAGTAATATTGGAAAACTACAACTGTAGTACACAAACCCAAAATAATTTATTTGTCCAAACATTTAGAAAAAACAGGTTCAGCAAACTTGCCTGTGTTCACTTTTCTGAGAGGAAAAATTCTGTCTATTCATAGGTCAGATTATGAGTTACTGTAGTAATGTGATTTTGTTGTGCCAAAAACTAGATATACAACCAAGGTATACAGAATGTAAAAAATTACAGTGGTGACATATATGTGATAACACAGACACACACACACACACACACACACACACACACACACACACACACACACACACACACACACACACACACACACTATATATATAAATAATGCAGTAGTGCAGTGGTAGCATTGTCTCCTCAAAGCAAGAGGTTTTCCAGTTCACTTCTTGGCTGGGGTGCCTTCTCTGTGAAGTCTACATGTCCTCCCTGCATCCATGCGGGTTTCCTCTGGGTGCTCCAGTTTCCTCCCATGTTACAAATACATGTGTCTAGAGCATTTCTCCCTGGGCCTCTGTTGAAATTTGGCTTTGTTCCAAGTCAGGCTTTCCCGGTAAACAAATGTTAAATAAATAAAATAAATGTATATATGTTATGTATATATAGAGTGGCATCAGAGGTGTCATAGGATCATAGGAAGTTACTAGGCTCTTGGCCGTGAGGCCCTTACAAACCTTGCCAAGAATTTAGCCCATGTTCTGACAAGTCAGAACCCGATGCCCCTGTCCAGCATGGACACAGGTGGAATCCCAGGGGTGTATTTTCTGTTCCCCATCCAGTTATCCAGGTTGCATTTAAAAAGGGTTAATGAGGTACTCTGCTTGACATAGAGAGGGAGCCTATTCCACAGAAGGGGGAGTCTCTGGGACACAAATCTGTCCCGCCAACAAGCTCTGTTTATGATACAGACCAGGTTGAGTTCACACCTGTGGGTTACTCGAGTGGAGCTTGACTTGCAGATATGCAGCAGTCCCATCAAGGCAGGTCTGAGATTGCTTTGTATGCAAGACAGAGGTCACCTCTGAGGAGTCTGTATGAGTCTGAGTAGAGGGACAGGGACTTTAGCTTATCTATGTAGGGTACATGTTTGAGGCCCTGGATTCTTCTGAGGAGGAACCTCTGTGGTCTCTCCAGCTGCTACATGTGCTTTGTGAGGTACATACCAAAGGGGCATTGTACTCAATAATGGGTCTTATAAGGGAAGAATACAGGGATGTTATGACCTCCTTGTCCCTCGATGAGATACCCTTACTAATGAGGTGGGCCATGTAGAAAGCTTTCTGTAAAACAGAGGCAGTATGGTGGTCAAAAGTCAGTTTGCTATCAACCTGGGTGCTCAGGTCCCTCACGACTGATTGCGTGCTTAGGACCTTGTTATTAATGTGATAATTTGTGGGGACGTCACTCTCCCGAAAGGGGATGGTGATGCATTTTTTTGGCATTCAGTTTGAGTCCATGTTTCTGGCAACAGTCATTTGTTTGGGTGCGATCCTCTTGGAGGATGTCCACATCACTAGGGGAATTAATGACAGAGACCAGCTTGCAGTCATCTGCAAACTAAATTAGCCACCACTGGTTTTGGTCTGCACCTCAGAAAAGTATAGCCCAAACAACAGAGGCCCCAAAACCGATCCTTGGTGTACACCACTCATTACGGGTCTACTGCTTGAGGTGACTTCCCCTATTATGACTAGGTGGGTTCTATCAGTGAGCCAGTTTGCTACCCATCTAGTAACATATGGATTGATGCCTAGTTGGGAGAGTTTATCTATTATACCCGAGTGGGGAATAGTATCAATGGCTTTGGCCAGGTCAAGGTAGGTGGTGTGCACCGTCTTCCCCTCATCCATGGCCTTGGTGACTGTCTCAAAGAATTCAACCAAATTTAACAGGCATGATCTCCCCTTGACAAAACTAAACTCTGTGGGATCAAGTGTTTGGAGGTTGCCAATGTCCTTGTTAATGAGGTCCATGATATTCTGCTCCATGGCCTTCCAGATCAGGCTAGCTAGGCTGATAAGTCTATAATTTCCTGGATCGGTGGACACTCCACCTTTGTGCAAAGAGATGACAGTGGCTGTCCTCCACTCGGCTGGGGCAAAGCCGGTACTCAGGCTTTTGTTGAATAGGGTGCCTAATAGTGCTGCAGGTTCCTGCCTGAGTTCACATAGGATGCAGACTGGGATGTTATCAGGTCCCATGGAGTCTGTATTTTTTGCCTTTGAGAGGACAGTGATGACTTGCTCCACTGAGATAAGGGGAGGGGGCAGGTGCTGGGAATGCCCTGATTTACTAATGGGGGGACAGAGGGGTGAAGTTTTCACTGAACATGTCTGCCAACAGGTTGGCTATATCTATGGTATTTTTGTATGTGGTGTTCTTGACCACCAGTGTCATGCTGAAGGAATCACAATCAAAAACAGAGACAGAAAAAGGTATGTAGACCAAAGAAGGGAATGAAAAGGTTAAGTTATATGATCAGAGAGATAGCAGTTGCATTTTCTTAGATTCTTGCAATGTGTTTTTATTTGTGAACAGGAAATGGAATAAGAGGAATGATCTTTAAGAAAAGAAGGGAGAGATTCCCACAGTTTGGGACCAAGGACTGTGCAGCGAAGCCTAGTTTGGGGAGTTTGGAGTAGAGGACATGAATGGTTAACATGACTAAGGTTGTATGTTGGTACATCTCTGAATAGTCTGGAAGCTAGTGGAGGGAAATTATCATTCTTGATAAGATTAAATAGTTAAGAGGCAAGCAGAAAGTTGGCACATTGTTTCACAGCCAGTTAGCTTTTTAATGGCTTTGCAGTGATTCTCATTTCTTGGGGAGAGAGTAATGAATGTGCAAATGGCATTTGAAATTAACTTAATGTTGGATATGTTTCTTTTAGAAGTACAGCAATTAGTGGGAGACAATATTCTACCTGATCCAGGAAGATACCTTTACATATGGCATTTCTACAGGGTCTGGACAGAAAAGGGAAATCCTATTAGCCCAGAGTAAGAGAGTTGATTTTGGTGTGTGTGCAGTCCAGGGTGGAGCTGGAAATTTAGGAAGGGCTCCAATTAAACCCTGGGTGTTTGATTTTTGTGTGTATGTAGTCCAGGGTGGAATTGAAAATTTAGGAAGGGGTCCAACAAAACCCCTGGGTGTTTGAATGAAGTGGCATTTTCAATAGTGTTATTAAGATGATCAAGGATTTTTAGAGGCCGGGAGAAAGAAGTGAGCTTTTGCCTAGTGCCAAAACACATTGTTTTTATTTTAAAGGAGTTTAGTAGTAATTGTTTAACATTGATCAACTGAATAAGGGCATGAAAATCAGCCTGAAGTTCGAGCTCAAGAATAGAGACAGAGTGGTTGGAGACAATGTCATTAGCATAAAGCCGGAGAGGAAGATGGGGTAAGTCAAAAGAAAGTTTGTTAATGTAGATAGAAAAGAGGAGAGGTGCCAGAATAGATCCTTGAGGAATACCTTTCTTCACAGGGACTGATGTAGAGGTTGATGAGTTGAAATTAATTGAGAAGTGGCTGTTGGAGATGTAGTTTTTGAACTAGTGCATTGTGGCATCACTAATGACCATTTCAGTGGGATGTTCTAGAGGAATTCAGTGATCAACAAGATCAAAGGCTCTGGTGAGGAAATAATTGAATTATGTAGTCTTTTATTTTCAGAAAATGAAATCTTACTTGTTTCAGACAAGGTTAAGGTTATGCATGTCATGTATTCATCAAATAACGTAAAAGCAAAAGAAGTACAACATGTACTCGGCTCAGCAAATTGTAACTCTAGATTCGCTATCCATTCCATCAGATAACTGTACCATTAATTAATGCAAAGAGATATTCAGTTTGAAAAGACAGACAGACATCAAAGGCATTTTAACAGTTAAAATAAACTTAGTTAGAGATAGTGATGTCATACTTCAAAGTACAAGAATGTTCGATGCTGATGCTAATTCATTTAGGGCCTACAAGCTTTTCTATAGCTAGAACCATTTTTATGAGATTAAAAGTGGAAATTATAACCCTGAGTTTTAAGTGTAATTTATGTTATTTATCATGATTCTATTATCAGTTTTAGTACATGTGTATACATACGTATAGATACCCACACACTCATGCATGCATGAACACTCACATGCACATACATATACACACACTTGTGCACATACTTCTTACAGGTTACATCACGGACATTTATTTAGTTTACTGTTTTGTGTAAAACCATGTTGTAGTGGAAGTAATTTAATTTAAAAACATTTGTGTTTATTACTTACTTAAGCAAAAGATAATACACAGAATAGCTATGACATGCTGGCAGCAATGATTGCGGGTACCATGAGACAAAGTTGATTGTATACTGCTGTCACTGAAACAATACGACAGGTAGCTGAATTAGGTGTGGTGTGCCCATTTATGGGGCATGCCTCTCACCTGTCCAGATTTTTGCAGAAGATCTATATTTTGCCCCATATTTTTGGTCTGTTCATCATAAAATCTATGGTTTCCTGGCAAATCACTGAGTATTGAAGTCACTAAATAATGACAGACTTTTGAATTTCAGACTTCATTCCTTTCGGAAAATGCACACCATTACAAAACCTGTTAGTCTATCATATTTCTATGCTTATAAAAGCAGTATTTAAAAATTGCCCATATTTTTGAGTTTTTTCCCCCCCATTTTTTTTTATTTTGCCCAGAATTCCTGTGCTAAGAGGTACAGACAAGTAGTTTCCACTCAAAGGAGAATGGAGTGCATACAGTCTGGAATGCATACAGTTTCTGAGTAATATGCTGTCATGAATTAAAGAAAACATTCTTTCTTTTTATGTTTCTTAAAGGACAAGCTACAGCATTTGTGAGACTCCATGTATACAGGTCTTTGTAGCAGCAGGTCTGCATGTGCTTAATGCCACCTGTAAGTGCAGAGGAATGTAGCCCGGGGTACGTCCCAGGTGACCTGGCTTTGATTAGCAGACCTTATTCTTGAGGAGTCATCTAGGGTGGCTGTGGCGGTGCAGTAGTTAGCGTTGCTGCCTCACAGCAAGAGGTTCTACGGTTCGATCCTTGGCTGGGATGCCTTCTGTGCGGAGTCTGCATGTCCTTCCTGTGGTTTCGTGGGTTTCCTTCAGGTGCTCCGCTTTCCTCCCACATCTCAAAGATGTGCTGTAGGTGGAATGGACACTCTAAGTTGGCTCTAGGAGTGAGTGTGTGTGCCTTCTGTGAAAAGTTGGGCGCCGGGCTGGCAACTCGACACCGTAAAACTCCACTGCCAATCATGAGCAGAGAGGTGATCTGCTATGGTGACCCCTAACTGGGAAAAAGCCAAAAGAAGAAGAAGATTCTTGAGGAGTCAACTGGGAGCTAATGACTAAGGGACATTTTTTTTTGTTGCCATCTTATCTGTTTAAGGGGGTGCTTCCAGGCAAGGGATAGTAGTTCTCAGTAAAGAACAAGGATTCTTATCAGGTTGTTTGTACATTACATCAGAGCATAGCTAGAGTGGGGTGAAAGAGGTGCAAAGTGTTTGGGGCATGATTGGCAAATCACTGTGTTAGTGGTATTCAGAAATGAATGTTGGTATTGTATTTGTAGAGCTTTTGCACTCTAGTGTTCTATGTGTGTCAGACACTAAACCATTTGCTTGCATAGTCTGAAGACACAGCCTTCTTTTCCTTTTGCTCCTCAACTTAAAGTTGAGTGGGGGACCAATGCCAGATTGGGAAATGGCACCAGACACCAGAACAGTTAGCAACAGCACCTCTAGCATGTTCATTGGATGTTGGATGGCACAGTGGGTAGGGCATAAAAAGCCCTCTCCAGCTGTCAGGATGCCATCTTAATCAGACACACTAATCTCCTTCCGCCTGCTCCCCAGTCACTTACGTTATGAATTTTCTGCTTGCATGTCTTTGTCTAAGAGGAGTAAGCTGCACAAGTGTCTGTAGAAGTCAATCGTCAGAACATGGAAGGGCTTCAGCGACAGCTGTAGTGGGAACCATAAATAAATAAATATGTATAGTTAACATCTACCATAGCATTTAAATGATATGGTTTTATAGTACAGTACTTCAGAAAAGTAACTAGCTGAAGTCTCAAAATTAGATTGAACATATTCCTTTACTTTCAAAAGCATTGTGGTTTTGAAAAGCCTAGTATCACCAGTGTTTCATGTTCCGATTATCCCAGCCATTAATGTCCCTATTATAGGCAAGAGAATGTACCTTAAACAGTCTAACTATAATTCTGAATCTTGTGATATTTATCAGAAGGTCAGTAAAACTGTAAGATTAAGATTAAGATACCAACAAGCTTGGAAAAAACACTTGAATTTTAATAATGTACCAGAAATAAAAAAATGAGCGATTGACAGTAAACAAGATAGTAAAGAAAGCTATGATAAGACTTTTAAAAAGAAAAAATCAAAGGAGATGGACACAAAAATAAGTAAGAAGCTTTAAGTCCTGCACTACTCCATTAGAGGAAGATGCTTCCAGTTTGATGGCTTCTAAAAGCAGAGATCACAAAAATGCAGTCTCTGGTGCTACAGCATTTAAAATGAAGTCAACATATTCATCAGAGTTCCTTAGGATCATACCATAGGAACATAAGACATTGGATCCAGAATGAATTATACTAGACAAGACTAAAAACATACACAACTCTAAAGTAGGCTTGTCCAGTCTGCACCCATCAACTTCTGTTCCACCAGCTTTTGATTATAAAATGTTTTCCAAAGAATATTTCAGTAGTATCCAGAAATTCCCAAGGCAGTGACAGAGATGAATGTTAAGTTCATTCCTTGGCCAACATTTGTCTGTACAGAATACAAACTCATGGTAATGATGAACATCTCAGAATTTAAAAAAGCACAGTAAGGAGCTTCTCCTTCCTCTGCTGAAGATGTGGAATATTTTGTATATAGCTCACATATATTCTTAGTTCCCAGATTCTGATCCTGATGAGACACCTTCACAATGTTCAGTTTCACTACCAGACTGCATTTCCTTTTTTAGAGGTACTAAATTGTAGCAAACAACTTTTAGCTGGCCTCTAGGTTATCTGTCATCTTAAGAGAAAAATATAGACGAGCCATAAGACTCACAAGAGTCAAAATGGATAATTCCTCTCCTTTATATTTTCCAGAATGTTATTAATGCTAATAGTCAACAAGAAATAGCAGCACCAAAACAAGCTGATAGGATATATAAGGCACCTAGCGATGAAGAAGATCTGTTAATTGTTATAAGGCTGACAACTGCCACAGCGTTTGTGCCAAAGCGTGTCAGAACAAAACGTTTATCCCCAAAGCACCTTTACCTTTCTGAAAGAGAATCAAGGTTGTGAAGCAGGTACGGCAAGTGCATCTATACATGTTAGCTTTTAAAAGCCCTTAATTGTTAATTATTTAGCACACATGATAGCTTAGAAGATTTACTACTGAGTCAAAAACAAGCTAAAGAGATTGGAGTACAGCTCCTTCATTGTGTTTTTGACTAGTTGCCACAGTGGTTTATGACTTTTTTTTTTTTTGCCATCCATATGGTGACATTATTAAAGACACTGAGAAAGAAGGAAGGACAAGGTCTTCCTTTAAAGAGATTTATCACTGTTCTTCCCCACAGTTTCAAAGGCTCTGTCCTTCTAATAAAACACTTATTTATAGAAAAGGATTTCTTACCCAATAGCTTTGTGGGCAAAGACAGTACCAAAGAAGAAGGTCTTCAACCAATACAAAATTTGCAGGAAAAAAACAGATTTAATCAAAAATCCTCCAAATGACTTCAGTCTCTGTCT